>NC_028641.1:77622911-77953727 GCF_001406875.1 Solanum pennellii
GGAGCATCTTACGTCATATCAAACACAAATTTGATCAGGAAATCAATCCGTAAATCAACGATGTGAGAAAACACGGTAGCCAGAAAAGTCGATATCAATGAGTCAGATGAGGATGGCTAATGGGTTGCACATACAGGCATTATATATACAGAAACTATCTTAACAAAATAGGAAACACTCGAAAGGCATCTGATCTCTTTTCCTTTTTCTTAAAGAAGAGAGTAAGGCTAAAGGAAAGTCTCTTCTTCTCTTGGCTTCAATACCACTTGTTAGGATTAAGCACTTATCATCATACCAAAAGCTATAACCTGTTTTTATTTTTCTAAAGAAATATTTATGCTTGATTTGACATAGTTGAATTGGTTTCTGTTGACATTTCCATATTTACCCAATGACTGTCTAATATTACACAGAGTAACTACAACAGTCAATGGGGAATCTTAGTAACTCTATTGATTAGCTACCTAAGCTTTTCACCTTATTGCTAAGGGTTCGATTTCCCACCTTTTAATCCCCTCTCTATTAAAATAACTACAATAGTCAATAGGTGAACCAAGGAGGCAAACTTAATTGGTGCAGTTTCAGGATTGCAGAACAAAAATGAGAGCCAGTGGCAATATCAGTATTTCTCCTCCAACAACTAAAAAGGAACAAAATTAAAATCCTCTACAAATAGTTCAATCTTCAAAATCATAACCATAAATTCTCAGATAACAAAAATTACATAAAAATGAAAGTCCTTAATCAATAATGCTAGTAAACAGTAGGATTCGGAAAATTACCAAACAGGAGATTTGAATTGAAATTGAATGATTAAAGTGAAGGTGAGAGCTTACTCTGCGTTCGGCGGTTACGATCTGCAACTCCGTTGACGGCGACGGTGAAGATCCGGCGAGTAACGAAAATGAGGTCAATATAGAGAAAACTAGGGCTAATCGAAGGATCGCCATAGCTTTCATTGCTAGTTTTTGAGGAAAAAGAATTGGTAAACTCTCTTCAGTCTTCTCTTTTAACTGATTCATACTCTGTACTCTGAAAATTCAGCACTGATTTTGGGCTTTCTGATATTTGGGCCAACAAGCTTTGGGCTTTTATGGTCTTTGGGCCAACAAGCTTTTGGACTCAATAGACTTTGGGCCAACACTTTTGGACTGGGCTTTATGATCTTTGGGCCATCAAGCTCTTGAACTTTTGGTTCTATGGGCTTGGGCCAACATACTTTTGGCCTTTGGGCTTTATGTTTCTTGGATCACACATACTTTTGGACTTTGGGCTTCTATTTATGGTCTTTGGGCCAACAAACTATGGAAGTTTGGGCTCTGGTACTTGGGCCAAACATATTTTTGGGCTTGCTCTTATGTATTTGTCCTCATCACTTTTTGACTCGACTTTTGGAAATAATTATAGTTATACAATTTTAAGTTCTACGTGTGAAATTTCAAGATTCATGAGTTTGAAACTCATTGAATTGTTTTCCATATATAAGACATTTTCTTATCCCAATAAACAACATGAAACAACAAATTTTAAGAAGTAATTACATCACATTATTTTTTGTAACAGAAAATCAAATATTTGTCCTAATAACTATAAATCTTTTTACAATTGAACATTATGAGGATAAAGGTTTTTCTTTTGGTATATCAGATATAGTATCTTACCCTTTTTAGAATTTACTTGTGAGATTGCATTGGGTACGCTGTATATATGCATTCAATTTGTGGTAAAGTTGTAGAAACATGGCTAATGTTGCCAAACTTTATATTTTTGAAAGAAACTTTAGTCAACCACTTATATGATAATTTAAGACTATATAACTTTATCCAATTATACTCTCATTAGAATTTATATATAGTGTGACTCTTGATAGCCAAATGACATAATAAGAAAGTGAATACAAAATTTAATTTGAATATTTCACAAGAGTTAATCCCTCCAAGCAACTTGCAAATGTAAAAGTATAAGGTTCAAAATCCACTTCTTAAAAGCACCTATAATAAAAGACCCTAAGAGAAAAGTTTGAATAAGATATCTCCAAAGTGACAACTTTATTTAAAAATGGCAAACTTTTTTGGAGTCTTTTAAGGTTGGAGGACAAAGCCAATGGTCCACTAATACATAATTTCATCAATGAAATCTATAAAGGGAATTATACTAGTAATGTCCGAGCCGACTTGTACACACCTGAATATTATCCTGAATATTATGTAGCCACATACAATCACCAACTCCAACTAGCAAATGTGGAAAATTGCCTAGTAATTTATCTCTACGGGAATTCAAACTACGATTTCTCATAATTTTTAAGTGTTACAATACACCTTTAGTGCAGAAGGAGGGAGGGAGTTATTTTTAGTCCATTGAGCAATAAAGGAGTCATAATTTTCCATTAAGGGCATTCAAAATATAAAGAAACTAAGAAGACGTGACATATTAAATTATACGTTGAAAAGAAAGATTAACTTATCTACACAACATAGTACTTTGAAAGATTAACGCATCTACACAATGTAATATTCCGTTGAAGGAATGTCAATTGACTTTCCTTGCATGGCACTTTAAAAAACGAAAAAAACTCAATGCAAAAACTACAACAAAAATTGCCTTCACTTTCATACTTTGTCCTGTGTAGTACAGCCTTTCCCTTTTTTTCTGTTTATTCCTTGACAAAAGATCATGCAGTCTCACATATGCATCTTATCTTGTACAATGGAGAATCAAATTCAAAACTAAAAGCAACTAACCCCCTCCCCCCTCCTCTACCCACACACAACACAACACAGCTATGTAAAAAGGAATTAAAAGAAGAAAAGGGAGCATTAAAGGATCTTTTTCATGTTTCTCCTTGACTTTTAACAAGTTGAATCATCAATTCTTGAAAGTCATTTTAGTGCTGATTCCACTTTCATTTTTCAACTACCTTTTTGCAAAAACTGCAAAAGCTTCTTCAATGAAACTTTCTAGACATCACAGAACTAACTGATTTATTTGCATCTAGAGGAAGAAAACAAAGGCAAACAACCTGGTGCTCAAAGCATCATACAGGGTCCCAACAACGACCGCACCCCAAAGGCAACCAACCCTGATGGCAAGCATTAGTCGTTGATTTCATGGCTCGAATCCATGATTTAGAGGTCACACAGAGACAACTTTATCATTGCTCCAAGGCTCCCCTCGGGAGAAAGTAGAGGCAAGCAGAAGGAATAATAATCAAGAAGGTCGAAGGAAAAGAATAATTTTGCAGGATTTAATATATAGATGACAATTCTCCAAGAAAATCCCACAGTTACAAACTTATACCCTTTTTTACAAGAGAAATAAGCCATCTCTCCTTATGTACATCACCCCCAACAACAAAAAGTCAAAACAAACGATAAAAACAAGAGGACCAAAAAAGTCATAAGAACCTAACTAGTGTACCCTTACATTCCATTTCCCAAAATTATATAGCACCTTTCCCCGATTTTGCATGGCTGAAGTTTATTCCTTTACAAGAATAGACATGGATTTATGGACATTCAAAAACTTCTCAGCCTTTCAAAAACTAAATAGTAATATAAAGAGGATGGACAACACTAAGTAACCTATGAGGCTCCGAGGTTATGTAACTGTTACCTAGGCTTTGGTTGTGATGCAAATGACCACACTGGTCGAACATGTCTTTGAGCTGAAGGGCTAGCCAGTAATGTAGCCTGAGATCGAGTTACCATCTCAGCCATGGAAGGGGTTTGATAGGCTTGGACAAGACTTGATCCACCTGTGGAGTCACCTCGTGCTGTTGCTCTCTGCCACGAGTGTGAGCTCAGCCCTGACAAGATATATGCCCTTCCTGATGCTTCGTATACATTTCTGCTTGCCATCCTCTCCTGCATCTCCTTGAGCTCAGCATCAAGTGCAACACAAAGCCGGTCATGAGATTTAGCAGACTGTGACTCTGACAACAACTTTCTGGAGTTCTCTAGGATGGAAGTCGCGCCAACTAGGTCTCCTTTCTCAGCAGCAGCTCGTGCCTGTGCCATTGCCTCGGCCACTCGGACCCTGTTCTGCTGCCTGTCTACTTCAATTAAAACACTCTCTTGTCCAGCCTTTTCAGGTCTCTTGATCCTTAGATCTTCACTTCTGATGGAAACCTTCTCTTTCGTGAAGGGATCCACATATACACACTTAACCTTTAACAATGATGTTTCTGCACCTGAAGATTCAGTTGGGATATTGATCGAAACCAGAAAATCCCTCTCTTCATCAGCATATAGATCTCCAACATCAATTGTTCCCATGTGTCCATCAGACATTAAGCGGTTTGGATAGCTTCCTGCTTTTAAAGAGCTAAGACAGACACCTGGGTGAAGACACTCAATGCTTACCTGAAGCTCCTTGACTACAACACTAAGAAGGCCTCCAATGCACTGTGCAAAAGCATCCTGTATGACACCTTCTGTCTCAATAAATGAAAATGTTCCTCCTGAAATCTCTGATATTGAATGCATTGACGAAGCATCGTGATCAGCACCAAACCCGAAAGCATGTACTGGTATTTTAAACCCTGAACTATTTCCACCATGAATGGACAAGGGTAGAAGCAGCTTGTAGTTAGGTTGCTGCTGTCTACTACCAGAATTATTACTGACTGTGTATGTGTCTTGACCATCAGACAACAGTATTATACTAGTAACCGAGTTCTTTTCCTTGCGGTCTTCCATTATCTTGGCACCCTTTCTCAAGCCTTCAGCAATATTTGTCCCTCCATTTGCAACCAGGGAGTTTACAGCTTGCAGTGCTTGCTGCCGTCCTGTCTCAGACATTCTACGAAGAGGGAAGAGGCGGCGAGCAGTCGAAGAGAAGGCAATTACTGCCAGTCTATCATTGGGACCGAGATTCTGTATCACAAAACCCATAGCTCGTTTTAGTAACGCTAGTTTGGTGCCAGCCATACTTCCACTGATGTCAAGAACTGTGACAAGGTCAACAGGAGCACGAGGCGTTTGGGAAACCTGAGACAAATTTACCTGGGTTTTGCCTGGTTCTTGTACTGAGAATGAACCAGGAGCCTTCAGCTGGACTAACACAGTAAAGTTATCTGAAGCACTGGACCTTGAGACTGCGGGAACCTCAGGGTAAGTTTCAATCTTTACTTTTCTGTTGTCACAAGACTCACAACCATCTACTGAACTCTTATCAGAAGCACTTTTCTCAGTAGAATTGAGTTGATGACCCAAAGATTCATCATCATCAAAGATGGCTGGCTCAGGAGCCTGAAATAGTGGGGAAATATGCCGATTTGGTGTTGGACGGGTTGTTGGTAAACGACGTATTACAGTCATTAGTGCATTATTTTGGGGCCAGTCCACAGGATTGACTCTAGCCCTCCCAATAGGAGGATCTAGGCTGGGAAACTGCAGAGGAATTTCTTTCCATTCTGCCCTGCAAACTGGGCAAACTTGGTTTCCATGTTTCACGTTTGAAGCAATACACTGGAAGTGAAACGAATGTGAACATTCAGCAGTGAATATAGCATGGCCATCCCCTCTCTTCATTGAAGCCAAACAAATTGAGCATGTTTTCTGAAAGTAGAAAAACACTGGTGAGGTGACGAAAAGAACAATGTACCAGTTTGATTGGCACAAAATGCAAGTAAAAGGAAATGGTTCCATCTAAACAGATTTATATTAGTAGAAAAGAAGTCAATAATGCACAATTTATGAAACAGAAGATTGCAAGCGCGGATAAGTACTCGTGGACACACTAGATGAACTATTGTAGCAACAGAATACAAGTTTAGCCAAGTGCAAGAAAATTATTACTGTCACAAAATGAAAAAATTAAGTTGTAGGTTGACCATATAAATCAAGTTTCATATTTTCCAATGTGTATTACTATCTGTTGTTATATTTGCCTTTTATCTTACTATGTTGCTGCTATATTTTTCTTGCAATCCTGCTCGAACACATTTCTTATGTGTCGAGGGTCTATAAAAAAAACCTCTCTAACCCAACAAAGGTAGGGGTAAGGTATGTGTTCATATCAATCAAATACCATTCATGAAAACACTGACAACAGAAGAAATGGAAATTTCGTTTTCCTATTTATTAGATTATTGTTTTATCTGCAATCTATCAATAGACCAAAATCCAGAATCATATTGCTAAGTCAATGACCCAAAATAGAATAAAGAGGAAACAAACAGAAGAACTTGGCAGAAAAAATAAAGCAAACGGCTTCCAAATGGAAAGATCAAGTGGGTCAATATGTCTCAAGCATATTTTGTAATCAATAGAAAATGGAATAGTATGTCCATACAATAACCATTGAACTCAAATAAGACAGAAACAAGAGGTCATGCCTGTGACAAACAAATACGACTACATACTTACGGAAGGATCAAAAATCAACTTTTTTGTTTTTTCTCGTGTTGAGGAGAACTCGTCACTTTTATGACAAACCATAAGCAATCAAAGATGCACAACAAAGATAAAGTTAAAAAAGCCATCACTAATAAGAAAGGACAAGGAGCCTGAAAAATACTCTTATGACAATTTGCAGGCCAAATCCTGGAGGTACTCATTTCTTACTTTGAAAAATATAAAACAAAATCTGGATAACACAAAATACAGACATATTAAGCAAACTTTGCTTGACGTTTTGTTGGTAAAGAATACTCAACAGAAGCTGCTGAACAAGTTACTTTCCTTTCTAAAGTGGTGAAAAGAACAACACCTATAACGCTTGAACAAGTAACAACGACAAGAGTCCTCAACACGGCTATTATGGTTATCACACAACAACCGCTTGGAGTTGGTCTACTTTTCTCTCTACTTGAAAAGTAACAGAAGTTTAAAAAAACAAAAATGAGAACTGATTCTCAAGTGTGTAAGTTCATACAATATGATAGGCATATGACAACAGCAGAAATTGCACTGTAGGCTAAACCATAGCAAATTCAAACTTCAATGGAATAATAACAACTTATTAACAGTAAAGTTTCAAAAATTTTCATTACACAAAGCGATACCAAGCACATACAATCAGTCAAATGAAAACTTAAGAAACAACAACAACATTTCCTAGAATTACCTAGTTTCACCCAATTTCTTTCCAGTGAACCTAGGTAGACCACTCCGAAATTTAGACAATATGAAAGGATTGAGCTTTTCTAGGTTACAATGTGTAATTACCTACCAAATAGAGTAGATAACAGATATAACCAAAGTCTACATGTTTAACTAGAACCAGGAAATTCATTTGAGCATAAAAAGCAGAAATAATTCAAATTAAGAGAGGGATAAAAAAAAAGAGTTGAAAGAAGAGTGAAGGCCTAATGTATCCCGATTTTTCGTGTTTCATACATGAACCATCAGGTGTGCAAGTCTACCAGAACTACCACCAAATGTTTATCCAAATAGCTGGTGATAGTTTAGTAGGAAACTCGCACACCTAATAGTTCAAAACAGTTCAAGTATGAAACTTGAAAAGTCCAGGATACTTAAGTATATTTTTTACTCTTTAGGAGTTCTTAAACATGAACACTTGCATATATTGATGAAAAACACAAACTTTCTACAAAGTACAAACAACAACAACAATTACCCCTCAGTCTCAAACAAGCTCAGGTCAATCAGCTATATAATCCCAAACTTTCTACATATTTTTCAAAATTAGTACTTACTAGTAAAATAAAATTCCTTCCAACTTCACAACTTTGTCTGCTACAATCACATATAAAAGTGAAACAGTTAAAAATAAAGAAAGAACAGGAAAACAAACCTTAGAAGATCTACTTAAGCTCTTGGAAAGCTTCAACACTTGTGACCTTGGGGTCGCCGGAGCAACATCCCAGTCAGCCGTCGCCGGCGTTATAAGGGCGGCGCCGGAATGCCTCTCTGATTCAGAAACTGTTGAACTACCACTATCATCATTTTCATCCAGTGTTCTTTTAGGAACATAAGTACAAAGATTCAAACCAAGAGCCAATTTCACTTTCCCCCATTTGCTTACCATTTTTTTTAAAAGTAAAAATTTCTCAAACCCCTTATCAAAAGATTTCAAGAATCACCTACCCTTTAAAACAAAAAAGGAAAAAAAATCCCCCTTTATCACTTTCTTTTGTTACTATTGTTCTGCTAGCTTTGACTTAAAAAGACAGTTTTTTTGCAGAAATGCAGCTGAGTTCTTTAAACCCTTTTGGTTATTGGAGCTACAGAAGAGAAAGTGAGGCACAAAAACCAAGAAAAATGTGAAATGAGGAGCAAATAGAAGATGGTTTAAGAAGAAAGAGTCACAGAGGGGTGATTAAGAAGAAGCATTTTGATCCAAAAAATAATAATTGTTCTTTGTGTTTAGGCAACAAGGATTGGGGAATGGGGAAATGAGAGAGTGAAGGGAAGGAGGAGTAATATGGAGATTAATAAGGTGAAATTTTTGGTTGAAGAATCAATAAAGGACCACAGAGCTGACCTCTTTGATTGTATGTTTTTCTTTTTGTAGATGTTTGTGGTTGGTTTTATTGACTTTGGTTTATTGAGATTTGTAAAAGGTATCGCGGTCGTATAGCAGATGAGGTTGCTTCTTTTTTTATTAGATATTTTAGCTATCTAAAATATTCATGATAAAGTATGCTTACGCATCGCGAATTCAAAAATAGTTAAGCTTCAATATAGACATCGAACACCAGATAGGAAATCCAAGTCCTAAATAAGAAAAAACTGTTAGTAGGGTGCGCTTCCCCGAATGGAGCTTTACGCTGCTCGAATAAAAAATAGTCGAACTTTAATATAAGTATCGAATATCGTATGAGAATTCTCGAGTGTTGAATATAAAAAAAATCAGGTAGGATATTTTCCTCCGAATGAGCGCTACATAACGTAAATCTAAAATAATCAAGATTTGACTTTATTTTATTGATTTACTATATTTTATCGACAAGGGCCTCATTCTATGCCCTTCATATAGTTTAGAGCTAATAATCATATTTCTATTAATATCCAATTTTTTTATTTTCTAAAGTCAAAAGTAAAATTAGGAGTTCTCAACAGAACCAAAGAAAAGTCCAAAGTAGTCCTGTCATAATCTTAAATTTGGTTCACATGTAAATTTAAAAAGGAAAAGAAAAACATTACTATTATTTATTATGTTATGTTAATATACATAAAACTATTCCAAGAGTTTTAGTTGTCTTATATTTACCAATTTCATTTTCACACAACGTGTTATATTTCTGTAGAAAATTCTTACCAATATGTATTATTTTGACTTATAAATATTCAAAGTGAATAATTGATGTGATTGCCTTATATAGTAATTACACATTAATTAAACTATTAAAGTCTTTCCAATTAAATCTATTTTAATTGTCTTATGTGATTGACACTTAAAAGGCAAAATTTCCTAATTTCGATCATAATTTTACCATCTATTTGATTAGTGTAAAAAATATATATATATGAGAGAGCAAAGTGTATTATTTTGTTATTGTACGTATTAATTAAAATAATTTATTTTTTTTTTAAAAAAAAAAGATGAATGGAGTTGGGTCCATATTGAGTTATCATTGTTAGAAAAAAAAATGTTTATATGCATCATAAGTATGACAAGAAAAGTAAAAGTGAGTCTTTTTATAATAGAAAAAGTCAAATTAGTGGGATTTTCCTAATATAAAAAATGTATTTAATATTTTTAATTAAAAATTTAAATATAAAAATTATTCATAATTAAATATTTTATTTTTTAAAATTACTCCTTTTTAAATAGACTCGAATTAAATTGATTTCAAAACAGATAGAGTATTAAATATCGAATAAATTTTTTTAAAAAATAATTTAATTAGTAAAGCACAACTCTCACACGTGCACTTCATTAAACTTTCATAAAAGTCAATGATGGTTTCGATCTGTCAATGGTCAATTTTTTCGTAAAGATTAATATTATAATAAAACATAGATTAATTATACATTATTGTTACGTTAAGTTTAAGTTGACAAAACGAAAATAATTAAAATTTATGTTGTTTTATTTAATGGATGTAACATTATACATTTACGTTACTAGAGCTTTTATGCCATAAGGTTTTAGAAGAATTTGATCAAAAAAGATTATTTATTTTCAAATATAAACTTAACAACTAAATAGCTTTGATTTATTATCTATGAGTTATTCATTTAGATTTCATAAGTAACTCAAATATGATATAATATAACATAAATACATATAAACTTTAAATCTTAAATTCATAAAATTGTAAGTATTGTTTGATTTTTATAGTTAAATCTCGAAATATGTTAATTAAGCTACCCTAATCCTCGTCCTCCTCTCTCTTTTTTGTTTAGAATTTATCAATTTTGTAGAAATATTTTAGGAATAATAATATGTTGGGTTCTTATGGGTTTTGGAAAATTATAGTAAATAATTAATTGATTGAAAACTTTGTGAATTCTTTGACTATAATTTTTCCATTTGGTGCTTATTATATATAAAAAATATAAAAAGTTGAATAGTGTAATTATTGAATGAATATAAATAAATGATATGTTGCGAAGAATTTTCTTCTTTAAAAAAATATATATAAAAGTTCCATAATATGCAGCACATTTTTGGTATTTAAATACATATAATTAATGAGTTACCTTCAAAGTTCACAATATTAGAAAATTTGCATTCAAAGAATGATTAATATGGTCAAACTTTAAGTAGTTGTCATTTGGATATTTTTCATAATAATCCATGCTTATATTATTTTAGGAAAAAGTCAATTTTATTGAAGAATAATTTATTTATTTTATTTTGTAGTTTTTCTAGAATTTATGAAGACATTTCTAGTTATGAATTACCAAGTCTAAATCCTAGATTATCTTTTTAAATATAATACACATCACATATGATTCAAACAACATGAGTTTCTTTTTTAACTTCTTTTAATCAATTAAGTGTAAATTCGAAATTTCATGAATTTTCATTTGAGAAATGAAACATGTTATAGATCAAATTTGTCTTACGACTTTATTTCCAAAATACTAATAAAATTTTCAAACACTTGAAAAGTGAGAGATAATTTTTTAAAAAAGTTTCGCACTATATTACAATGTTAATTATATAAGGGATAAAAAGGTGAATTATTACACATAGGTAGACTTTATATTATAAGTGTAAAGAAGAGTGTCTCACTCTCTTTTTCTACTCTTAGGAAACCTAATTACTTTTCTTTTGGGTGGTTCATGGAAAAAATAATTAATATACAATATTTTATTGATCATATCAGAAATGTAAATCGTATTAAACAAATTTAATATGACGATATGAATTTATTAGAAGATGTTAGCAGATAAATTAATTTTTAACCATTTGAATACATGAATATCATCTGCTATATTAACTCATCACTTCTTTTATTTGAATTTAGTGGCCAAAAAAGGGGAATCAAATGATTCACCTTTGCACACTTTGTCAAAATATGGAATCCTAGCCAAATAAAACTACTTTTTATTGTCAAGAGTTTAGGATAATTATGAAATAAAGAGAACATAATAAAAATTAAAATGTATTTTACATAAATAATGGAGGAAAAAAAAAGTAAAAGAGTGGACCAAACATAATTCTCTTGTTAAAAAAAGCTTTTGAGTGGAGTTCCCTATTCCCACTCAAGAAGACAACCTTTTAAAAGAGGGGGAAAAAAGGAGGTAAAAAAAGAGAGAAAAAAAAAACTTATCTTTTTTATTATTCCAAAAAGTTAAATATTCCTCTCCCCCACAAAAGAACATCAACTAGGAACCAAGAGAGTGACCCCTTTTCATTTCTTCCCCTACTTTTGATAGCACACATGCCTTCCAAATCTTATTATTTTTTATAAATTATTACGATATTTTGAATTGATTTGTATATCTCAATTAATTTCATAGAGAATTTATTATCTTTTATTAGTATTGATATCATATAATTTTATCCATAAAAATTCAACAGATCGAAAAAACTATCTGATGATAGTTAGAGTTAAATGCAAATTCTCAAAATCACTTTATTAAAATATCGTCGAAAACGTTTCTCGTGAAATCTATCAAAAATTTATGTTTTGTTCAATAGTAATTTACTAGTAAAAGACCATATATACACTATCAACTCACCTTACTTTCAAAGTAAATATAGAATACAAACAAGTATTTGAAAAGTACTTACATTGCTATCAATAGATTCCATTGAAAAAAAATAATCCATATAGAGTTATAACTAAATACCCCACCCCACCCCACCCCTACCCTAACACTCTTCTTGGCTTCTTTTTTTTCTTTTTTTTTTTGGGGGGGGGTTGGGGTGGGGTGGGGGTGTTATGAGGATAGGATTCCCTTTGGTTCCTCTAAAATTTGCCAAACTTTCTAGGGTAAGTCAACTAGAAAGCTGACTTTTTTGTTTTCATTATTCTAAGAGAACATTTTTTTTTCCTTTGATGGTGCCTCCCACTTTGGTGATTTTAGGGCAGTGTGGTCTTTGTTTTTACATGCATTATGTATATTATCTGTACATCATTAGGAACTTATAATAATGACTCTTCTCATTCTCCTATGTTAATTAATTAAAATATTACTAATTACTTTGACTAATCACCATATTATTTTTTTGACCATAGCTTTGGAAACCTCAAATGTTTCTTAGTATAATGTGCTAGGTTACTAAGTATCTCATACATAAATTTTAATATATTACTCAATTTTGTTTTAATTTATATGACAAACTTTGACTCAATATGTATAAGGTTTAAACAAAAAGTGAATTATTTTGAAATTTGTGATTTAAACACGTCAGAACATAATATTTACATACATAATTATGTTATTTATAAAATTTATGATAGTAAAATAGCATAATATATACTTGTGTGAGTTTAATTATTAAAAAGGGTTTTTTTGGGCAAAGTATATAAACGTGTTTTTTAACTTGGTCTTAATTGGTATATCTGTCCTCCAACCTTAAATATGCACAAATAATCATTTAATTTTATATAAAATTGAATAAGTACACACATATTCTATATAACATAATACACGTAAGATGTCATATAAAAGCACAATTATTATGTAAAATGTCATGTAAGATTTGCGTATCTATTTATTTAATTATATATAAATTAAAAATATCTATTTATATATACTTAAAAATAAAAAAAATATAAATATCAGTTAAAATCAAATTAACAAGCATTTTCCCCCTTCAATCCATGCATATCCATATGAGTAAAATCACCTGGTTGTAATATATAAGTTATATAGTAGGCCTCTTTATTATGATGTCACATGTGTGTTGATAATAATTCATAATCATTACCACATTCATCATTAGCAGCAGCAGCAAGTCAAACCTAATCTATGCATCTTGTTGAGTACATTACCAAACATCATGTCCCACAATGTTTAAGTATTACGGTGTGTGATCGAGTCAGAATTTTCAATAAGTGAATTTATAATAAAAACTTAAAGAAGTAAAAAAGATTTAATATTTATAAATTATGCTTTAGGATACATAATTTACTTCTTTTTACGTGATTTTAAGTCTACTTCATCTCCTTTAACACATTTTCTTAATATGTTTGTATCAAGACATTCTTATGTTGGTGATCGTACTTGAACCTTCTTTCTTATAAGTAATGGTAGCAAAATTTTCATGGTTTTTTATTTTATAATTTCAATTATAATCTATATTTTTTCAAGTTCCGTTATTACATTATTTTCATTGTTGTTATTATTCTTTCTTCGATAAGATAAGATTTGTTTTGTATTGCTCTCCATTTCACTTTTTTTTTTAATTACTACTCACATATTTGTATTCCTTTCTTTTCAAACTGTTTTCAAATGTTTTATTTAAGTCGAAGATTCATCAAATTATAGGAATAAGATCAGTGTACGCTATGATATAGTTAGATTTTACTTATAAATTTACATTACATATTTTTGTTATTGACTAGATATTCTTATGTGGAATGACAAGAGGAGTGAAAATTCATATAGCTCAATTTTTGGGATCAAAGCATAATAATTTGCTCTTGTGATATGTATGTATGTATGTGCAACCTTAAGAAGGAGAGAATATATTTAAGTTCAAACAATTATCAAGTATATAAAAGACTTGGAAAGAAAGGCCCTACCATTTTCCCAAATGGATTTTATTTGACATTTTTTGATGCTTCAACTTTTTGATGGATTTGAATGAATATAAACTTAGTTGTGAGGATAAATGAATATATTCTACTTCAACAAATCTTCACTCTTATTAGAGCCCTAAAAGCACATAAAAAGCTAAAAAGAATTAATGGCAAGAGGAACATAAAATACCTGTTTTTTTCAATATAAAAAAACTTTTGACTTATTTATCAACACTAGAAATATGCCAATCTTCCACTTAGTTTTTTTAATTACTAACTAATTGAACATTTTAAAGAGAATATTACCCCCACCCCCCATTTTGTTCTTGTTATGTTCTCAATCTCATGTCTAATACCAAATAAAACCCAGAGCCGAATTGTTTTTTGATTGTTAAGCCAGGTTGGGCACACCTCGACTACTCCACTAAGCACCTGCTACTTGCTACTTACTACCAACACAAGTACTGAGTAATTTGACGCTCATGCAACTAACATCAAGATGTTAAATAGAAAATCTCATAAAATAGGTGGTGAAACTACGCGAGAGTCTAGGCAAAACGAATCTGAGGTCAAGAAACTTGAACAAACAATGGGAAGTTAAGAATGACTTAAACTGCAACAGAATCTTGTAGAGCATGCCAAGCCACGACATCTTTGTATGCCAAGTTACCTCCGAAAATATCCAACGCGCTGCCCACTGTCACATCCACACGCCCCATCCCCGCGACTTTGATCTTCTCAAGATCAGCCATCACAGTGACACCACCAGCATATGTTACAGGAATCTGAGAGGCACATGGAGATAAAATGTTGGTCACCTCTTATATTAAAGAAATTGTGTATTTAGGGACCTAAACACTTATGTTGCTCAGACCCCCCAAAAATGTTGCCGCACCCATGTAAGATCCTCGAAAATGCATAGCCTCTAGATGATCCAACACACCCATCAATATTTTTGAAGACACCGAGCAACATAAGAAAGTGTATTATTGCCAAATTGCATGATAATGTTTCACCTTAGCTAAGTCTTAGGAACTTCCAAAACATGCAGTGCATACACATTCAGAACATCCCTAGATTTTTGCCACATTCTTTTAAGTTTGTAAAGAACTCAATTCGACTCTAATAACCAGGTCATCGTATAATCCCTCAAAGCTTACAAATAGATCGATGCTCATTCAGCATTTAAGGTAAAACAAGAAAACATGAATGTTGGCAGAGAAGCATTTTGTCCCTCATTTGAATGAGAAGCCACTCTGTTTCAATTTGTTATCTAGTTTTGACTTGACACAGAGTTTAGACTTTTGAATCTTGTGGTTTTAAACATGCCATGTGGAAGATTGAAATCGAAGAGTTGTCAAAAAAGGAAAGAGGCAATCTTTATGGAACGGACTAAAAAAGGAAAGTAAGACAAACAAATTGAACAAAGTTAGTAACATAAACATAGGTAAATAATCATATATGCCACTTACGGGGGAATACTTTCCAAGCAATGCTACAAGCTCCTCATCTATTCCCAGCCTGTGTTACACAAGAACCATACATGTTAGATTTTTTAATTAGCAGATCATGTATGAAGCATATGACAGATTTCTCGATAAGCAGATAATTTATGAACCATATGTCAGATTAACATGGTGGATATGAATATCCAAATTATGTTTCTCTTTAAGTACAATCTCTCACGAGAAACTTATACTATATTTTGAGAATGCTGCAGAAAAATAATACAAGCAACATAAGATCTTTCCTTTAGCTATTCAGCAACAGCAGATATTTTTATTAAGTCAACGGGCAATAGACCTTTACTCAATAATAATAAAGATAGTTATGAGAATTTCCTCATTATCAGTATACAAGCTATTAATAGAAAGGGGAGTAACTCAACGCCAGTCAAGAAAATATAAAATTTAAGGTCAGACCTCAACCAGCTAGTGCATTTGTAGTACATATATGTCAGCACAGTATGCTAAAAAGAGTTACTTTATTGGACCGACAGAGCAAAAAGTTATTTTAAATTGCACCAAAATAGCAATTTTTCAATCTTTTTCTTCTCATTTTTCATAAGCAAGCAATTGGGACACTTGTTGGCCTAGAACCTAGTTGTCAATGTCATGGGGTATAATGCAAATTTCTTTTCCCAGACTACTTTGGACTGTTTCTTCCTTGAGCCGAGGGTCTATCAGAAACACTCTCTACACTGATGCAAGGGTAAGGTGTGTGTACATTCTACCCTCATAAAACCCCTGTTGTTCTAGACTAACTGTCAAGGGATTACCTAGTTCGGTCATTGGCATTGTGAAATTTTGAAAGATACATAAAGCCCGTTCACAAGATAATAGATCAGAATTACAGAAAACTTTTCATTAAAACAATTGTGTTAATTGTTGTCACAACTCAGAATCTCTACAAAGATAGTAAACCGGACAAAGTACGGGAACTAACTTTTTGCCTTCAACATCAACACCATGAACCAGAAACTCATCAGCGTACTCTGCAAGAAAATTCAGGACTTTCTCATTGAGATGTACATCACTGAACTTCTGCCACCTGTCTGTGACAATGACATACTCACCCTCCTGTATGTTGTTTCAAGTCATTGGATTAAACTCTCATGGCAGAAGAAAGGAAGAGCAGTAACTGAATCTAATTTTACAAATTTATTCATCTATTCATACCCTAACCAATTTTAGACGAGAAAGTCTTCCACTAATCTGAACTTCTCTTTCTAGGAGCACCAAAAATGCAGATACCTTTTTAACTTAAGTTCTTTAATGAAAGGTAATTTCATTGAAAAAGAGAATACCTTTTTACGGCAACTAAGATCCAAAACAAGCCTCTTTCTTCCAACGAGGGAAGAAAGTTCTTTCAGTCTCTCAAGGTCCATTTGTCCATTGTTAAAGACATACTGCAATATAGACAATAAGTATCAGACAAAGAAGATCAAGTAGGATAATTATTTTTGGATAGGGCCTAGAAGGCCATTCATCTAGAATCACAAGTTATCACATTTTTGGATTATTTTCATTGTTCTGCATGAAGAAATTAGATGAGGCATTTCATGGTTCTTTTTATGTAAAATATTGGGAAAAGAGATTTTGAGGAGTTTAACAAATTTAAGAAGAACCAAATCAATGCCTTTTCTGAAACCTTCAAATCATATTGAAAGCTCAGAAATATTCATTGTTTCACTACTTTGTTGCTACAACAGCTAAGGTCTATTCTATTCTGAGCTCATATTCAGGAACTTCTATCTGATTTTTAGTAGAAAACAAGTTTTGCTGACAACAATCAGATGGTTTACAAATTGTTCCTTGTTCAGCAACTTTTTTTTTTATTTAATACTTTTTAAATTTTTTTTGAATGAAGTACTTTTTTTGATTGGTGTTTTATTGAATTAAGCAATTATGATAAGGAGTAAAGATGGGAAAGTATTAGCTGCTCCACTTTTCCCTCAAGAACTTAGAAAAACAAAAAGGAGAGAAGAATCAATTTAAAACATGGGTGTCTAGTAGGCCATTAACAACTTCTATTCTCATGAAACAAGCAACCAATAGATCTACTAGGCCTCAATCCCATATTAGTTGGTTCACCTAGATGATCTGCCATATCATTCAGCTCTATCAAAGTTGATTTTTTCTATTAATACTAAATATTTGACGTTTAAGGTGATAAGAAAATGGACCTAGAGCCTAATGTAGGACATTTAAAGAGGTATTTGTATTCAAATCTCTTAATATGAGATATCCTTAGAGAGGGTGCTGATGGTGTTATGTGAAAGTATCCTCAGTAACTGTGCAACTAAATTAAGGTCCAATACTAAATAATTGTTAATATGACAGTAAGATATCCTCACAAATTGAAACATGAAAAATATGGCAAAAGAAGTTGATACTTCACAAGAAATTAATCATGAACACATACCGATGTGACAATGACATGGCTGGCTCCTTCTTCAATGTAACTCAAAGCATTTTCAGTTTTGATTCCCCCTCCAACTTGCAACCCACCTAGATGTTTCACCCTCGAAGGATATCACCAGAGAGAAAAATCTGTAAGTTGAGACGTATCAACCATGTATACACTTTATCATAACACCTGTGTCTAGTAATATATATTTTCAGCAAACAGATCCAAATGAAGCTATAATAAAATGGCTAACAGCTGATAGACCAGGTAATAGCATACTGTGTTGTGGAAGAAAGATTGACGAGAAGCATTGGTATGCCTAAAAAAATGAAAACCATCATAAAAGAACTTATTAGATAAGGACCAGTACCTACCAGGGTAAGCATGTAATGCTTCAGTAGCAGCAGCTATGCTCAAGGGGTCAGCACCAAGCATAATCACATGGCCACCTACAAGGCCGTCATCTCTGTAAAGCTTTGCATATTCTGCGGCCGATTTATCAGATTCAAAGTTAGTTACCAGGCTTGTATCTGCCTCCTTAGAATCTCGAAGAGTTGATCCAACAATTTGCTTCACTTTTCCCTAAAAAAATGAAATTTTCAGGTAAAATCTTTCAACTATCTTGAGGATATCTACAAATATGTTATGTTAGCACCTAGAAAAACACATCTCCCAAGCATATGAAACAAACTCAAAACTCTTTAACCTTGAAAGGTAATTAGATAAAGAAAAATAGTTTGCCCCCCTCTTTGTTACTTACCTATTTGATTCAACTTCCCAAATGAAATGCTATTAAATACTGAATGAACACCAACAGTAATTGCACGTTTTCTTCTTCTTTTTAATTCTTTCTATGCAACCAAATACATATTAGTTCTTCACTACCTGGTTTATGGTATACACATATACTTCGCACTGCCAATGCTAAGCAGTGATGTACTAAAAATCATTTGATATGGCACAACAAGGTGGCAAGGATAAAGAAACTCCAACATTTTATTCATATAATATCCTAGCCCCATCCATAAATACAGTGAAATGTTTGTCAAACTTCTCAAATGCATAATCTCAAGTTACTACTAAGGGCACCAAGCATTGCATAAGTATTCACAAAACTTTGAAAGGTATAAGTAGCTCAAACACTGGAAACCTAAAAAAAAACAAAAAAAACAGGTATACCTTGTGTATGTCAATGCAAGGGCGGAACCCAACTCCACATTGTACGGATAGCCTTTGAGGTCCTGTACAGTTCAAAAGAGAGAAACATACTCATATTGCCTATAGAAAAGATAAATGTTAATATATTCAATATCAGACATACCTAATGAAGACGATGCCATGGCAGGCATGAAATCTAGCGTTCTGCTAAGAGTATATGGTGGTGCATAGCTGAGATTCTTCCCCAAGAATAAGTTATGTAGTGATGAGGCTGAAGTTTGCATTGTCGAAATCAACTTAGCTTAAACCAAATGCCTACACAGTATACACTCAAAGTTAATGAACTCCATATAATTACAGAGTCACATCAAACAGAAGATAGAGAGCTCATTCCTGCCAAAGGCAAGGCCTCCAAAGAACTAAAAAAACAAAGCGAAAACATACCGAAGATGCATAAATAAAGAAAAATTTCAATAAACAAGAACCCAAAAGCAGATGAAGGATACATACATATAAAAGAGATAATCAGATCTGATGAAACAAAAAAATAACTTCAATGAGCGGTTCGCCGTTCGCCGTTCGCCGTCGCCGGTAGCGGTCGTTTCGTCAGTCGTCCAGCTCCAATTATCACTTGTTCAATTGCTGCCTGCTTAACGCTTTTGTTTGTTTTTAGTATTTAATTTAATTTAAATGAAGAAAGGGGTGGGTATTTCTTCTTGTTTCATTTTATATATTCAAGTTAATACTAGTTCTTTAATATACATATAATTATTAAAAATTAGTAACCTTAGCTTTATAACATTATTTAATGAAAACAAATTAAATTACAATATAGTGGATATTTGAAACGACTTATTGAAATATTATTCAAATTACTCCTGCTAGTACATATGAATATGGACTTATCTAAATTCATTTCTTTTTGTTATTTGTGAAAACCAAGAAACATGAAACTCAAATTTTATTTTTTTAAAGTTGACACATAAAAACTATTCTTACCAAACTTAGAATTTGCTCTAATAAAGCTTTTATTTTATTTAGTGAATCAATAGGTGTTTTGGTATATGAGGCTTGTCTTTAAATAAACTTAATTGGTGTTTCATCTTACCTGTAGGCTGCACCTAGTTTATGCTAAACTACATAATTTAACATTATCACAACATATTTTTTGTAATCCCACGAGTGAGCCTAAAAGAAAAAGGATAACCTTAGGAAGTCTGTTTCCGATAACCCTGCAGAGATAATTCAAGCTTAACAGTTGAAAATTGAAGAGTACATATAACATTAAGACATAATTAAGAGATGAAATGAAACACATAGCCTTGCATCTATTGGTTTGGTTTAAATATGTTTTTACGGTTTTACAGATTGCAAGACCACAAAATACAGTCTCAGAAGAAAATTAAACAGTCACTTTAACTTGCAAAGATGAGCACATGTTTTGATCTTGATCTTGGTTTTGTTTTTCCTCAGGCAACTGGCACTTCAGCCATTTCCTGCTCCACAGCTGCCACTTCGACGGGATAGTAGTGGTAGTGGAGTTCTCCAACATCGTCACCTGATAGCTTCTTCCATCCATTTGGTCCGACATGATAAACTGAAACAATCCACGAGTTAATGACAAATACAGAGACTATGGAACGAATATACAATAGAAAGACGGGGGAAAGCCAACTAATATTGCATTTCCTCTTTTTTGTGGATGAGATTCATGAAACATACCACTAGCAACACCTCCACTAGCTCCATCACGGAATGTAGCATGATAAATTGCTCGTCTAGCCAACTCGGCTGCTTCTTCCACAGACAGATCATATCGGTACCTATAGTGAAACAGCGTAGGGAGGAAAATTAGAATTAGAGATAGAAAGCAGAGTTCAGTGGTTTCCATAAGTTAAAGTGTGTCATAAGCATGAGTTTAAGCTGCAAAAGTGATCAGCACAATAAACTATGAAGTCAGTTTGAAACGTTTGCAACCCCCTACCCCATCCTCCTTCATATTGAATATGTTGTAGACCTTAGGGGCACAACACAACTTTCTCTCTCTGAGAAGACACTGAAATCTAGTATGGCCAACAGGTAAATGCATCAGTTCTCGTGAATGCAGTCTTTTGCACTTCAATATGTACAAGCCATACACGAAAGACTGAGTATTATGATGTGTGAAAGTCACCTTTGTCATACAGATATGACGATTCTAGTTAACAATCATTCTCAAGTACACACAAGGGAAACCATGGAAATGCTGACACAAAAATGTGGAAGAGAACACACACCCATTATCCAAAACACCATAAGCATAAGGAGAACCAGATCCAACAGAGAATCTGTTTCCTTTAAGCCGTCCTCCCTCACTATCCACATAGTATAGTCCTGGACCCTGCGAAATCAAGCTTTTATATTAGTAAGAAAAAAGGAATTTGACATTTTGCAAACTTTACCAGCATCTATCTTTCACTACCTTCTCATCCCAACCAGCAATCATAGTTCCAACAGACAAACCCATTCCACGGTACGAATATAAAATGTTTGCCAACAGCTTTGAAGCACCAGTAACTGAAATTCTCCTTTTGTTTGCCAGTTCATGAAGACGGCACTGAACCACAAAAAGAAACAGGTGACCAACTCTTCCAAAGTACATGAAGCCAAAATCCATACTACTACCTCTTATGAAAAATAAAATAAAAAGTTCAGAACTTTGTTCTGCAAATGGGTCAGGGGTAGAGGATATAAATGTCCCCTCCCCATCCCCCACCCTTTTTTTTTTGTTGAATAAGCATAATTAGACTTTAACTTCAGGAAACCTTAATCTGCAGATCGAAAGATGGCCAACAGATGAAGGCTTAGTCTGGAAGAAGCTAACAAGTAAGAGACTTTCAAAGAACTAGTTCGTTAACATCAGTACTTATTTTTAGTCATTTCTTTCTATTACCCATTCAATGTGGTCATATTTCCATTCTTATTATTTGCTTATACTCTTCCTTTTTCCTTTATCTTTTTTTTTTTTACTCTTGAGTGAAGGGAGAACACACCCATCCTACATAAATATATGCAGTCAGAAGCATTAAAATTCTCTAGAATACAGGGTGTCTCTGAAATGTAGAGGTCCAAAATTGATTTATATCAAGTACTCCCCTGGAAAAAATGGGTAAATACAGCAACTCGGAAAAGGAAGCATAAGTAGTTCATAACCAAATACCTTGATTCCCAGGTTTCTATGCCAGAATTGGCAGTCAGCAGCCCCACCAGCCATTGTGCCAAGCATATAGGGATTAATTTCAATGATTTTCTTCACAGATTGAGATGCTGCGAAATATTACAAGGAAAGGAAATCTTAAAAGAACAGGCCAAATTAAAAGAGCTGCGGCAGATCAAGGAATAACACTTAAAAGAGTATTTGTACAGCCAAACAAAGTAGAAGTCTATTACCTAAAATTTGGAATTCACATTCCTCAAGTGAAGAACTTGACAGTCAAATATGACACACCCAAAACTAAAACATATACAAGTCTCATATAGTGTAAGTCCATAAAACAACCATTTAAAAATTGATTTACGTTTCAGATACCCAATAAATCAGACTTTTCTTTTTCTGATCATTAAGAAATCAGATTATGTCTATATTATTTTTGTCTCTATTATATCAAAACACCCTGGTTAAGGTACTAATTCCAAGTTCTAGTCATTGTACCAATAACTAAAGTGATATTGACAACAGAACAACGGAAAATTTTGTAGAACGTGGACACTTTTAAAACCAATAACATTTTATTCTCAAACCGGGAAAATACAGCTTCACTTGCACCCAAAAAAACTCAATCATGAAAACAATGAGGTCTTGCTTGTCCTATGGGCCACTGAATATGGTTATATCAAGTCATTTGGCAGGGGCAGAGGGTAGTAAGTCTCTTGCCAGCAAGGTCACAACACAAGATCCATAGACAAATGGATGTTCATATCAGTAAAAGAGATGATAAGTAATTGATGAATTTCTTCACATTTTTTATCATAAAGACAATAATGAGCAAAAGGGTTTACATATATATCCTCCCATGCTAGCCCGAGAATCAGCAGCAACCATGACACCTCCTTTAAAAATGAAAGCAAGGGTTGTGGTTCCCTTTGCGGGCTTCACCATTTGGATTGCTTCTTTTTGAAAACCATCAAACTAAAAGAACACAGAGGGAAAACAAGTAAACATATTTAGAAAATTAGGACTCAATAGATCCCCAATTAAATGAATATAATTGGACACAACAGAAAAATAGTCAGACTCACATTAGCAGTATTAGGAAGATGGAATGATGGAGAATTCGAAATTCCATCAAACAGCTCAGAAGATTCCCCTCGAAGTGGGGCACTTGGTTCAAGTCCACTAAAATCGATCTTCATCATTTACAACCTTAAGCTGCAATAACTGATAAATCAAATACATTTCACTCAGTAATACTTAACAATCGCAATAGACAAAAAAAATGATCGACTACTAAGAGAGAACCTAACTATCAAAGCTTTCCAACATACTAAACTTAACTCAAGGCATTCCATATAGCCTCAGTTGGATTAAAGTGCCAACTTAAATCAATTGATATCAAATGCTGATAGTCCATAGTTAGGAACCAAAATGGTTGTGGATATTTGGAAGGTTTGAGATAAAAGGATTAGTGGTAAAAAAAAGTAGGTTGAGAACACGGAAGTCTTATGTTCAAATTCAAGCCGAGGGCAAAAACACTAGCTGATTTCTTTCCACTTATCCAAGTCTTCGTGGCCAGAGTTAATTGATACTTATTGGTGGAAAACAGGTACCCTATGGTATTAGTCGAGGTGCATACAAGTTGGCAGAGACACCACACTCATCAAGAAAATAAAGGTTAATTTTTATCAAGGACAAACCTAAAGATTATTTATCCCATCAGTTTATCAAAATTTATCACTACCATCCCAAGTGCTGAAAAGCTCAAAAAGCATCATAAAAATGTATTATACTCCTTTTATCTGTGCTTCTAATACTAGTCCTCGAAACATTGCTTATTAACACCCAAAGGCATCTTACTACACAATCAGAAATTCAGCCAACCTGCTATATTTTTTTTTGAAATACAGGTAACTGTGTATTCACAAAAGTCTCATCATCAAATAAATTTTGAGCACATCTCACTTACAATCTCATCAAAGCATATCAAAATTACCTGCTATAACTGGTTAAACTACTCCTAAATTTTTTTTGTCAATCATCATTTTATATAAACGAATTGAAACTTATCACTTCCATCCAAGTGTACGAGAACTCAAAAAATATCATTAAAATTTTCCCCTCTTATACACCATAAAAATTCAGCACATTTATAACCTAACAAGCAAAGTAAAATGCATATTATCAAGTAGAAAATCACAATACTAGGTGCGAGATAATAAATCAAGCTTTTACACTAACGAAATAGAAGAACTTACGATTTAGATATCGCCGGAGAAAGAGATCGTAAGGAATTCGCCGGAGAAAAGCAATTTTTGTAGTGGTATCAACTTGTTGAAGAAGAAATAGCTACTGGCGAAGTTGTAATTGGGCCTGGGCGGTAATGGATCGAAGTTTGGGCCAAATTTTGATTGTTATCCATTAAAGTGATTTTGATCCGACCCGCTAAATTAATTTGGGCTTATACTTCCCAAAATAGATAAGGCCCAATGTTTTTGATTAAATGAAGCCCAAATCATCATCATCCTTTATAAAAATAAAATAAAATAAAATACATTGATTGACCTTACAAGGGATTATTTAACTCATATTTTAGGAAGTTTTATATCTTGTTAGCAATTGATGCATTTTTCTTATTTAGGTCAAAATAGTTTTTTGTTTCATCGTATATCATATTATTGTCATTCGATAGAAATGTTTGTCTTTAATTAGGATGATAACAGATGAACAAGAATTTGAAATCGGTAAAATTCAGAAAAATATGACTAACCTAGAGGAGGAGGTGGGGGAGAAACATGATAGTGAAAGATAACCTTAAAAAGACTAAAGGAATGTTTATAAGCAACAATAGAATACTTGCTATACTTGTGTGTGTTATATATTTACATATATAACTTTAGATTCTACGGAATATTTAATTTATTATGTCCATTTACATTAAATCTCACACGAGAAATGTTTCGTTCTACTTTTAATTCTTCTCCGTCTTTAATATATTTCCTTACCTTTTTATTTATAATTTTCATGGCTAAGTTCTCCAAAAAATAAATTTATTTTATCCATTTACATTAAATCTCACACACAAAAAAAAAGTTAAAAAATAAAATAAAAATGTTATAGTGCCCCCTTAAAAAGTTGATAAATTTGATTTGGTCCTTTCACCAACCCCCTCTATTTTTTATATAATATTTTTATTTTTCCAACTTCACCAACCCCTCTAATGACAAAAAGGTACAAATATCCAATAACTTATATGGTGGTGGTTGTTTAGCAAGGCTTGATAAAATCTCATTAGGAAGTACACTTTGTTTTATTTTACCAACTTATTACTTATATTTATTTATTTTACATTATCCATCCACAATCAAACCTACCACCAATATGGTTACTTAAACCTATCAACATGGCATATAACACCTTTATTTTTTATTTAAATGCAATTTAAAATAGAAATATTTGCTAAACCAATCTTGAAAGAAAGCCAATTATTACATTTTCAAAGTTCAATCTAATAAGAAAAGATTAAAAAAAGAATTGATGGAAATTTATATTCTTGATTTAGACCAAAATTCATGTATATTGACTCATTCAAAATTGTCATGATGAAGTCAATAGAATGGTGGAGGAAGTACTTCAAGAAAGTTGAGTTCACATCTAGTTTGTGTTTTATTAGGATAGAAAAATATTTTAAAAATAATATAAGTCAAATTTTCTTGTGTGGTTGTTGAAGATAATTTTTGGAAAAAAAACTGAGTTTTCTCGATTTTAATTGAAAGTCATTTTCTTTCATAATTATCTCAATAGTTAACTAACAACAATACATTATTGTTATTATACTAAGATTCGAGATATGTATATTATATCAGTCGAATGGATGTTATATGTTTTATTTCTAGATGACATAAATCAATTTTATAGTAAATATTTTTTCCGAAAGTTAATTCACTTCCCAACCAAATATCAAAAAAAAAATTGTTGGAAAATGTACAAGTGGTTATTTCTTGCATGGTAGGTAGCTTCTTATAAACCTTGTTCCCCCCCACATAAACCTTTACATGTGCAACAATTCATTCTCAATGCAAGTATTAATAAGGAAAATGTACACATACAAAGAAGAAAAAAAAAGATGAAGCAAATATGGTGAAATTTGAGTCAAAATCTTAAAAAGATAACAAAATGTTATGGTAAAAGATGTAAATAAAAAAATTCACAAAATAAAACATTAAATATTTTATATATACGCATTTAAGTAATAAATAAATAATAATTCACGAGATAAAGTGAAATTTTAAAATCATCATAATCGTATATTCAAATTTTATTACGATACAAATTTTGGAAAATAATCGGCATAATGTAACAACACTTTATTTTTGTCCAAGCAACTAGTACATATATTTATTAGTATATTATAAAGTTTTGTTGAGGTACTACATTCCAACTCATAAATATATATTAATTAATTAATAAATGATATAGTAGGTTGCCAATAAAGTAGGTAACTATATGAGGGATGTGATAGTACGAAAAAGAATTATTTCATTTTTAATTAAAGATTTAGAGTTTGAAAATTAAATTATTTTTTTTGCTACAAATAGTATTTTTTATAAGCTTTATTATTATGTGAATTTAAATATCAAGATTCAAAAGTAGATAATACCGAATAAGATTGAGAAAAAATAAAAAAAGAGAACACTTTTAAATGGATAGTATATGTCACACCTTTAAACCCCACATTATTTATATAATTTATATAACATAAATATGATTTCTCAACCGCTTTATTCTTAATAAAAAGTATATAATTTAGATTTCGAATATGAAAGATCATATTAGGAAGCATTCCCTAATTAGATGAGTCTTGATCAATTAGAATTCGAAGTAATTCGCACTCCAATAGAAGTATCAGATAATATTATAAAAATCATCATTTACGATTATTGTTTCTTTTTACATAGAAACTTTTTTTATAATTCTAAAAATAATAGCTTTATGAAATATTCTTTTTTGTACATGCCTACTAATCAAAGTAAAAAAAGTTTAATACTAACTCCTAAAACTTCTCATTTTTCATTTTACATATTCCTCAAGTATGAAATGACGTATCCTTCCCACCAACCATGCAATTTACAATGAGACTTCGTTTTCAATTTCGAACTATATATCATAAAAATAAATCTAAAATTTATATATTATACTCAACCTAATTAATTATGAAAGTTCAAAATCTTTTAAGTCATTATTGAATTGATGATTTATTTATCAATCAATCATTCTTTTTGAGATAACATTTAGGAAAATGATCTTTTTTTTAAAAAAAAATTCTCTGTAATTTATGAATTATGAATTGTATTTTAAACGTAGATCTAAAAATCTTAAATTTTGTATTCACAAGTTATATTGCACTTGTGAGATGACAATCTAATGTTTCATCTACATAATTGTTCATTATATCAACAAATATTATTCTCAAAGGTAATTTCCTAAGTGTTATATTTCCACAAAATTAGAAGTAAATACTTATCTAGAAAAAAGATATCCATTGGGTTCAAATGAACCCTTTACATTTGATTCTATTATTTATCCACTTAATATTTGTTTGATATACATAACTCATTAAATTTAAATTCGTATCGCGTATTTTTTATTCCATTTGACTTTAAATTTGGTTGGTGATATTTATTTTTTTTTTGTTTGTGTTGTTGTTAGTGAGAAGAAGAAGCCTATACTTGGCTGCCATTCCTTCAAAATTTCTATGTACAACCACCCTCATGCTCTCCACGTGTCACCAACCGTGACCGTTGATTAACATGTGCAATCCAACGGTCAAGATTAATCTTCAACTAACACATTGGCCTGCAAAGTATTATTTCCTTTTCTATTTAAACACCTAACATTTTGGCTCAACAAACTCAGGAAATTCAGCTTAATTTATTGCTCATAAGTTTTGCAATTTCCTAATCCCAACAACCAAAAATATTGATATATACATTGCACCTTTATCTCAATTATTTTATCAAAATAGTTTGTTTTCCCTACTTGTTCAATATTGTTTTACGATAAAAATAATGGAGTACGTTAATGGAAATAGTAATGGTAATCAAGTTTTTTGCGTTAAGGCTCAACAACAACAAGAAGATCCGTTGAATTGGAACGTGTCAGCTGACGCGCTAAAGGGTAGCCACCTAGGTGAGGTGAAGAAAATGGTGGAGGAGTATAGGAAGCCGGTGGTTAGGTTAGGAGGGGAGACGTTGACAGTAGCTCAAGTGGCCGCCATAGCTGCACAGTCAGGTAAAGACGTGACTGTGCAACTATCAGAGGCGGCCCGAGCTGGTGTCAAGGCTAGTAGTGATTGGGTGATGGAAGGGATGAGAAATGGGACTGATAGTTATGGTGTTACTACTGGTTTTGGTGCAACATCACATAGAAGGACCAAACAAGGTGCAGCCCTACAAAAAGAGCTAATAAGGTAATTACTATTTTACTACAATATACTACATATTAGTACGTACCTATTTTCATTTTTTTACCATTTTGATATATATATAAACTATAGTCTTTAAAAAGATACAATAAATTTTACTTTTGCCTTATTTAATACTGAAATAGGATTTCATCTAGATCAACATGTGATAGTATATTTGTGACATTATCATTATAATATTACTCATATTATTTATCATATAGTTATCAATAATTGCCTTAAATAAATAAACAGAGTGAGAGAAAATTATTGTGGGGGTAGAAATAAAAATAATTAAACCAAACTTATTATTTTTTCTTTATGATATATAATTTAACTCGGGTAAATGGTTAATTATTATTTTTTATTTGCTATCGTGGAAGCAAGTTTTTTTATGCAACAAAACAATATGATTATTAAAAAATAAAAATGGGTGATTTATTTATTTTTATAAAGAAAATAGTGGAGTTGATAACATAAAAAATAAAATGAAAGTCTAAAGTAGGTGTGTCCTAAAAGATTTTGAAAAGTAGTTGTAGACATTTTAGGGAAGTAAAGAGAATATTTTTACATTCTTTAATTTATTAGTAGCATATATTTAATTTAATTTTTGCTCAATTTGGTTTTACGCCAACAAATAAAAGTTTTAATTAATTGATTTATATTTAAAGTTTGGAGGATGTGAATATGCCACGTGATTAAGAGCACATGATAGCATAAATAGTCTTTTTAATATTTGCTTTTGCTTTTGTTGGATAATAAATGTTAGCTGCATATTTAGGTTCATTTTTATTTTTCTAAAAAAAAAAAAAGGTATTTAATTGATCCATAAATTTGTTAGGTTAAAGTGGACCAACTTAATACCCCAACCTAAGGTGATGATTTGGCTAAATGAAATTTTATACGTCTACTTAAACTTATGACTTTACTTCATAGAATTTTATACGTAAAAATTAAGTTGATGACACTGTAACAACATTTACTAGTTACCTTAAAAAACATGTTTAGCGGCAATTAAGTTATTGCCGTTTTGCCGCCAGTAGTGTGACTTGGCTACATTAAACTTTGTAAGTCAACTTGCTAAATGGAATTTCATCTGAATTCTAGGTTCTTGAATGCTGGAGTCTTTGGCAACGGGGCGGAGTCTTGCCACACGTTGCCACACTCCACCACGAGGGCGGCCATGCTAGTGAGGATCAACACCCTACTTCAAGGCTACTCCGGCATAAGGTTTGAGATTTTGGAAGCTATAACAAAGTTGTTGAACAACAATATTACCCCGTGTTTGCCCCTACGTGGTACGATCACAGCGTCTGGTGACTTGGTACCACTGTCCTACATTGCCGGCCTTTTAACAGGCCGGCCAAACTCCAAGGCCACTGGGCCTAACGGAGAACTGTTGGACGCTGTCAACGCGTTCCAACAGGCTGGTATTGAGTCTGGATTCTTTGAGCTGCAGCCCAAAGAAGGATTAGCTTTAGTGAATGGTACAGCTGTTGGCTCTGGCTTGGCCTCAATGGTTCTTTTTGAGGCTAACATTCTTGCTATACTTTCTGAAGTTTTATCAGCAATATTTGCTGAAGTTATGCAAGGAAAGCCCGAATTTACGGACCATTTGACACACAAATTGAAACATCACCCAGGCCAAATTGAAGCTGCAGCTATAATGGAGCACATTTTGGATGGAAGTTCCTATGTGAAAGAAGCCAAGAAAATCCATGAAATGGACCCGTTACAAAAGCCTAAACAAGATCGTTACGCGCTTAGGACATCTCCACAATGGTTAGGTCCACAAATCGAGGTGATTCGATCATCAACTAAGATGATTGAAAGAGAGATTAACTCTGTTAATGACAATCCTTTGATTGATGTGTCAAGAAACAAGGCATTACATGGTGGGAATTTCCAAGGGACACCAATAGGGGTGTCAATGGACAACACTAGGCTAGCACTTGCTTCAATTGGCAAACTCCTATTTGCACAATTCTCTGAACTTGTCAATGACTACTACAACAATGGTTTGCCTTCGAATCTCACCGGTGGAAGGAATCCTAGCTTGGATTATGGTTTCAAAGGTGCTGAAATCGCTATGGCCTCGTACTGTTCTGAACTCCAATTTCTTGCGAATCCAGTAACTAACCATGTACAAAGTGCTGAACAACACAACCAAGATGTCAACTCACTAGGCCTAATCTCATCAAGAAAGACAGAGGAGGCAGTTGACATATTGAAACTCATGTCATCCACTTACCTAGTAGCACTATGTCAAGCAATTGACTTGAGGCATTTGGAAGAAAACCTCAAAGCCACGGTGAAAAGTGCAGTGAGTTTAGCAGCTAAGAAAGTCTTGATCACTGGCCAAAATGGTGAACTTCATCAATCAAGATTCTGTGAGAAAGACTTGCTCACAATGGTTGACAGAGAGTATGTTTTTGCATATGCTGATGACCCCTGCAGTGCTAATTACCCTTTAATGCAAAAGTTGAGACAAGTTTTGGTGGATCATGCACTAAAGAATTCTAACACTGAAATCTTCCAAAAGATTAGTGCATTTGAGGAAGAATTGAACCTTGTTTTGCCCAAGGAGATTGAGAGTGTTAGATGTGATTTGGAAAATGGAAAGGCACCAATTGGTAATAGAATTCAAGAATGCAGGTCATATCCATTGTACAAATTTGTGAGGGAAGAATTAGGTGCTAAGTATTTGACAGGTGAAAAAGCTCTATCTCCTGGTGAAGTATTTGATAAAGTGTTTACAGCTATGAATGAAGGTAAGTTGATAGATCCATTGCTTAATTGCTTGAAGGAATGGAATGGTGCTCCTCTTCCACTTTGCTAAGAGAAACTAGGACTTATGTTGCTTGGACACTTCAAAGCGTGCGTGTCGGATCCTTTAAAAGTGGTATATTTTTAGAGGATTTGAGACAGTGCAAGCAACATAGGGAAAATATATTTGTCTTAATATTGTAGGTACATTATTTTTCAAGTTTATTTTTCTAGTTTTGTGGAACTTTTTCTAATGGTTTGTATGAATATTTGTGAATCTTTAAACTTATTGATGATACTCTAAAGCAATTGTATTTGAACTTTTGTGGCTTCTTTCAAGAAGAAAATGTTGTATAGTCAATAAGAAGATTACTTCAACAAATTTTAAATATTTTTCAGTGTACCCACACTTTTTGGTTTAGGTAGATATCATTTTTGTTCTTCTTAATTTTTGCTCTTTAATTTGTGGTCATTAGTTTGAATTATCCAACAAATCCCCTTCCAGAATTGTCAATGAATGGAGGATGTTTGGTAGGTGAGAAGAGAGAGAGAGAGTGATATATTTTCTAATTTTTTGGCCATTAATCAACTTGTTTACAAAAGGTAGGTAAGCACATAGAGAACAAAAATAACAAAAAATGTCATAAGCCAAAGTGCTCACTAATCTTGAATCTTGAATCTTGAAAGTGAAATGGGGAGCATAAATTTTGACAATGACAAGAATGTTAAAGGCCAATTACTGTAAAATATGGTAAAAGAATTCTGTCAACAATCAATTTATAAAATTTAATTTCCTATATATAAAAAGGGCTGACTATTGACAGGATAAAACAAATTTTTTAATCACATATCATAATATTTCTAATTTTCTAATGTTTTAGAAGCATGTCATAATACTAATAATAAAAAATGAAGATGTTTAAAATTACTAATTCCACTCCCTGTCAAAAAAAAAATTCAATTTATTGGTGAAATCACAAAAAGGGAACACATATGAAAGGATGTTTAAATGCCACCAGATATTAGTTGTTTAGTATATGTGGGAGGGAGATAGATAAGGAGATAATAATGGATTATCTTACCTAGATTCTATAAATATATACAATTCTTAGTTATTTTTCAAAGATTAAGAAATTAACCAAAGCAAATGGCAAAAAATAAGAAACCTTTTTTTACTAATTTGTTTGTAATTTGCATGCTAGTTATGTTGATGCAAAATGCAAATGTAGCAATAGCAAGTCTTGAAGATAGGGCCAGAGAATGCATGCCATCATGCCGAGCAGTTCCAACTTCTACTCTTTCGGGTTGTGAGAAAGCTTGTCTAGATTTTGCAAAGCGAACTTATGATAACTATTCATAAATAGTAATTGATAACCCTTTTCTTAGGTCAACTACAGGGCCGGTTCAATAGAATGGGTAACCTAAAGCCAAAATTTAAAAGACAAAAAAGTGAAATTTGTTTTTTAATTGATAGTAGAACATTTCTTGTAATATTTTGTAACTAGAAAGGATATTGACATGAGGGTTCTACAACTCTAGATGTAAGTTGTACCTAGAGGCGGACCCATATGTTCATTTGGGGTGTATGCGACCAAGGTTCTGTCCCAGGTAGAACCTCTTTTTTTAGCTTAATATTGGTGCACCCGCAGTTTTGTGGTAACCATAAGAAAATATCAGCACATATAGTTCAAATCAAATGGAAACCTCCAACAAAATATTCTTTTTTTCCTTGATTAAGTAACTGTTATTATTCAATATCGTGTTGTAAATCACAGAAGTTTGAGGGATTAATCTTGTTACAAGTGAAGGTATTATAAACTTCATAATTTGCATAATCAAGTCTACACCGAAAAGCTAAAAGAAGTTAATCAGATATCTCAAGTGTATGTTGTGGATTATACGCTACCTTCAACCCCCACGGGTTAACTCGGTTGAGAGACTTGTGTGTTAGGTCACACGTTTGAGCCCTTGCTAAACGAACTAACTTTGTTGTTTAAACGGAGAAAGGTGGAGGGGTGGCCCATCATGTCCGAGTTAGCCTAAAGGGTAGGCTCCAAACAGATTTCTCAATCATAAAAGAAAAATGTTACCTTCAAAACATCTAAAATACCTGGGGGATATAGGTCTACCATGGCCTTTTCCATCTGGTAGGTATCTTCCTAGCAAAACAACTCAGAAAAGGTTCTGTTAAGGAGATCAAATTGTTCCTATGGAACTCTTCCCAAAAACAAGTGAAATGGTATTCTTTCGTATGGCTGCACACATTTGCTGCCTGAAAAAAGAAAAGCACAACGAGCAATATTGATTACGACACTGTAGAAGTCTGCCAAATAGACATACGACGACATCCAATGCACCAACTCTTGCAGAAATTGAAATTTGAAACAAATTAAACTGCATACAGCAATTAAGATTGGAACCAAAGGTATTAAGTCATCAGATATTATCCATTCGAGGTTCCTGTACTTGAATGTCGGAACTAATTTCTGGTTCCAATTTTAAAAAAGAACATCCAGTCTGTTTACTAACATGATTAAGAGTTGCAGAAATTTTCAAGTCAGCCAGTCAAGAGCAATCAGCACTTTCAAGTCACTTCACAATCTTGTTTATATATAAATATGACATTTTTGTTGCCAACAACAATTGTAAACTGTAAAAGGGGGGAAAAGTATACTAAGCGTTGACTGGTTTTATGTAATACAAAGTAAAAGAAATAATATTTCATGATTTAGCAATTTTAAGTAAAAACTCGGTATGTAACTCAGTGCTCCATTCCATTTCTTTTCTTTCCATCAATTAACAAATATTTTGAACTTACAGCCAAAGCATAGATGTCTTCGTTTAGTACATGTGAATCCCTAGGATAAAATTCAGGATTAGCTTTATCTCATGTTTGGTTTGAAGTATTAGCTAATCCCATTATTATATCCCACCATTTGTACTAAAACGGTTTACTATCCTCATAAAATATTTCTTCCAAGGGATATCCTTTCTTATCCCATCCCATTGTGCATACCACACGACCAGTAAGAAATGAAGCACTAACACTCATTGTAAAGATAAAACTTTTTTACAGCTATAGTCTATGTTGCTTGGACTCTTCAAAATTGTCTAAAGATGCGTGTGCATTTTTGGAGGATCTGATGCAGGTGCAACAACAATTTTAGAGAGCCTGAGCAACATAACTAATAGTTTAAAGGTAAGCAAATCATTTTACAAACACAATCATGTCACTCATTTGGCACCTCCTATTTGTTCTAATGTTTTTCATGCCCATCTCATCATCCACCACAAATTTGTTTACTCTAGTATCCACAAGACTAGATGGATTGACTCAGTTGGTGAGAGACCCTCACTAACACATAATTTGGGGATGGAGCCATTGACATGTTGGGCAATGACCCTTGCACAAGAGACTTTCAGATCACTAATATTTATTCCATTCAAATATAATGATGAGTTGTTTTGACCAAAAAAAAAAAGCTACATATTAGAAATCACAATAAAAACTTAAAAATCACAATTTTCAGAGTAATAAAGTACTCCATTCCTTCCAACATAGTTGTTATGTTTCGCTTCTCAAAAGTCAAATTGACCAATTATTAAAGCTAGATTAGATTAGATTAATTCAATATTTTAAAATTAAAATTTCAATATACAAAAACTATACGAAAAATACTATAAATTGCATTTTTTTCTTCTATCAATATGACTCTTAAAAAGGAAATTGTGACAAGTATTTTGGAACGGAGGTATAAATATATATATTTATGAACAGCCTGTTATCTTAAGATATTTTTCATGAAAATATATATATATATATATATATCTCAACTAATAAAGAGGAGAAAAAAACAGGCAGACAGAGTCTTTATTGAGTTTTCTTGTGACTTTCTGTCTCACTCATCTCAACTAACTCAATCCAAGAAAGAGACACCACTAATAGAACAAGCCATTTCCAAAGACTCAATTGAGACCCCCAAAAAAGCAATCTTTACCAGTTAAAACTATGATCAAACAGCTCACGTCTTCACCAACCGCCTTCATATGACACTTCTAACAACAATTACGTCTTGATCTTAAACAAGTTAGGAACACAAACTCAATTTCGAATTGAAAAGGTAAAGATAGATAAGATACCTTTGATTGCCTTCATGTGTAAATCCAAGAAGAAATTAACCACTCAAGTTATGGAACCGAAAGAGAAACCGAGAAGATCTTCTTCTTCAAAATCACCCGCGGCTGCAAAAAAGTTGTCATCTTTGAATGATCATGATCATCAGTCGTCATTATCTACAAGCCAGAATTTGATATCCCCAAATGGATCAACAGAGAGTTTCATACTCAAGAATTTGAAAAACTCACAATCATGGGCTTCCTCGAAATCAAGTCATCATTCATTAACAAGCCTTAAAGGAGTATTATTTTCAGAACAACCTCATATATACAATTTCACAGAAATTCGTTCAGCTACCCAGAATTTCTTGAAGGATCCATTTTCGTCTTCATCTACATCGACTTCGTGGCGTTGTCTTCTTCGTGGTCAAGAGATGGTTGTAATACAGAGAAAATTCAGACGACCTATGGAAACTGATGAGCTAGTGGATCAAGTTGCAATGATTTGCAGAAGTCACCATTCTAGCTTAGTTCCACTCAAAGGAGCTTCAGTTTCTGGAAATTATATATATTTGGTGTATGAATATACACAAGGAGTTAATCTATCGGAAGCTTTGAGAAATCGAAGAAACCCTAATTTTACTGTTCTTTCGAATTGGATATCAAGGATGCAAATTGCTTCGGATATAGCTCATGGTTTGGACTACATTCATCATTCAACTGGGTTAGGTTTAGGATTTGTACATAATCACATCAAAAGCACGAGTATTATTGTTACTGAACCTTCGTTTCATGCGAAGATCTGTCATTTCGGTACGGCGGAGCTTTGCGGGGAAACTCCGACTGAAATCCAGGATTCGGATAGTGAAATCAAGCCGAAAAAATCACCGGAATTGAAGAAATGTGGAAGTAAAGGTTTGAAGTTTGAAGGTACGAGAGGATATATGGCGCCGGAGTTTCAGTGGACGGGAATGGCGACGGTGAAGAGTGACGTGTATGCTTTTGGGGTGGTGGTTTTGGAGTTGATTTCCGGGAAGGAGGCAGTGAAATACGAATTTGATGAGGGAACTGGTGGATATGTTAGGGTTTCGGTGATCGAGACGGCGGTAAAAGCGTCGGAGGACGGTGGCGCAGGGCTGAGGGGTTGGGTGGATAAGCGGTTGAAGGATTCGTACCCGGTGGAGGTGGCGGAGAAATTAGTTCGGATCGGGTTGGAATGTGTGGAAACTAACCCGAATAACAGACCTGATATGGGTCGGGTTGCGGGTCGGGTTTCGCAACTGTATTTGGAATCAAAGACTTGGGCCGAGCAGTTCGCTCCGCTTACTGACTTTACTGTTTCTTTAGCACCTCGTTAATAATTTTTTTTTTTTTTTTTTGATTTTCTTCTAATTTTTTTCTAATACAAATTTTGGGATATTACATACATTAACCATTCATTAAATTGTAAATCTTTTAGAAAAATTATAGTGTAATGAGTTGATATATTTCTTCTTTTATTTTACTTATTCGATGTCTTTTGAATTATCTGCAAGTCTGACTTTGACTGAGATGTCTTTTTTGACTCAACAATATAGAAAAATGCTTCTTTATGTTGACAATATTTCATCATCATATCAAAATAACAAATGTTAATTGCAAATTCAAGAAGGAAATTGTACTCGATAAATTTAGTCAAAGTGCAAACAAACTACGAGTTCATGGATCTGTCACGCATCTTCTGTGGTCTTGACATTATATTATAAGTTAAAAAAAATAATAATTCAAGTACATAATAGCACAACAAATGTGATTTTGTCACTAGAATAAATTCATTGCATTATGAGATTCATACTCTGAACTTTCAGTGTTGTTCTGTGTAAAGGCTGTATTATACCCATACATATCAAAATGCCTGTTATCCGAAATCACATGTCCACCTTGAAAACTCTCCATCGATGGAACCCAAGGGCCTGCATTCGGGTTGTTAGAGCTAGAGGCTTCTTGGTTCACGTTTTGCGAGTTATTATTATTCTGCGGTGAGTTACCGGCTGGTCTCTTGTTGGAAGAGTTTGTTGTCATCACAGATATAGATGCTGTCTGTTGCTGCTGATTCTTCATGGGTGACTTAGGACGAAGAGACTCGATTTCAGGTGTTGTAATAACAAGATGTGGGGCGCCTGGTGGTGGATTCCTTCCTCCACCACCCTGCCAGACTTTACCATCCCTATCGGCAAAATTCCGAACATAGGTCTGAAGTTTTGCAAAGTTTTTAGTCAGCATTATAAGACACAAAAACGCATTATACATGCAAAAGTAAACTAATTGAAGTGTACAAAATAGGCCAAGCTTTTCATCTTCAAACAAGCGCGGGAATGAGGTTAGAATTGCCATCTTTCTTTCCTAATTAGACAACATATTCAAGTGATACCATTGAGGAACAGAGATAGACATCGAAAAGGACAGAATAACTAAGCACGTCCAATGATATTTCTGTTTTCTCTTCCCGACCCCACCCCCACCCTTAAAAAAACAAATTTGAGAGACTTATTTGGGAGTTTGGAGGTGAGAAGACAGGGCAGCTGTGTCCTTGCCATGTCTAAACGGTAATAAAACTCAACAACCAAAAGAAGGTTAGCTAAAATTTTACCTCTGCACTGAAGTTCGATGAAGATAATCCTTTACCAACAGTCAACCAGCCAGATCGAATATTATGGTCTTCACCAAAGAGTTCAAGCCTTCTCCGGCCAAGCGCAAAATGTTCAATTATGCGGTACATATCTTCAGGCTTTACAGTTGATCCTGCATATGGTGACCGATACCAATACAAAATAAGCTCACCCAGTATGCATATTCAGTACAGGGAGACAACATAGCATATTATGATAAAATATCATTAATTGCAAGACAGAATACAAATTAGCAGAGAAAATACAGGATGATACACGATTATATGCAATGGCGGAGCCATGAATTTTACTAACGGAGTCAAATTATAAAGAAATAACCACATGAAGAATTCAAAGGGATTCAACGTGTAATTTATATACATAAAAAAAAGTTACCTGCCTAAACAATTACGTGCATTTCATGCATCAAAGGATAGTGTTGCAACTTCTAAACGTTCTCCCACAGACAGCAATAGCTGTTACATAACTTGGGAATAGCAGACCAATGAAGGACTACCATAACTTGAACTATGAGAGGAGAAAATTGAAGATTTTGTTCAAAACCAGTTCATACAGAATTCTGGTAAAAGCCAAGGTTTCAACTGAAAAGCATATCCAACACCAAAACCAGCTGGAAATTACAGACGCCAAAAAGAAAAAGTGAAAAGAGCTATTCATAAGATAGAATCTCCACCTCATCTGTCTCCCACCCTTCACCCCAGGTAAAGGAGTTTGTTCTTCTCATTTTGTGAGTAAGCCAAATGAGAAGAAAACCCCAAAAGGAAAAGAAAAAGCATCATTTGAAGATAGAGAAAATCAATCAACCTCAAAAAGGACAGTTTTCCTTGGAAGACTCAAAGAAACACTTCTTTTTTTTTAATTTCACAACATTATTATCGTTAATTACAAACAACTATATGTGTGTCTGTATTACTTGAGAGAAATCCATATTTTTGAATTAATGCTGTTAGGTCAGCCTCAGTAGCTTCTATCAAGTATTATCTTACTCATATAGGAACACAAACAATTGGAAAGTGCATGAGAAAAAGCAACATGTAGTCAGTGTCTGCAACCCTATATTTCACGATTAACATTTCTAATCTGCACAAGAGAACATAAACCACACACAAAATTGTCTGGAATGAAATAGAATCTACCATAAGGAGGTTCCTCAGCAATAATCACATCCGTGTCAATATTTGCATGAATTATATGCCCATCGGTACTACGACGAACAGTTCCTTTTATGCCCAAAAGGCAGTGTTCCTATGTCATGACAGGGACAAGCAGAATGTAAGTTATATATGATGGAAAATACACAATATGGGGAAATGAGAGGGCATAATGTTAAAAACCTTTGTATGCTGAAATAAAGTATGGGAATCATGCCGTAATCCTGGAGTAGCATTGGTTTTGTTTGTTTTCACCCAACATATGTCCTCACATCTGCGGAATCCCCACTGCAGAATGGAGAGAACAATATTTAAAAATAATCACAATGACCTAATATTGAAAACTGCAACCAATAGATGCATCTGATTGTGCTTGCGCTCATCTGTGGCGCAGCAGCAGAAGGAAGATATCAAAAGCAGCAATCAGCATATTCATGACCATAGAGTGTTGCTCATATTGTTTGAACTACATACCTTCTTCAGACATTGCCTTCCTTGCTCAAGCCCCACACCATCACCAACCCAAAGAAAAACGAATGATGGAGTGTCAGCAATTGCCTGAGAATAGACAGTTCACACCATCTTTAGGCCCGGAAAAGAGAATCTAACAGGTCTGAGTGACGAACCAACAATTATGAGAGATTTATATATAGTTTACATACAACATGAAGGTAGTATGTTAGCAAGATACCCATTTTTGCTTTACCCAAAATACCCTTAATAGCTTATCGTATTAGTACATATTAATATATGAAGGTTTTTGGTCTTTTTATAAATATAATAAACCCACGAACATATCTGATACTCCATTTTCTCGTGTCTCTCTTGACTTTTGAGTCTCTCCCTTTGTCTATCCTCCTCTTCTCCCCCCACCCTCTCTGCCATTCCAGTTTCATCTTCAATGTCAAATTAAAGGTGCCATGGCCATAATTTCTAATAACTATAAAGTGTTCTTCAGTTTCCATACCTAGATCTTTTTGACTAAATCCCATATTATCTTCTTTTGTATTTTGTTTTAGATATTTCGGGCCAGTCTTGGAAAAAGACACTACAACATAAATGGAGTTACACATGTGATCAATCGCCTCTTTAGCTATAAGGAGCTTATCATGCATTTTTGCAACTTATAGACCAGCAAGATTATAAAGCTCCTTTTCTTACCAAAAGACATTATGATTATTTATTTTCTGCTGAAAGTGAGTTCAGTTTTTGGTTTTGAGTCAATGGAGCTTCTTGTGGAGGATTTATAGATGATTACAAATTAGATTTGCCGAAATTGGTCTAAGTAGAAAGAATACTGGTTTAATGGTTGGAAGAATCTCAAATACATATTAACAATCCACCAGTTAAAAAATTGAAGCTACGGAAATGGGTTGAAATCCATAAAAAGATAGCTTGCAGAAATGGAAACTAAAGTTGGCTACTTTTTCTTGTTCAAACGCTGGGTGTAATGGTGAAGAACATTGGGTAACCTAAAAGACAAAAAATCCATTTAGCTCATTTTCTGCTAGTGTGTTATTATTAGGGACATTTTAGGAAATTAAAAAAATGGGTATCTTGCTAATATACTTCCTCCATGTAGTATGCTAAGGCATAACAATACAAGTAAAAATAAGAGTAGATGATAACAACGAACAAGTTTTGCATCTGGGGTTCACTGCATCCTACTCTAAAGCAACAGTTGAAGTATCAAGAGTAAAGAACCAGGCTGACATGAAAAAGTCATACCTCAATTTTGAGATTCATTATTTCCTCAAACGTCCAGTACTCCATATGGTCAGTGACACCAGGAGCTCGATGAACATATTCCTCCCATGGGGGGTCTATTAGAATGACATCAAATTTGGTCCCAAAAAAATCCGGTGACAGCTCATGCTCAAGCAAGTCGCATTTGAAATACATGGGAGGCGAAGAAGAATTGACAACAATCTCATCCTTCCTTTGAATAAGTTCTCGAAGCTTGGGATAGTCCTCAACAACACTGGTAAGTTCTAGTTCCCTGATAAAATTTTGAGGCCTCGTGCCAGTGTCTACAAAATTTTGGGAGTAGTCATTCTGCTCACCCCTAGAAGGAGCTTTTCCAGGTGGGGCATTAGTTCGAGGAGGCACCCAGCCAGCATTAGCTTTATCTTTAACCTGTCCACGACCTCCTGGTATTAGGCCATTAAAATTTGGACCAGACATATTTGGCGGTGTCCCTCTTCCAGGGCCTGATTGATTAAAATACATTGGATTCCCCAAATTAGGAGGAAATCCAGTCCCAGGAAGCACAGGTGAGAGTCCAGGTGGAACACCTAGCATACTCATCTCAAGACCTCGGGCTCCAGGCCAAACCACAGGAGGTGAAAATGGAGGAATGAAAACACCAGGGAGTGGACCTGGAGCAGGTGACATGTTAGGAGCTAAAGACTGCAAAGATCCAGGTGATGGCATTCCAAGTGGTCCAAAAGGTGATCCCATCATTGGCATTGGAGGTCCGAACTGGTGGCCATCTCTTCCTGTGGGCCTCCCTCTTCCTCCTCTCCCAACCCTACTTCCTTTAGAACCCATTGGAACATCTCTATTGAAGGACGATGGTTCCTGGTTTCCATATGGAGGTTCTGAAGCACTATTGGAAGTTTGGCCCAAGGCAACTCGAACAGATGCATCTCCTTTCTGGGGCCTTGATTCAGTTTCATCCCTATATGAACCATCACCTGATGTATTCTTTATATCTTGAGCAGATTGGCCTGTCGAGTTCATGTTTCTTCCCCTGTCATCCCTAGGAAAGGCATTGTTATCGTCATCCGGAAGCAATCTTGCATCAGAATTCTGATTAAATTCAGTTGTTCTTGCTACGGCAGATATGGCCTTCTCCTTATCATAGTCAAACGGCCTGGTTTGGATCTCTATGACATCATAATTTTCATTTGAAATCCCATATTTTGATGAAGTTTTCAAAGCTTCGGTCCTATTTCCATCTTTTCTACCACCAGAACGAGGCCTTTCATTGTCAATCCACCCACGTCGGGGCATTTCCCATTCTCTTCCATGTTCATAAGGTGTCTCACCTTCTTTTATTTCCTTGTCAGCAAAGTTCCCTTGCCTTCTTTTCCACCCATCTTTGGACCCATCCCTAAACCTGTTTCTATCGCTCCTACCATCATCCCTTCCTTTTGATTTATCATCTCTCGCACCATCTTTTCCTTGTTCTTTCCTCCTGAAAGTATCTCTTTTTTCATATTCCATCTCAACGCTTTCTAAATTGTAATGGCGTCTTCCACCCTTCTCAGGTGTCCTGGACCTATCAGAGGAGTCCAACTCTCTCCTAGTTCTCTCTCGCACCCGTGAGCCACCGTCATCACCTGCGGCTGCAGACCTATCACGGTTTTCCGCAATGTCATGACTTGTGGCACCTTTTCGCTGTCTATGCTCCTCAAATCTCTCTATGCTCAATTTATCGTCCCGTATAGAAAATGCTCCTCCTCTGTCTTCCTCTATAGCATACGACCTGCCTTTCTTACTCCTATCACAGTCAATTTTTCTCTCGTCACTTTCTGGGTATTTACCATTCTTGTCTCTATTCGACTCTTCAAGGCTATCTAACAACACATGACCCCTTTCTGTGGTACTGTCCTTTCTTTCCAAATGTCTAGAATCCCTTTCCAGTGCATTTCCAGAGTCCCCACCATGTAGCTTCTCATTATTACCTTTATTTCTAGTCTGAGAACCATCACCATCAGAAAACCTGGAAGTTGATTTCCTTCTGACACCCTCATTAGCTAGGATTTGTCCTCTATCCCCTGTTTTATCTCCATTATCATACTTGCCCCCAAGTTCTCCATCCCGATACCAATTGCTCAATGTCTCCAATGTATTCTCACCCTGTTTCTTCTTTGTCAATTTGGACCGCAAGTCGTTTTCAGCCTCATAGTCATCCTCATCAATATCAGCTTTACTTGATCCTACTGATCTTTTCCGACTCTCATTTCTTTCCAATGTACTTCTCCTTCTTCCATTACTATCTAAACCTTCAGCTTCTTCACTGTTGCCAGGCCTTGACTTACTTGACCTGTATTTTCTCTTATCATCCCCTTCCCAGTCATCGTCAAGCTTTAAGTTTGGGTCATCCTGTTTGAGATAACTCCTTCGTCGTTCAGGGGAAGCCATCAACAGAGAATACCCTCACTAGATGATTCTCAGCACTTCATTGAATGATGCAATACCAGATAGCCTCCTGAGAGATAGAGAGAAATGGAGAAAATGATTGATGAGCTGACCTTACTGTGAATCTTAATCATAATATAAGACACATACAAAATATCGTAATTATAAGAAACAATAAGGTACCATGGGAGAGAGAAATACGGAGAATAAACTATGCAGGTTAAATAGGAGTTTCATTCCAATAGTTTCAACTCAGTGATGCTAAATAATATTTTTAACCTACCACATTCTTCCTCTGAATGGAACCAGCAATATGTATCACATGTTCAAGCACAATTTTCGACAAAAGAACAGAGCACAGAAAAAAAGATTGATAACCGTCACCTTATTCCGTTTAGGTCACACATACGCTTCCAATAAACTTGCACCAAAATTTTTTATTAGACTGGAAAAAATGTTTTTCAAAAAAGTACTTCTAGAATTTGGCAGTTTGTGTTTGACTAATCAATTTGCAAAAACACTTTTGCCTTAGAGCAGCAACTTGTGTTTGGCCAAGGTTCCAAAAGTGCTTCCTTTTTCAGCTTTTGAGTAACAACTTTTGCTACTTCTCAAAAATACTTAAGCTTGGCCAAATACCTCAACTATCTAAGATAGTCACTACCATTTTTGGTTTCCCGAAAGCTTAGCTAATCAGACTATTAACAATCACTACCTAATTGTAATTCAATCAATCAGTTCCAAACTGAACATCACAAACTAAAAGTTCAATAGTCTTTCCGGAACTCATGATACAAACTAAAAGTTCAATAATCTTTCCGGAACTCATGTATGTCTTTGTATGAACTATGAAGACTTAAGGACTCAAAAAACAGAAAACACAAGCATATACCGAATATTTAGAATTTACACTGAGAAACAGAAGACGTAGAGCACCTTCCGATGCCGGCGGAATCGGTGGCGAGTGATCTCCGGTGATCAATTTACGGCGTCGTCGTAGAACTATGGAGGAGGTATGGTGGAGGCAAAGGGAAGATAAAGGAAATCGGGTTTAAAGTATTATGGATCCGAACCTCGATGGATCAAAGGAAAATTGACCCGATTGACTTTGACATAATGAATGTACATAATTAATTTTCAATGATTAGATTTCTTTTACTAGTCAAGTTCATGCTTAATTTCATAAGATTGTAAAATATTTATTTGTATCTACTTTTAATTTGATTGGAGTTTTAAAAGAGAAAAGAATATTTGTGATTTTTTAAATCTTACATAAAAAAAAATGTATTACCTCCTAAAATCGAATTTAAACAAAATAAAGGTAAAAGATATATAAAACATATCAAATACTCTTTGACCTTGTGAAATCGCCTGAAATATTGAACAAAAGAAGGGAAAAGAGTCAAAAATATCGCTCAACTTTTGTTTATTAGTTGATTATATCTCTGCCGTTAAAATAAAATTATTTATACCCTCGCCATTACTAATTTTACCATTTATACCACTCAATTGATGGAAATCTCCAAATCAATCAAAATTGATCCAATTTCATAAAAATTAACCATTCCCCATTTTAAACCCATGCCCGACCCATCAAATTTAAATAGAGGAAAATGTGTAAATTATATAAAAATATCTTTTAATTTTATAATCTTTATATTTAAAGTTGAAATTCAAGAGCCATCCAAAAAAAGAAGCAAACTTTTTTAAACGGAATAAAAAAAAAAAACTAAGACAAACAAATTAAAATTGAAATAGGACAATTTTTAATTGTTAGTAGTGTTTAGTTCTTTTGTATAATAAGAGATAAATGGGACAATGTACTACATTTGAGAAACCCAAACAAAACTTGGAGATGTAGGAACTAAGAGCCAGAAAATCCTCAATTCTCCATTGATGAAGAATATATATACTCAATTCTCTACTGAAACATCAACAGATTAAAGAAATGAAGACATCTTCATGACCTTAATATTGTAAGGTAAAAAAGAACTGTTTACGACGATGAATGTGGTTTTCTCACTACAAGAATTCAGAGTTTGTCTGTCTAAAGGCTGCATTATAACCATACATATCGAAAAGCCTATTATCTGAAATCATATGTCCATCTTCTCTCCCAGGAAAAATCTCCATTGGCGGAGCCCAAGGACCTGAATTCGGGTTGTTAGAGCTAGAGGTTTCTTGAATCACATTTTGTGAATTAGTATTATTTTGGGGTGAGTTCCCAGTTGCCCTCTTGTTCGATGAGTTGTTTGTTGTCATAGATATAGATGATGACTGATGCTGCTGATTCTTCATTGGTGACTTGGGACGAAGAGCCTCTATTTCAGGTGTTGTAACAACAAGATGTGGGGCATCTGGTGGTGGATTCCTCCCTCCTCCACCCTGCCACACTTTTCCATCTCTATCGGCAAAATTCCGCACATAGGCCTGAAATTTTTCAAAATCTACAGTCAGTATTTTAAAGGCACAAGAACGTAACCAAGGCAGCATTATACACACACACTAAATTATTGCAGTGCACAGGATAAAGCCAATCTTATGATCTTCGGACATGTTTGGGGAAGAGATCAGAAATCACCAATCTTTGTTTCCAAATGAAGACAACTATCTAAATATACAATTGAGAGAACACAAAGGAAAATGAATAGAACAGAATAACTAAGCAGGTCGATGCATACTACTGAGAAGAGCAGGAACCACCCGACAAAATGCATGTTATCCCCCCCCCCCACAAAACCCCTACCTGAGTTATTAGGGGGGTGAAAAACAGAGCAACTATATGCTCTCCATATCTCATAAATAAAATGAACTAAAGGAAGGGTAGCTAAAAGTTTACCTCTGCACTGAAATTCGATGAAGATAATCCATTACCAACAGTCAGCCAGCCAGATCGAATATTATGATCTTCACCGAAGAGCTCAAGCCTTCTCCGGCCAAGTGCAAAATGCTCAATTATACGGTACATATCTTCAGGCTTTGCACTTGATCCTGCATAAGGGGACCAGTAGCAATTCAAAGTGAGCTCAGACATTGTGCATACCCAGTGCAGACAGACAATGCAGCATATTACGTTAAAATTTCATTTATTTTAGGACAGAATCCAGATTACGTGCAGTTCATGAAGCACATGATAATAAGAATCCCGCATACATGCACTTCTAAACTTTCTCCAGCAGAAGCAATAGCTGTTACATAACTTGGAAATAACAAACCAATCGAGGACTACCATGACTTGAACCTAAGTTGCTCAGACTCGGGTGCGGGTGTCTGATATAGGTGTGGATATAGAGGTCAGATCCTTCCTGATCTTAAATTAAGATTCGGGGATACAAATCCAGGTATGGATACAGGTGCTCGGATTCAGCTAAGAATAATTCAAATATCCAAAAACAGAATTACATGTCTAAATTATAAGACATTATTTTGATAACTTACAAGGTATTTCAAAGAGAAATTATTGATCAAGAGGAGGATCCCGAATAAGATAAAAGGAAAAGGACTGACATCGAAATTTCTACTAACAAGTTACTCCATTTTCTTCAATTTCACCTTAGTTTTTGTTTTGATTACAAAAATTATAGGTATTTATACAGAATTTCTCCATCAATTTTCGTCAAAGTACCAAAATCAGTTGACCAAATACGGTACGGATCCCACACCCATGTCGTAGCGACACTGATGGGGCACCAAAAGTGAAGAGTCCAAGCAACTTAGACTTGAACGGCAGGAGAAGAAAACTGAGGGATCACTTAGTTATGAGGATGACGGATAATAATTCCGGAATAAAATATGGCTTAGTATTCCGGGTTTGGTTGAATTTTGAATTTCAGGATTAGTAATTCTATGTTTATTTATACCACAATTGCTGTATTATTTTACACCACATTCAATGTGGAAAAACAATAATCCAGGGATAAAACAACAAAATGACATATTTGCTCTTCTCCAAAGCTCTTCTTCAAAGTTTTTCAAGAAAGCCAATTTATAATTGAAAATAAAAGTTAATTCAGTGTCATCTAGTGTGAAACCAAACACATTTATTATGTCCCATATATCCTATTTCTAGTATAAACCAAATATCTACCAATTAAATTTATATCCACTAAATAATCTTTGCTCACATACCAATCAACCACAAAAGGCTACACGAAAGGCTCTATTCAAGATGTGTTCATACAGAATTCTGGTAAAAGTCCACGCTTCAACTGTAAGGCATATCCAACGCCAAACAAGCCCGAAAGCATAAAGAAAGCCCAAAAAATAGTGAAAGGAGCAATTCATAAGACAGAATCCCCACTCCATCAGTCTCTCAGCCTTCCACCCACCCAGGGAATGGTAATTGTCCTCATTTTATGACCAAATCAAACAAGGAGAAGAACACTGAAGATGGCTGGTTCTTATGGCTAAATTAGGGGCTTTTAGGTGGATAGCAGGAATTAGAGAGTGGAGATTCCTCAGCTACTCTATGCTGATGATACACTGGTCTTTTGTGATGCCAAATTGAGCAATTATTCAGGTGTTAGCTGGTGTTCTGGATGTGATGCAAGGATATTACCAACAACAAATTTGAGACTGCCTTTGGGGGCACAGAATAGGTGTATGCACATATGCAATGGGGTGATTGATAAATGTGATAAAGAGGTTGACAAGATGGAAGGCACAATATTTATCCTTGGGAGACAGGGTCATAATGATTAGTAATGTGTTGCGCACTTATATTATGTAAACCCACACCCCGCTAAGGAGGAGAAAGATTGGATTTCTTGAGAAGAAACTTTCTTTGATAAAGTAACAAGGGAACTCATTTAGTTAGGTGGAAATCTGTCTCATCCAGCAAATGTTAGGAGATTTGGGGATCAGAAACATCATATTACAAAACCATGTTTATTATGGAAATGGTTATGGAGAATATATATAGACCACAGTGCCTTATAGATATTAGCACTTTTATTTTATAGGTCCTATGCATTCTAGGATTGGTTTAGCCTTTCAGAGATCTATACATATAGAAGATATATAGAGCTTCTGATAAGTTCTCATTTTCATAGTATTGGCATGAGATGAGTTTAAATGAAGGTGCGGGGTCGGTGAGGATTCATAATTTCATATAATCGACCCCAACACCAACTTGTTTGGGACTGAAGCATTATTGTTATTGTTGTTGTTGTTGCCATAGGTCAGTAGCTTTATCAGTATCTTATTATATAGGAAAACAAACAATTGGAAATTGGATGACAGAAGCAACATGCAGTCAATTTCTGCGACCCATATTTCATGATTAACATTTCTACTCTGCAGAAAGCAAACATAAAATGCACACACAGAACTGTCTGGAATGAGAAAGAATCTACCATAAGGAGGTTCCTCAGCAATAATCACATCTGTGTCAATATTCGCATGAATTATATGGCCATCGGTACTACGACGAACAGTTCCTTTTATGCCCAAAAGGCAGTGCTCCTATAACATGACAGCGAACAGCAGAACGTAAGTTCCATATGATGGAAAAATACTAAGCATGGTGAAATGAGTGAACAGAATATGAACCTTTGTATGCTGCAATAAAGTATGGGAATCATGACGCAATCCTGGAGTTGCAGTGGTCTTATTTGTTTTCACCCAACATATATCCTCACATCTGCGGAATCCCCACTGCAGAATGGAGAGAACAATGTTTAGAAATAATCACAATGACCTAATATTGAAAACAGCAACCAAAGATGCATCTAAGTTGTGATTGTGCTCATCTGTGGGCCAGTAGCAGAAGGAAATATCAAAAGCAGCAATCAGCAGATTCATGACCATAGAGTACAACAACATACCAAGTGTAATCCCAGAAGTGGGGTTTGGGAGGGTAATGTGTACACAAACCTTAACCCTACCATGTGAGGTAGAGAGTCTGTTTCTGATAAGACTGACCATAAAGTGTTTCTCAAATCGTTTGAACTACATAGTACATACCTTCTTCAAACATTGGCGCCCTTGCTCGAGCCCCACGCCATCACCAACCCAAAGGAAAACAAATGATGGAGTGTCAGCAATTGCCTGAGAATAGACAGTTTACACCATCTTTAGGCTTGGAAAGGAGAAGCTAAAGGAACTATGTAGCCATTTAAAAAAAATAAAAGTATAACTGTAAAAGTCAAAATAAAAGCTGCTAATAACACAACAATTTTTGCACATGAGGTTCTCCACCAGCCTACTCCATAGCAACAGTAAAAGTATTTAGAGTAAAGAACCAGGTTGACATGGAAAAGTCATACCTCAATTTTAAGATTCATTATTTCCTCAAATGTCCAGTATGCCATATGGTCAGTGACACCAGGAGCTCGATGAACATATTCCTCCCAAGGGGGATCAATTAGAATGACATCAAATTTGGTCCCAAAGAACTCCGGGGAGAGCTCCTGCTCATGCAGGTCACATTTGTAATACATGGGAGATGAAGAAGATTTGACAACAATCTCATCCTTCCTTTGAATAAGTTCTCGAAGCTTGGGATAGTCCTCAATAACACTAGTAAGCTCTAGTTCCCTGATGAAATTTTGAGGCCTCGTGCCAGTGTCTACAAAATTTTGGGAATAATCATTCTGCTCACCCCTAGAAGGAGCTTTTCCAGGTGGCGCATTAGTTCGAGAAGGCACCCAACCTGCATTAGCTTTATCTTTAACCTGTCCACGACCTCCTGGTATTAGTGCATTAAAATTTGAACCAGACATGCTAGGTGGTGTCCCTCTTCCAGGGCCTAGTTGATTAAAATACATTGCATGATTTGGCAGATTCCCCAAATTAGGGGGAAATCCAGGTCCCGGCAGAACAGGTGGAAGTCCAGGTGGAACACCTAGCATATTCATCTCAACACCTCGGGCTCCAGGCCAAACCAGAGGAGATGAAAACGGAGGAATGAAAGGGGACATAGGTGGACCTGGAGCAGGTGACATATTAGGAGCTAAAGATTGCACAGATCCAGGTGACGGCATTCCAAGTGGTCCAAAAGGTGATCCCATCATTGGCATTGGAGGTCCGAATTGGTGGACATCCCTTCCTGTAGGCCTCCCTCTTCCTCCTCTACCAACCCTACCTCCTTTAGAACCTATTGGGACAGATCTATTGAAGGAAGACGGTTCCTGGTTTACATATGAAGGTTCTGAACTGGAAGTTTGGCCCCAGGCAGATTGAATAGATGCATCTCCTTTCTGACCCCTTGCTTCAGTCTCATCCTTATTTGAACTGTCACCTGAAGTATCCCTTAAATCTGGACCAGATTGGCCTGACCAATTCATGTTTCTTCCCCTGCCTTCCCTGGCATAGTTCTCATCATCTGGAAGTGATTTTGCATCAGAACTCTGATTAACTTCAGTTGTTCTTGCTGCAGAAGATATGGCCTCCTCCCTAACATAGTCAAATGGCCTTGTTTGGATCTCTATGACATCATAATTGTCATTTGAAATTCCATATTTTGATGAAGTTTTCAAGGCTTCAGTCCTATTTCCATCTTTTCTACCACCAGAACGAGGCCTTTCATTGTCAATCCAACCACGTCTGGGTATTTCCCACTCTCTGCCATGTTCGTAAGGTGTCTCGCCTTCTTTCATTTCCTTGTCAACAAAGTTCCCTTGCCTTCTTCTCCACCCATCTTTGGAACCATCCCGAACTCTGTTTCTATCACTCCTGCCGTCATCCCTTCCTTTTGATTTATCATCTCTCACACCATCTTTTTCTTGTTCTTTCCTCCTGAAGGTATCTCGTTTTTCATATTCCATCTCAACGCTTTCTGAGTCGTAACGGCGCCTTCCACTTCTCTCAGGTGTTCTGGACCTATCAGAGGAATCCATCTCTCTCCTATTTCTTTCTCGCACCAATGAGCCGCCGTCATCACCTGCTACCATAGACCTTTCATGACTTTCAGCCGTGTGATGACTTGTGGCACTTCTTATCTGTCTATGCTCCTCAACTCTTTCTTTGCTCAACTTATCTTCTCGTATAGAAGATGTTCCGCCATTGTCTTCCCCTATAGCATACAACCTGACTTTCTTACTCCTGTCAGAGTCAGTTTTTGTCTCGCTACTTTCCGGGTACTTATTATTTTTGTCTCCATTTGAATTTTTAAGGCTATCCAACTGCACATTATCATTTTCTTTGGTGCTATCCTTCCTTTCCAAACGTCTAGAGTCCCTTTCCGTTGCATTTTCAGAGTCCCCACCAAGTAGCTTTTCATTTTTACCTTGATTCCTTGTCTGGGAACCATCACCATCAGAAAACCTTGAAGTTGATTTCCTTCGGACACTCTCATTAGCTAGGAATTGTCCTCTATCCCCAGTTCTGTCTCCATTATCATACTTGCCCCCAAGTTCTCCATCCCGATACCAATTGCTCAACGTCTCCAATGTATTCTCCCCCTGCTTCTTCTTCATCAATTTGGATCGCAAGTCGTTTCCCTCATAGTCATCCTCATCAATATCAGTTTTGCTTGATCCACCTGATCTTTTTCGACTCTCATTTCTGTCCACAGTACTTCTCCTTCTTCCATTACTATCTAAACCTTCAGCTTCTTCACTGTTGCCAGACCTTGAATTACTTGACCTGTATTTTCTCTTATCATCCCCTTCCCAGTCATCGTCCAACTTTAAGTCTGTGTCGTCCTGTTTCGGGTAACTCCTTACTCGTTCAGGGGAAGTCATCAAGAGAGAAAACCCACACTAGATTATTCTCAGCACTTCATTGAATGAATGCAATACGAGACAGCCCTGAGAGATGAAGAGAAATTGGAGAAAATGATTAGTGAGCTAACCTTTTAGTGAGTTTACATCCAAGAAATAATTCATAATATAAGAGACAGACTAAATCTAGTAAGCATAAGAGGACAATAAAGGTACCATGTGAGGGAGAAATATGGGGAATAAAATATGCAGCTGCTTCATTCCAACAGTAACAACTCAATGACCCTAGTTACTTTTTTAATACTACCACAACCTTCCTCTGAACGGAACCGGCAATGTGTAGCTCAAATAGGTGAGTTCTTTTATAGGAAACAACGTCCCCTAGAAACTTACTGATTAGAACAATACATAGACCTAATAAAAAGTCGCTAATAGATCCCTAATAATATCCACTAGTAAAAGAAAATCTATCAATTATCATGTATTTATGGATAGCTATACAACAGCACAAATGTTAACATCCCAAGAACATACGCTACCTCTACAGATATTCTGGATTAGAAGTGACAGCATGGAGAGAGTCGACATCAATTTCAAGTATTTACAGAAGATTATCTTCAAAGCTGTTATAAAAGATGATGCTTCAGCAAGCAGAAGTTTTCAAAAATGTGCAATCAGAAACATGGATACAAAACAAAATACGGGCATCGATTGCCTCAAGAGTGATGCATGATCTTAGTGATTCCGCATCTAAGACAAATAACTCATCCCGGACGTATAATCCTACAAGTGGTATTTGGGGAGGGTAGTGTGTACACAGACATTATAGAGGTTGTTTCCGATAGACTCTCGGCACAAGAAACTTTGGGTAATTAAAGCTACACTAATAACATAGGTTATTTCACAAACCATAAAATCCATACATTAATGTTCAAGCACAGTATTTCACAAATGAGCAAAGCACAAAAAAGATAGATAACCTCCGCTGTATTTCACTTCAGTCATACATATTCTTTCAAATTATTTCGTGTGCTATTCTCTAAAGAATTAACAATCAAAAACTAATTACAGTTCACCATAAATCAGTTTGAAACTCATGCACCACAAACTAAATGTTGACATCGTTCCGTAACCAAATGATTTTTCTCTTCGTATGAAGAACTACTGAATCAGTAACAGAATATACTAGCATAACTACGAATACTTAGAACCTAATAACATTTCTCAGCGATTATTGAACAAAATTGAATGATAACATGGCCGTAAACTTACAATTGGGAACAAAATGTGGGTGGGCCGGAAACCGGAATAAGTGGAGCACTTCCCGATGTTGTCGGATTAGGCGGCGAGTGACGGCGAAGACCTCCGGTGACCAAATACGGCGTCGGCGAAGAAGTGTAAAGAGTAGAAGCGGAGGCAAAAGGAAGAGAGGAAGAGAAAGCGGGTTAGAACTGTTATGGATCCGAACCTAGGGATATAATTGGAATATTGACAATTAAAAAAGGGTAGTTTCGGTAATTGAACTCATAGGATAAATAAATAAATAAATTTCTTAGGTGATCGATATATAAACAAAAATATTTATAGATAATTCAAATAACTATTAGAAGAGGAGCGAGCGAGATTATAGGTTAGGAGGTACAAGCAAGATAATGTATATTGGAAGGTGAAATTACACAGCTAATGCGTCACAGCCACCCCCGATGTCGATCTGCAGTATTAGTTTGAGAAAGTCGTTTGATTTTTAACCTAGAGCGATTGGTTTACCAAAATATTATTTATGAAACTTATATTTTCTCATTTTTGAAAAATACACTATTTTGAGAGTTCAATTTTTTTAATGTCCAAACAGGACTAAACTTTAATATTAATTTCACTATCTGATAATCGAAATCAATAATTCGATTAATTCATATACATAATGGGGCAATTCATCCTATCCCTTCATTTACGAAGCTCAAATCCGAAATATCTTATTAAGAACAAAGATATTTCAACATAACCCTCTATGATACTAAACAAGATAATAAGACAATCCTCAAAAGATTATCAACGAGATTTTACAACAACAAATCATGTATATTTCCATACGTAAAGTCTGAGGAGGGTGATATACGCTGACCTTACATTCGCCCTTGTGAGGTGGAGAGATTTTCAAATATTGAGTCATGTTTTGCTTTGCCAAAAAAGCTAAATGAGATGGAAATAGTACAATCTGTCTTGTCTTAAGCCTAACACATTGGACTATGCAAAAATAAAGTTACTGTTAAGAGTAGAATACAACAACAAGAACACAAAAAGCCCAAATGAGTGGAACCATCTTTCTGTCTGTGTGGCCTTTTACACCAAGTTCAAAGTTCATCCTGCAACAACAAAAAAAGAGTAACAACATCATCAATGATACAAGAAAACATGTGTGATATGCATTTTAAAGAGAATCTACAAAGATATATTATTTTTTTCTATGTTGCTCAGTCTCTTCAGAAATGTCACAGGGTGTCTGTCGAATTCTCCAAAAGTAGTGCATTTTTGGACAATCCAACAAAGGTGCAGCAGCATTTTGGAGAATCGGGCGGGGATAGAGAGTTGGATGAAAAAGAAACAGTTTATTCAGAGCTTACATGATAGTCATCATCATAATCACGGCGATAGCGCTGCAAAACAAAAAATTTGACAGAGAAGTTAGACACTATATTTCAACAGACAAAATTACTGAGCAAAATAAGAGACATGGGCATAAGCATAACAAAATGGCATAATGACTACTTCAAGATTATCATTGAAACTAAATTTTTATTGTTGTACTGAATCTGGTTAGCATGAACAAAAATCAGTGGCCAGAAGCTCCTACTGGTTCTGATTAATGCTTATTGAGCAAGCCAAAGCCATAAGTCGGGGGCAACTTAAAATTTCTTATCTTTAAAGCTATTTGAGTTTGAAATTTGTTAACAAAACAAAGTAAGTTTGTCAAAGATAAATTGTATAATCAAAGTCATGGTCAGCTATCTATGAATCATTCAAAGAAGTTAAACAAGCAGAAAGATAGTCATAGAAATTAAAATCCAAGTAGCTACTATCACGAACAAGGAAGGGATAACAACAAAATTAGGAAGAAATTGTGCAAGGGAGCAAGCAAGTAAATGATGGCAGAAAACTGAATGGAAAAAGCATAGAGCATGTTAAGTCCAGAGACATGTGAAAAACTTACCCTCTTGTTTCTATCTCTGTGCCTGTCCCTACCCCTATCTCTATCTCTTTCTCTTCTCCTCCTTTCACCTTCTTCTCTTGCTCTTTGGGCTTCCTGAAAATTCCAGCTATTTTAGCACTTGTGCACGAAAAGACGCAATATTTTAAAATAACGGCATAATACATAAACGAACACTCAAACTTGGCCTCCCTAGCAAGTACTTCAATTTTGAGAGTGCATATCTAGACACCTCATTTGATCTTAATAGCAACTAACACTCCAACCCGTTCACGCCATGTATGTGGACATCCGATGTTGACATGACACATAAATTTTGGAGGTGACCAGCTGATCATTTTGTAAGTTGGAGCGTTCAATTGACACAGTGGAGATGAGTTGAGGTCAAGGTGTCTAGATGTGCATACTCAAAGTTAGAGTGCTTACTTGCCAGCTGAGGTCATGTATTACACCTTAAATTAATGAAAATATGATATCAACCTCTTCCTCTTTTGCTTTTCTCACTTTCTCTGCCTCCTCAAAAGCCTCCTTTTCAATCTGCAGATATTCATGTAAAGAAATCTGAGTGTAAAAGAAGCAATAAGCTAGCACCAGCTACCATAGGATAAGGGATCAAGTACAGACCTCCCTATTAGCAAAGACTTCCTCAATCACTTTCTTTGCATAATCAGGGTCATCACATATCAGTATGTTGTCAAATAGAGAACCTGCCTTCACCTGCAGCAATGACAAAAAACAACAGTTCATCACCTAGAAGCGGATTCACGACTTGAAGTTCATGAGCTCCTACAATCTCAAACTAATGTACAATAATAACTTGGTTTACATTGAAATATTTATAGATATTTAGTGGAATTCTTAATATAACTACTGGTTCCCATGAACCTGTTGGGTTTGCTCTAATCTGCCACTGAAATCACCCATTCTAACTTTATAGAGTGTGAAAGACAACATTATACTAGTTCAGACCACTAGTCTTACCTGCCAAACTTCGATTCCAACATATTTGATAGGCTTCAACACATAGAGATCAGGATCATCTTCAAATTCTGAAGAGAGAACGAGAGAGAGATCAGAATAGATTTCTAACAATATGAAGAACTTCATATCATTGGCAAGCTTATTCAAATTCATCTCAATACAAATGTACATTCATTACCTGGATTATCGATCCAAGGGGTCTTCCATTTACCTTTATAGTTAGGGTTCTTCACTTTCTGGGACATAAGATACACTTGCTAAGTAGATATTCCAGTTACAACTTGAAGAATTCAAGCTCCAGAATTAGTAATTAGAACGATTTTCTTATACCTTCCGTTTCCATGGACCCTTATATGCTGGGTTAGGAATTTTTGGTGGTCTCCAGATGCCATCCTCTTCATCATCCCAGTGATCAGGCTAAAAAAGGAAAGCAACTTTGGAAATTTAGCTTAAAAACTTGCAAGATGTAAGCTCATTGGTGCAAGCAGGCCTCTAACGTGTCTCAAATGATGACAACATATGAAAAGATAATGAAGCATGTGTACACTTCCCACTCTGTTTCTACAAGTGTGGATGGGGAAGTAAAGAAACATGCTAAGACAGTGATGACCATTGACCGATGAGTACATCACTTGTGGAATAAAGTTAGTTATACAGAAAAAGAAGAATGGTTGTACTGATATAAGAGACAAATTATTTGACGAAACAACATGTGAATGAAAAGATTTAGGACAGTGGACAAAAAATAAAAAGTTCACTGTCAAGGAATAAAAAATTGATAATAAAACTAGAGAAAAGAGTCTTTTCTGAATAACCAAATCTCAGAAGCAGTAACTTCAAAACCTCATCCATAACACAGCTGATATTCTGATAGTGTACATTAAAGCCAGCTGAACTAACCTTTTTAGCTTTTGGGTTAGGGATCTCTTTTGGAATAGATTCATATCCCTGAAGTAAAAAGTAGTCACAAGTTAATTTCAAAAACCAACTTAAAGCCTAAGAAACTAAAAAAACTGACCAAATGTACAGTATGAACTACCTCTGGTTTGACCTCGTTTGGATCCTCTATATATTCTCTATCATCCCAATCTGCAGGCTATAAGCAATGGCAATTAAATAAGCTATTAATAAGCAGGTAAATATCAGAAATATTTACAGAATAGTTAAACAAATAGAGTTAAGAGGCACAAACAAGTTCAGCCTAGAGCTTTAACTTTGTCCTAAAATACCTTTTTCGCATTTACATCTTTAATTTTTCGAGGAGGAAAGATATCCCAGTCTGTATACATGCTTCCAGAATCCCTCTCTCGGCCATCTATCCAGATGCTGTATGATGCATCAGGTCTAAGAATGAATGTGTAGAAATGGGTTAACTTGTCTGTTTCACATTGCAGATCCTTTTTGATTGGATAATTCTGGCCTTGGTAGGAAAGTATAACATGAAGTTTCTTCGTCTGTGTACCACAGATATCCGGTCCAAACATCATACTGCATAAACAAAGACTTCTTTTAAATTAAAGCAGAAAAAGTACGTGTTGTAAACTACTATGACAACTATATACTTCAACCAATTTACAGTAACTACTCTGTTTCAGATACTGATCATTGAAATCTGACCAATGTTAGATATATATCTGATCTCACAAGTCGAAACCCTTTTTACTAATTAAGGTCATTGACATGTTAGCTTGGTGCACTTTCAGATGAAAGTAAAAGTTGGGGCTAAAGAGTGACATTTCACAGAATTATGTTCAGGCAGATGATTAGTCTGTCTCATAAGGGAACACATTTAACATCAGAAACAATGTGTATATTCCCCATTTTTCAGAAACCAAAAGCTGGGACTCTGAGACAATATTGACAGCACACAAGCAGATCTTATGAAAAAACAAGCCTAAGCAAAAGTTCTCGCAGGTAAGGGATATCTTAAAATGAGATAGAGGAAGTTCACATGCAAAAGGTAGTGAGGGAAAACCTGTAAGGAGTGTCTCCCCCAAACTTCTTCTGGTTGACATATCCAGAGAGAAGCTTTATGTAACCTCCACCACATTCAATGTCTTGCTCAAGCTTTATAGAGTACTGTACAACCAATGTTCTATTCTTGTTGCTAAATTCTGGTATCTTAGCAGAGATGGCGAAATGTTTGGCATCTGTTGACGTCTGAATACCTAAAAATCAAAAATCACAATTATATGTGGTAAGTTCCCCATGGTCAGAAACAAACATGTCCCAACAAGAACAGAAAACTAAAGCTAAAAGAAAGTCAAATAGTGTTTGTACCATGTACTTGTTGAATCATCTTAGCATACACAATCCTAGTACTTTACGTTTTTACTCAATACATATCCTAACATAAAGATAAAACTATACAAATCACTACATATTGCAATAGAGTAAGCAAAGTGGTGAAATGTGTAATCTAAGTTTAACATATAAGAATACTATTGAATAGTCCATCTAAAAGTTGTTTTGCACACATGAAGACTTCCAAAAATCTGTTGCGAGTCAAACCTTTATCATCAGGATCACCAGCCCATTTCCCAGCTGTATGCTTAAAGGAGCCTGCTTTCCCTTCACTCCTTTTCCAGTCAGACTTCACCCATCTGCTCTGCCAATCATCTTTTTAAATAATCCAATATGGAAAAAAAAAATTAATCAGTGTACAATCACAGTAAAACAACAACAACATACCCAGTGGGGTCTAAATATTGATTCTTTTCATACCATTCACAGAAAAATGGAACAAGCTCAAAAATGAAACTATGAAGTACCAATAACTGAAGCAGAAATTATGCAACCAAATGAACAATAATGAAAAATTATGGGTCTAACTGGAAGTGTCTAAAAATTGATTCTTTACATATCATTCACAGAAAGAAAAAAAAAGAACAACAAGCTCAAATATGAAACTATGAAGTACCACTAACAGAAGTAGAAATTAGACAACCAAATGGACAAATCCTTTAAAGAAAAATTCTGGGGTATAATTAAAAGTGTCTAAAAATTGATTCTGCACATACTATTCACAGAAATAAATGGAACAACAAGCTCAAGTATGAAATTATGAGGTACCACTAACAGAAACATACATTAAAGAACCAAATAAACAATTCCTTTAAAGAAAAATTCTGGGGTCTAACCAAAAGTGTCTAAAAATTGATTCTGTACATACTATTCACAGAAAAAAAAATGGAACAACAAGCTCAAGTTTGAAACTATGAGGTACCACTAACAGAAACACACATTAAAGAACCAAATGGACAATTCCTTTAAAGAAAAATTCTGGGGTCTAACCAACAGTCTCTAAAAATTGATTCTTTCATACCTTCCACAGAAAAATATAATGGAACAACAAGCTCAAATATGAAACTATGAAGTAACAATAACAGACACAGAGATTACACAACCAAATGGACAATTCCTTCAAAGAAAAATTCTGGGGTCTAACCAAAAGTGTCTAAAAATTGATTCTTTACATACTATTCACAGGAAAAATTGGAACAACAAGCTCAACACTTGAAACAATGAAATACCACAAACAGAATCAGAAATTGAACAACCAAATGCACAATTTCTTCAAAAGAAAATTCTGGGGTCTAAGCAAAAAGTGTCTAAAAATTGATTCTTTACATACTATTCACAGGAAAAATGGAACAACAAGCTCAACACTTAAAACAATGAAATACCACAAACAGAATCAGAAATTGAACAACCAAATGCACAATTCCTTCAAAGAAAAATTCTGGGGTCTAACCAAAAGTGTCTAAAAATTGATTCTTTACATAGTATTCACAGGAAAAATGGAACAACAAGCTCAACACTTACAACAATGAAATACCACAAACAGAATCAGAAATTGAACAACCAAATGCACAATTTCTTCAAAAGAAAAATTCTGGGGTCTAAGCAAAAAGTGTATAAAAATTGATTCTTTACATACTACTCACATAAAAAATGGAACAAGCAGCTCAAAACTAACTATGAAGTACCACTAAAAGAAGCAGAAAAACAACAATTAGTACCATCAAATTGTTCTTCAAAGAAGATCTCAGATAATGAAGATGTAATAATTGAAAACAGTAACAAAACTAGTAGAAATGATTCAAGTGAGAAGACTAGTAGTAGACTTTTTCTTTTTTCATTCTTGGAAAGAGCCATTTGCTCAATGTGTGAATTCTGTGGTCTTTGGAATAATTATAGAAAGTTGGTTTTAAGATTTAGACCTTCAAGTTTCCTTTAACTACATAATCACCCTGTTCTCTTGTTCAAACTTTATTTACTCGTTACTCCCTCCGTTCGGTATTGTTTGTCATGATTTTTATTTATATAGTCAAACCAGAAAAACTTTGACTAACAGTTTAAGATATATTTTTTCATCATATTAATATGTAAAAAAATTGTAATTTATAATACTTTTCATATAGTTTTAAAATATCTAATTTTTTTGTTTAAAATATCAAATTAATGTGATATAATTTACTTTTAAAAATTAATCAAATTAACTTTCGATAAGCACAATATGACAAACAATTCCGAACGGATTGTTCCACGTCAAGCATTGTAAGTATAATACATTTTCTACATAGAATGATTAAATACTTGCATTTCAACTAATAAGAATTTAATGTGATTAGTCAAATAGGAGCGGAAAATATTACAATATTATTGTGAATTTAGAGTTATCTTTCATCTTAATTTATATGACATCTTTCAAATTAAAAATTCAAGTAATATTATAATCTTTTTATATATCTTTGAATGTAAATTATTATAATCGATAGTACTTTTGCATAGTTTTCAAATAAGCAATTTTATTTTAAAAACATAAAAATTGTCTATAAGCTTACGATCGAAAATATACGATTTGATCTAAAACAACAAATTATATCACGAAGAGTGTGGAGTAATAAAATTTAATTGTATTTTTATCCTTCTAATTATTATGTCTCAAATTTAACTATGTCAAACAAATAAAATAAGAATGAATATATTTTTATATATTTGATTTTTTTCTAAAGTATTATCCAATCAAAGAAGGACACGTCTTTATGTCCAACGAGTTTTTGCTTCTAGTACATTCTATTAGGTCCACTTATTGGGAACTTTTAGATTTATTTAAAAATAATTAAATGATTATAGATCAAATCACATGACATCCATACTTAAATAAGTGTATTAAAATTGCAATAAGTAACAATGAATTTGCTACCCTCAATCTCAAATTAGTTAATATTAATTCCTATGAATAAATTTTTTATTACAAATATAAAATTAGTAATATTAGTAAAGTTTATCTAAATATTATGATTTGGTTGAAATGTATGTAACAAAAAAAATCTATATATATCATTGAAAATTATGATATTTAGAAAAATAAATTTACTTTTGCAAGTCGCAGAATAAAATGAAAAGAAAAGAAGAGTGTAGAAATATTTTTCTCATAAGAAATTGAGATAATATAATTCGTGTTAGAATTGCTTATTGAATTTTAAATATATTAATATATAGACAATAAATAAGCTGCGGTTAGTTCGGTATCAAATTAGTAATTAAAAGACAGTTATCGTGTAGTGTATTGACTTCATCTTTTTTTATTTTATATTCACTCATAAAAATATTGATTTCTCATCGAACAAAATATTTTTTTTAGCCCTACTTAAGTTGATAAATCGTTAACTATAAAATTGTAATTCGTTCACCAATCATTAATACTATAATCCAATATCAATAAGCTAATAAGTCAATTTCGTGACTAACTTCCCTATATCGTAATAGGTCCAACGCTTTCTTTGAATCAACCTAGATAAATTAGAAATATAGAAAAATAATAGAAATCAAAAATAGTTATTAAATAATCCTAATTTATAAAATAAAAATGTATCCATTTGAGTACTTTGTAAATTACATGTTAAGAGCATAATACTCCATCATTCACATCTCTTCTCTCTTTCAATGTGCATTATTAGTGTATTTTAAAATAAAATTTGATTTATAATCTATTATATAAATATGAATTGTAAATTATGTTTATTGAATACAATATATAAATTGCATTAGAGATGCTTTATTTTTGTAATATCATTTATAAATCGCATTTTTTTGGATTAATTCAAGGTCTGAAAATATCTCTTAAAAAGATTGATTCAACCGCTCATATCTATTTCTTAAGCTAAATGTTCGAATTACTGAAATACCTCCAACAACAACATGCAATTTATTTTATTTATTAATTTAATTATATGTATTTTATTAAATGTTAATATCCTTCAATATTACGTTCACTAATAAATATAATGATCTCCCATCAAACAATTTTTTTTCTAGCCCTACTTAAGCTGATAATTCTATAACTTTAAAGCACATTAAGAATATATACGAAAGTCTAACTTGTGAAAGTACATACACATAAACATTTATATATTTAAGGAGAACTTTAACATATAACCACTTAAAAATATCATAATTACTCTTCATAACTATAATTTGATAATTGCAATTCGTAGCTACATTTATATAGAGGAGAGAGGCGAGCGAGAATGAGTGAGGGGATAGAGGAGAGAGAGAGGGAGGAAAGAGTGGAAGAAAGGTGAATGTATATGTATACCGATTAGATAATTCTATATTATACATATGTATTTGTATATATGGCAAGCGAGATTGGGAGAGGAATGAGAGAGGCGAAAGAGAGAGAGTGGGAGAGAGGTGAATTCATATGTATATATGTTAAATAATTATATATTATATATATATATATATATATATTTGTATATTCTAGCGAATAATAAATATACAAACGTGAATAATTATACAAACTTGAAGTCAGACCACGTAATTAATGTATAATGTCAGTCGTCAGTGATAGTTATAGAAAACTACAGTTATCAAGAGTAATGAAATAACATAAGTTTGTTTTATTACGTAATTTTACCTTTATTTAATAAATATACTTACGGTAAAAATGTAACTACTATAATTTTAATGAATAACGATTTATCAATTAAAAAATTGATAAATCGTTAACTATAAAATTGCAATTTGTTCACCAACCGTTAATACTACAATAAGCTAATAATTCAATTCCGTGGCTGGCTTTCCTATATCGTAATAGGAATCAACTTCTAGATAAATGGGAAATATAGAAAAATAATGAAAATAAAAATTAGTTATAAAAATATCCCTAATTTATATAAAAAAGAAATTTCCAAGAAAAAAAGCATCCGTTTATTGTTTACATGTAAATCGCATTGGTAAACGCGATTTATGTGTTAAAAGAACATAATACTCTTATTACCTTTTTGCCATCATTCACATCTCTCTCTTTAATGTCAACAACAAAAAAAATGCATTATTAAAATATTTTTAATTTAAATTTTATTTTTAACTCTATTAATTTGAATTATGAATTATAAATCATGTTCATTGAATACGATTCGTAAATTACATTAGAGATACAGTATTTTTATAATGACACTTATAAATCACATTTATTTTGATTAATTCAAAGTCCGAAAATATTTTTTAATAAGTTAATTCAACAGTTCATATTTATATCGTAACATGATTAAATATGTATAACTTGTATTTGTTGGATACAATAAAATTTATTGAATATGACTCATAAATCACGTTAAAAATATTTTATAGTATACCACTTATAAATCACATTTATTTGGATCAATTTATTCAAAGCCTATAAATGTTTTTAAAAAATTAATAGGTTAATTCAACACCTCCCAATAAATGATAACTAATTATAAAAATATCCATAATTTATAAATAAGAAATTTTAGTAATTTATTTACCTTTTATTTAAGCCATCTACAACTTCTTTATACCCTCTTTTCTCTTCTCTCTTTCAATGGCGGCCAAGAACGCATTGTTGAAGTACCTTAGAGTTGAATCTCGTCTTCCACAACAATTACAATTGCAAAATCATAGATTTATTGGAACCCCATTTGTCCAATTGTTCAAACGTCACTTCTCAGAGGAAGTTAGGGGGTCATTTCTTGATAAGTCTGAAGTGACAGATCGTGTCATTTGTTGTGTCAAGAACTTCCCAAAACTCGACCCATCAAAGGTTTTTTTTTTATTTCAATATTTTGAATTAGATTATTGTTATTTGGTTTATAGTGAAGCAAACAATTATTTGCTAATTAGGATGAAATGAGCTGGGATAGAATATATTGGTTTTGTGTTTATGATGTATTGATGTATTGATTGGATTTAGTTGTTACAAGGTCAACGATTTGAAAAGATATTAGCTTGTTGTTTGAGTGTTTGGTCAATTCTTGTTTTAAGCTTTCTATTGGGAGTTTGCTACATTGGCTTAGAAAGATATGAGCTGGTTGTTTTTTGTTTTTGGTTTTCTATTCGTGGGATTACAGTTTACACTGGGTATGTTGTTGATGTTGGACCTTTTTTTTTGGTTAGATCAGTTTTGGGCATGGGGAAGTACTTGTTTTAGACTTTCTATTGCGAATTTGCTACATTGGATTGGAAAGATATGTGCTTGTTGTTGGTTTTGCTGGTTAAATCAGTTTTGGGCATGCGGGAAGGCTTGGTTTGGACGTTCTATTGTGAGTTTGCTACGTTGGAATAGAAAGACATGAGCTTGTTATTTTGTTTTGGTTAAATCCGTTTTAGGCATGTGAGAAGGCTTGTTTTAAACTTTCTGTTGTGAGTTTGCTATGTTGGACTAGAAAGATATGAGCTTCTTGTTTGTTTATTTTGGTTAAATCAGTTTTAGGCATGGGGGAAGGCTTGATTTGGACGTTCTATTGTGAGTTTGCTACGTTGGAATAGAAAGATATGAGCTTGTTGTTTTGTTTTGTTAAATCTGTTTTAGGCATGTGAGAAGGCTTGTTTTAGACTTTCTATTGTGAGTTTGCTACATTGGATTAGAAAGATATGAGTTTGTGGTTGGTTTTTTGGGTTAAATCAGTTTTAGGCATGTGGGAAGGCTTGTTTTAGACTCTGGTGAGAGTTTGCTACATTCATCTTTGGATGCTTATGTATTGTCTATTTATGTGCTTGCTAGTTCGTTTGATTTGTGGCTAGCTGATGTTTGCGTTTGAGCTAGAAATGAATACACACTGTACAATTTCTTTTTGGGGTTATATTTTTACATATAGACTCTACACATGTGAGCTTCACATAGTCTGCATGCACATAAAGTAGAGTTGGGGATGTGTGGATGATCAGCGGAATGATAGTCCGAGTTCCGATTAATATGTGGCCCTACCTAAGCACACGATGAAATGAGTCTAGATAGAGCATAATGGATTTAGAAGCTTCATATAGCCAATGTAACTATTTAGTATTGCCGTGGATTTGAGTGTTTGATTATTTAACCTTTTAGATAGAAGCCGCCTGACTATAGGGTTGTTTGGAAGCAGGGAACGTAGGAACAGTAACTCAGTTTATGAAGAAAGAAAAAGAAAAAATGGAAGTAAATCAAAGTAAAAATAAAGACAAGCAAGTTTTGAGTCAAATGTGGATGGCATGCTTGAGGAGTCAGAAACTTACCAGTTTTTTTTAAAAAAATTGAGTCAAAAACTCCTTATGATCCCTCCTTTTTAGCTTGCCTGCTTTCTGCAATTTGAATATGCAATATAAGCATCAACCTTATGGTTTAATGATGCATCTTTCTTTATCCCATATTCTATGCCTAAATCCCAAATTTATCAGAGTCGAAGCAATGCCTGTGCCTCCACTCCATATTTTTTCATTCAGCTGGTAGAGAGGATTGCTTTGAATTACTTAATAGCCATAATATGGAGACTCCTGGTAAATATCTGGAATGCTTGGGTGTCTACCTTTGCCAGATTTTTTCTATCTGAGATGCCATAGGGATGTCTTTGAATTTATTTGAAAATATTCTGACCTTATTGTATAAACAGCTTCTTATTAAATCCTCTTGCAAATTGGGAAAAGTGCCCTATGTGAGTTAACCAGAGCTTGTAGTGCCCAATATAACGAACATTTTATAATGAATTTGTTGACCTTTACCGAGGAACTCTCTCTGTGTGCAAGGAACTTGGTTGATAAAGTTTTTTTTTTTTTTTTTTTTGTTATTGGTAATTAGCATTTAGCAGCATACTAAGGTTGTGTTGAAACCCATATGTCCGATGGTTGATTCAGTATCTAAAGGAGAGATGTTGATATTACGGTCTGTTGTTTGATTTACTCCTCATGCTTAGGTTTTAAATGATATAGCTCACTTTGTCCATTATGGTACCTATAACACAACGATATCATGGTATACTTTTTATTTTGTCCTAGTTAGTCTTGAATGTGGCTTTGCTTTTAGATTAATTTAGATTGTTAACATTCTCTTTAGTCTTAACTGTTACACTGAGGCATGTTCTTTTTGTTTTTACACCTGCAGGTTACTCCAAATGCCCACTTCCAGAATGATCTTGGTTTAGATAGTTTAGATACTGTGGAAATTGTTATGGCCCTTGAAGAAGAGTTTGCGTTTGAGATTCCTGACAATGAAGCTGATAAGATTAGCTCCATTGATCTAGCTGTTGCTTTCATTGCATCTCACCCCCAGGCTAAGTGAAGGAACAGACTAGCCTCAACTTTGCTCTTCGTTTAGGTTTTGGATAATTCATAAGAATGACAATCACTTCCATTATCTAGTGAGCTTATTCGCTTAAGAACTTCATGTTTTGAAATAAATGAGCTGCAGTTTAGCATTCATTTGAATTAGATTTCTGGAAATGGATAAAATGTTCTTTATATCTCATTATGTGATTGTAGTTGATGTGTCAATAGTCCACACATTGCTCAAGGGTGAAATCAATTGATGTAATTTAGAAGTGGAATGAATGAGTCATTTAGTATGGAACAGGCTTGAAAAGGACCAGTTAGACACAATTGATCTAACAATGTTCCCTGTTAACTTTTCTAGTCAACAAGATATGAGATGATAAAATTGGCTTCTTTTGGCCAACACAGTTTGAAATTTGTTGAATGAATAAAGGATTTGAATCCATGACATACGCTTAACCCACACTTCACAAGTTATGGTTTAGTGAAATCCACTAAAAGCAAATAAAAGTAGAGAAAACATAGATGATCATACGTAATCGTATATAAACTCTGAAATTCATGTTTCTTGGGTAACCCCAGAATGGAGAGATTTAAAAACAATCAGTCGCCTACTTAGTGTTTTCATGCTAGGACATTAACAAATACCAGCTTAACTGAAACAATAACAGAAAAAAGGTTCAAAAAAGTAACAGATCATGGGACAATCCTTTGTGGGTCGCGAGGGAAAAGTGATGTCTTGCGAATGTTATTGAGAGCACAGAAAAGCATCACCACACGCTCCAATCCGACTCCAAATCCACCATGGGGAGGAGCACCATACCTTCACAACAGGCAAAACACAAAATCAGGAGCAAATATTAGCAGAAATGGATGCAAGTTTTGAACTTGATGAGTCCAACCTTCGATAGTCTAACACTAACTTTCAATATATTTAGTTACCATGACATACGCTTAACCCACACTTCACAAGTTATGGTAAAGTGAAATCCACTTAGAACTTGATGAGTCCAACCTTCGATAGTCTAACACTAACTTTCATAAACTGATTTACATTCATAAACTGACAATCCTCTATACATCAGTTACCATTGCAAACATATCTAAGGTAAATGCATGATGATCTCAGAAGGCATAATTAGCAAGACATGAGAATAAGTAGCCAAAAAACTTAGCTTGAATTCATTGATGACATCAATCTCACAGTGTCTAAGCTTAGGTTTACCTAAATTCTGAAATATAAACTTGATTCCTCACACATTCCATAAGCACTGAAGTATGAAACACATGGAAGATGCAACAGAAAATGGCTGAATTCACACCCTACAAATTAAAAGTTGCATGCCACAACATACATCTCACTTCCCTTTCTAAAATGGCTCTATGGCCTTGATCCTATAGACTTATTGGCTGTTTCTTTCAAAAATAAAACCTTCACCCAGCGCCGATTAAACTTGATGTTCAAGCAAAGAAAATAATGGAACATTAAATTATTAACGACGTACAGGCTAAATAAAGCCACACAAAACATTTAACTATAGAACTCTACTTCGTTTAGAAAAAAGAAGAGAACCGATCCTTGATGATTAAGAAGAGAGTCTTTGACTTTTATGCACGGATTAGAACAAAGAATTTTCATACCATTATGCTCGCTTGAAAACCAATTAGAGGTACTTTATATGGTTATCGTTGTTGGTACTCACTAAAGATTGTCAATTGACTAAATATTGACTGAAGTTTTTGAATTTTCTTTTTGAACAATTTCTAGATTTGACTGAAGCTTCCCAAATATAGAAGACAAATTGAATCACAAAGAGAAATACCGGAAAGAATCAATGTATGTTGATATTGTCTTCACATCAATTCCACATTCTCCGGCACGTTTTTCCAAGAGTTCAGGAACATGGACACGCTGAGCTCCTGAGATAATTTCCTCCCCTACCAAAAAAGGCAATCAAAATATGTAATTATGTCACCTTTTCAATTGAAAAAAGGGAATAAGCATTATTTCCAAGCACACAAAATATGTTTCACTGCATCAGATCTGCCAGTCAATTTCTCCTTTTTAATTTCTAGAACCAGAAAGTTAAAAACAAATTGAGGTACTGCAAACATGCAACCTACATGTTATTTTTTTCCTTAAATAAAAAAATAATAATTCTATAACAAAAGCGGAAAAGTTCGCGAGGAATGGGAGTGTTCCACCTAATGCAATAAGTCAAGAATAACACACTACAGCAATCAAGAGGGTATATATGACATAACTTAAGTCAGCACATTCCCGTTTCTCAATATAAAAAAGCATGTCCTAGCCAACAAATTGGATGAAAGCGTTCAGAACTAAGTAAGTCCAACCTAGAGCTACATGTAAAGAAAAGCTGAATTTTGAGCACAACAATGGACACTACAGAAAAATTAAAAATTGTTAGAACGGTTCCTTTTTTTAAGAAATGATTAAAACCTAAACGCACCATACTTCACTCAAATATTAAACGTCCATCTGCTCACGATACATATTTGGCATTAGGAACATTTGAATGAAATCACATCTTACCCATCAAAATAAAATCAAATAATTTTCTCACGATCTTTAAAAACTCATAACTTAAATACCTCTGATAAAGACATCAAAAGAATTGCTGTAAGATGGATTGTCATGACAAGGCATGGTATAGAATGGACGAACAGCCTGTGGGTACTTGTGAAGTATATAGAATTCAGTTCCATACCTGAAGAAAAAATAAAAACAGAAAATTAACACACGACCATCATTCAAATTAGGAAAGCAAGAAAGAAAAGGTTGAATTGGAAGAAGAGATTTTTGTGGTTGGGTAGGGGAGTTATTAAATACTTGTCCGCAACAAGCTGCCCAAGCTTTCTTTCTGATTCTGTATTTAGGTCCCCAAGAGGATCAACTTCAACACCAGCTTCCTGTGAAGCAGAACAGCATGAAAAGGTTAGACTCACAATAGAGACGACAATGGGAAGGGAAACAGCACGTTTCTTCCCCAATTAAGCCCTGGGGGCCCGGTTAAATTTTTTTTGACAAAACGGATGCACATCGTGAGTTCAAAATAGAACTTAATTATCAGTTAAGAACTTCTGTATGCAACCGTAGCCCATTGTCAAATTGTTTACTACTTCATGTTCCCTAATCCCTTTTCCCTAAATTTATGCTACTTTTGCACTCGAGATGGTTCAGTTTCTTCAGCACGAAAGAAGCTGATAATAACAGAATGCTTGGTGTGAAGCTTAGCATGACAACTTAGTGATTTCTTCAGGAAACAGCAAATTTCTACAATAAACATTTACCTTTAGCATTTGAATCCCCTCAGCAAATGTAAGTCGTAAGGTCTTTCGCAAATACTGCATTGTCAATAAAACAAATAGTTACTACCTCTGCAGAAAAAAGATACAAGTTGCTATTTAAGTAATTTTCTCTTGGGTATATAAGTCATTGCCACAAGCAATAAGGTTACCCAATTTCCAAGAATAAGCATATGAATGTGTAAAAGAGCAAGTCAATCTGTGGAGGTTAAGCAATCATAGGTAGCATACTGATCACCGAAGTTGAGCCTAATTACCTTCAGAGGTTCAAAAGGGTATTGCTTTCCAACGGCTTCAAGTTCCTTTTTGCATTTCTCATTCAAGCTATCAAACATGGCCACAAATAAGCGGTCAACAATATCCATGACCTGCAAAAGTATACTTCATATTGTAATATCCAAGTAAAAGCACACTTTATATTGTACTTGCAGAAGCAGTTTTCTAAGAGGCTCTAGCATGCCATACCTCTGAATAATGTTCCTTGATCTCCATTTCAACATCAAGACCTGTAAACTCGCACAGATGTCTATGTGTAAAAGAATCTTCTGCCCGAAAGACGGGGCCTACTTCAAATACACGGCCAAAATCACCACATATTGCCATTTGTTTGTGAAGTTGAGGTGACTGCGCCAGACATGCAGGTTGACCTTTATAATCTAATCGGAAAACAGCTGAACCTCCTTCACTAGACCCTCCAATCAATTTTGGAGTGTGGATTCCTACAAATCCTTCAGAGAGCAAAAACTGCCTGAATATCTGCATTTTAACCGTAGAAAATTAGCTCATCATTTATAGTTTGCAAGTACTCAATAGAAATGTAGGGAACAGTCTCATAACTTCTTTCTTATTGTTATACTATCACCAGAAAGTGACTGGAACCACAAGCTGAATCACTTGTGCATTAAAAATATAATAAGAATAAGAATATGATATTGTGAAAATGTGCAAGCAAGGGAATATGCACCAAGGCACCATGTCTATAAACTGTGATACTAATTCCATTGTGCGGTGGATAGAGATTGGTAAAAGATTACCATACATCTTTGTGGCTACATCTCAAGAAAAAATGAAGCTACCGGTTTTGAATCTTAAATCCTCATGAAATGACAATTCAGAACAAGCATAATGCAGTCTGTAAAGAAGATGAAAATTAAAGCAAACACAAAATCAAGTAATTCAAATAAATGCAGTTGGATACACTTGGGTGTTAGCTAACATTAAACTTTAAAGACTTGTTTGTAATAACGTCACTATAAATTTTGTTTTTGGATAAATGAGAAGTTTATATTCAATATTTTATAGCACCGAGTAGGTGTTGTAATGGCATACAAGCTACATTCTCAGGGATTACAGAAAGTACAAGAAAAACCCCAAAGAATTCACTGTATCTTGTTTGTAACAAACTTTGTAGGTCCCTGTATTTCAGGCAATGCAGTACTTATTCAAAATTCTCACTCGCACAACTGATTTCTCCCAGCCAAATACACTAAATTATGCACAAAGGCACCTCTGTCCAGTCTCCACTCTATTCTAATTAAATGTCTTCTGTACTCAACTGTCTTCTCTCTTCTCCAAACAGAATACAAAACATATTTTGCAATAGACATTTTCAAACAGTAAATAGGTGAATGGAAATATCGGGTAGTATAACGAACATTTTCGATTTGACATTGAATGCGGAAGATTCCTTGATTTGCAGGTGTGCGCATGTCTAGTATTCTGAAGTTTAAGCGAGTATCCTGATTTACACGAACAAGCTGCTCTCCTTTCTGCACTTGATAGAAAGATGTCAGCAGACGATCAAAAGGATAGAAAGAACATAGACAGCATTAGTCCAGTTTTTGAAATTTACTGGAATCTCAATTTTTGAAAAGGTAACTGCGAAATGCTAATGACTTCCCTTAATATATATTGTCAACCAATTACAATGTTAAAATTTCATTAAAGCAATGAACCAATTCGAGAAGAGAAAAGAATATACCTCTAAAGCTTGTTCTATCTCCACCTCGCTTCTAGCAGCATCCTCAATATTAATCGGTAGAGTGGGCACAGCCCTGTTGACACAATAAAGTTTGCTTATTTGAACTTCCACCTGAAGCAAATAAAAAAGACTAATAAGTACTAGTAACTACCAAAAACAACAAAATAATTAGCATAAACAAGATTTCAAAGATTCTTCTGCACCATTTAGATCAGGCTTATGATATAATAAGGCAACTCCACTATTCATCTTCTCTTGTTTATTCTCATTTTCCATGAATCATTTTGTTTTGTTGAAAGAGGTACTTGTCAGACTAAAATGTAGAAAAGCTCTGGTGCTATGAACCCTAAAGTTGTCTTAAATAACAAATTATTGGCACGATTCATATAGCCAAACTCAACTTATTTGGAATTTTGGCATAGTTGTTACTGTTTGGAATTAGCGGTCCAAATGGAGCAAATGGATATTAAGGAGTTATATACATTGGCTAATCTAGCCTTTAACCTACGGGTTCACGTGAACCCAACAGCATTTGCATTAAAAAATCCACTAAATATACATAAATATTTTGCCTGTGAACTTAGATGTCTTACTCCCGATCCTTAGCTAGACTTTGGTCATACATTTTGAAAAGTTCTCTTCAAATATCTATTTGGCATGAAATTCGAAATCTGAACTTAAATATTTTCAAGTTCCCAAGAGCTGGATCAAACAAATTTTGGTTTTTGGGACTTCTACACACAAAACTTCCAAGTAAAATGCATGTCCAAACACAACTTCATGTTCCCAAAAACTCAAATTTGCAGGCTTTTACTTTCAACTTCAAAATCATGGCCAAACGGGATGATTTAGGGAGCATTGAAATGAACCAGGTCCAGTGGAATGGAAAATTGAGGACTCAATTAAAAAACTTTTTAAAAGATTCATATAAGTGACACCAACTTAGATTCATTGAGAATTGCCTAATATTATATGACTTAAGTGTATCAAGAAGAACTATAAAAGCATAAAGCAATAACCTTTTTGAAATAAATCTACCTGTTGTTGAGTGGCACCAGTAATTGGCTTCTCTGGTATTGTAACAACACCTTCAACATCAATAATGGACTCTTTGCTCAAACTAGTAGCATATTTCACCATTTGTGAACTAACCAATTCAGGCTTCACAGTCAATACACACTGCACCGTAAATCCTCGTTCCCTCACAACCACAAAAGCTATCTTTTTCCCAACAGGACGAATCGTCTGTACCCTCCCCCGAACCAGGACCACCTGGTCCTTCATTTCTGGCGCGATGGACCCAACTTCAGTCCACTTTCGACCCGTCACGGCCTTAGATTGCAGATCGTTCAGCTCTACATCACCGTAGTTTCCGGAAAGTGGATCAGATTCTTCAATGGAGACGGTGGAGACAGCAGTGGCGGCGGCGGCGGCGGCTGCCTCTTGACGGCGGCGCTGACGCTCCAGCTTGGCGGCTTCTTTTTTGGAGATTTTGTTGCTGCCTTCTTCTTGTGGTTCCATTGGAGATGGATTTTGGGGTTTCTCCGACTCCATTTTTTTCAGAAGAATTTAGGGTTTTAGCTCAGAGAAAGAAGAAGAAAAAATTTAATTGTCCTTATGGATGACAGTTATATACATAACTGAATAAGCTACTTACAAATAGTCCACTTGAGTTCATCCAATAATTTATAAATTTTTCTTTTTCTTAAAAAAAAAACGTACTCTCTGTCTCAAAATATTTGTCACTCTTCATTTTTCGAGAGATTCAAAAGGAATATAAGTATAGTTCCATAAATAGTATTTGAATATACACACATTAAACCCTATCGTTATTGAATAGAGAACAAATTGATCTTAAAATATCTAAATATTGAATTAATCTAATTTTATAAATTAATCAAATTAATTTTCGAAAACTAAAACATAACAAGGGTACTTTGGGAGAAAAAGAGTAGCATAGAGCATCAGTATAGTTTGGTTTTACCGTTGCACAAAAGAAAGAGAACGAACTTCATCTATCCTTTTTCTAAAATTTTATACATTTCACTTTTAATACTAATTATTCCAATACAATCAACCAAACAACCCCTTCATCTATTGCCTTAACATATTGGCCTCAAAACTCCAAATGACAGCAAATAAGCATATTCTATTATTACAATCAAGATAGTGTAAAAAAAAGTGACATATAAATGTAAAACAAAATTCAGGTAAAAACTACATGTTTGTAAACTACAAAATCAGGAAAAAACAAACAAATGAAAATAGCTCATCTTAGGACAACCTTTAACTTGTTCTCCACCTGTTCTCTCACTTTCCACTGCATTCAAATACACAAAAAGACATTTAGTAATGGTAGGAGAAAGATGGTAGAGGTTCATTTGAAAGAGGGGTTACCTGCAGATCGTTTATTTCCTCGTCTGTAAGTGAACGTTCCATGGACCGATAAGCTATCCGATAGCAATGACTTGTCATTCCTTTCTTATTGGTGAAGTTGTCTATCAGTTTCACCTGACAGTAGTAGAAACAGAAGCAACAGTCACTAGACGAATTCATGTTACTAACACAAGTCACTACACGAAGTACATGATGACTGAGAAATGAGTTTAGAGCCGACCCTTTGGATCAGAGGATGAGTGAGTATGCCTCTCTACCCTTCTCCACTTATATACCAGAGTTAGTTACCACACAAACTCATGTTACAAACACGATCCCATAAACCTACTGTAAAATTGGCCAAACCTCTGGTGGTTGGCTTCACTAGGAAAACCGTCACTCAGCTCTAAGCCCAGGGTAGGACATGACTCGGAATAGCTTACTTTGGAGAAATAAACTAATGATATCAATGAATAGCCCACGAAACTGGTCGAGTAAGAGGAAACATTTCAAATAACCGGGAAAACTAGCAGAATAATCTGGAATAGACACTCGAGAATTCAAATATTAGGGTATGTCCATGGACCATTAAACGAGAGAAGTTCAAAGCCAAAACTAGATCCCTTATCTCTTGATCTTTTTTGTATTAACTGTGGTGTCGGGGGCCAGCAATCATCATTTTTATGGAGGAATGGAGCTAATGTAAGCAGAATGTTTGATAACCATTGCACAAGTGTGAATGTCCCTCAATAAAATCCTAACAGTAGTCGTGTCCCCAACAAAATAGATCAAATGTTTAACTTTTCTTTTAAAACAGAAGTGTCTGAACCAGCTTGAGGTGCATCTCATCTATTCTACCAGAAACTTGTAACACAACACATTAATGAAGGACCCCTCATATCTATTGGTTGAATTTCGCAGTAAGTAGAACCATCATGTGGACATACCTCCTCGGCAAGGTCTCCAGCGATTCCTCTAACAACTTCACAGAGATTGTTCTCGGTAAATGAATCACTGATCCAGAAACTCATATCTTTATAACAAGGTGGATACTGCAAAAATTAAGGAGTTTGAGTCTTTTAAACAAGATCATTTATACTAGAATATCGACAAACATGATTATGCAGTCAAAGACTCAAATGGACCCCTTGAGTGCATTCTTCAAACAAAATGTTATGCACTCAAATGAAAAATGAAATGCTCAAAACACATAAAAGAGTTGGATTCTTCAAATGCTTGAAACCCACATAAGATAAACATTAGTAACCAAGTCCTACCTTGGAAAATGGCTTAAACTTCAACCCGAGCCGGCCGCTAGAAAACTACATCATGATCAAGAAAATGTTACCGAAAGCTAACAAAATCTGAACTGGTAATAAAAGAAAAAGAGAGAGAGGTGGGAAGAAGTAGCTGAAAATTCAGAACAAGGAGAAAAATGAAACCAGGACAGATGAAGAAATTACTTGAGAAGTGAACCGCTCATCAGTTGACCAGAACAGTCGAATATCTGGAATATCAAATAAAACCATAGCCAAGCGCTCCAATCCAAGCCCAAATGCCCAAGCAACATTGTCTGTTCTCCCGCTTCTTTTCAATATTTCTTGTTCTGTCACTCCACAACCCAAAACTTCCATCCATTGATCCTGTAAAGGGCTTAACAGTGAATAGAACATAATATCTAGTATAGTTATTTTTATATGGTATATCAAATAAAATCATAGCCAAGCGCCCCAATCCAAGAAATGATGATTACTGCTTTTGTTATTATATTATTTTCTTCCTGAATGTTTGGCTATTGTTTCCTATAGTCCTTGCTGGCACACATCGTTAATCTTTCAGCTTTCTATTTCCAAAAAAGAAATCCACTTATTGACTGAATTTAAAGTAACAACAGCTAGCTCACAAAATAAGAGGTTGGTATATGATGCGAGCGTCTAATGCATGCTACACACTCTTGAGCCACAGTAAAAGAAATTGTTTAAGTAGGTGATACAATTTTACTCTTCTACACATTTGATAGTATCTTATTGAACAATCTGATGAAACCACAAAACTAACTCGCATAATACGCTGGACTTTAACAACTGGAAAAGAGGAACTAGAAGAAACAAAAGCATGTATAAGTCTGTCATAAACTAATGCGAAGTGTACCTGAAAATATATCTCCAGTTCAAATGATGGACTAGTAAAGGGGAAATAAGTGTCAACCCAGCGCATTTCCACCCCACCTGAAGAATTAGAAATTTTAGGCTGGTGATTCATAAATCTTTCACGAAAAAGTAAATTTTGTAGTAGAAAGATGGTTTCTGAAGAACAGAACAAGTTAAAAGATCTATACACGATGGAAACACAGCAGCATTGGGCCCCTCCTGAGTCCATTGATCTACCGGAGTTTAAGGGGATCCATCAACTACATTATATTATCAGATAAGGCACTCTTAACTTCTTAAAGTAATTTCGACCTATTATTAGCAGTCTGCACTCTGCTCCAGCCTTCTATTACAATCTGCCCTAAAATCAAGTTCTAATTGAGACACCTATTCTTTACAGAAGATTGAAAGAAGCAAGAAAGATTTATACATGTACAGCCATCACCACACCAAACTTCTAAGATGATATAAACAAAATTAACTGGCCTCTAGGACCAACTCCTAATGATGCAAGGAAGTCATAGAGTAAGAGATTGGTTGCGTCATAGATATGAATAGTGGTAAGTAATAGTCAAATCAACAAGCCTCGTTATTGGTTTGCAATCCCATTAATTATATGGTAAATTATTGGCATCATAATGACTCATTTAGATGAGACAGATTTATACCAAATAGATGTCGAGCCAAACCCTCAAGACATTTCTTCAGATCTTCCGCAGCATGTGACGTTGCATCAGTACCTGAACCCTCCCAATCATTTGGGGCAAAGACCCGTACACCCTCCATCTACATAGTATGGAAGAAAACCGTTAGAAAATAAATCCACACAACTATCTACAATGTCAAGAGAAAAATATGTTTGCAGGTAGAGAACCTGATGGAATACAGGATAGTGAGTTGAGTCGATAGAATCTCTACGGTACACATCTCCAGTAACAAGAAAATGTGTGTGTCCATTCCTCAGTAGCTCAGCTTGATGTGCACTTGTGTGGCACCTTAGGACAGTTTGAGAATCCACATAATATGTGTCATTGTAACTCCTGCTAATGTGATCAGCAGGTACCAAGACTTCATCAAAGTTCTGCAGGTAGGAACCCACAAGTCGCAGTAAGAAGAAAGCAACCAAAGTTAATTAAAACTCCCACCAGGATACATGAACAAAAGAAAAAGCACATCCCAAGTGCAGTTTATGAATATCCCATCAACAACTGAGTCCTGTTTCAAAAAGCTTTTCCTATCCTTAGTCCACTGATAAATTTATTTCCAGTTTGGTACCATCATTGAGCTACTCTTCCCATTCCACATAGAACATGTAATAACACGACTAAGAAATGTAAATCAAGCAACTGGACATACTGAATAGTTTTTCAACCAATCATTGAGAAACTTGATGATTCTAACGGTTTCTTCAATATAACTCTGTATAGGTTAGTGGCTGAATGGTTGACATGCCTGACTCATAATTGATGGGGAATAATTTTGTTGACCTTAGAGCTAATAGAATTAGGTTTTCAGGAGTAGAAGAGTATAATTCATTATTCAACAGAATATGAGGAACCCCATGAAAAGGCCAAAATGAATGGCCTGTTAGGACCCTAACTTCACTGCATATTAAATAGATGTTAATGCCAGCTATATGAAATTATGAATAAACAAAATGCTTGATCAATGGGGAAAGGAACATAATCTAGCACAGAAAACAAATATAATTACAAAAAAACAAAATCATGAAGAGTGCAAAAAACGATTCCTTAACCTTCTTGGACCAACCTGTGTAACAGAAACTATTGGGCACAAATCATCAAACTTGTCAAACTTATCTGGATAGTTTGTGTCAAAATAATCATAGATCGCATTCTTAAGGATACCAAGTGGATGTTGGTTTCTCCTATGAAGCTGCATTCCAAGCTTTGCAAATATTGTATCTGGAATATTATTTGTGGGGTCATCCCTTACTATTTCTGTATATATGCAATCATCAGGTCAGTACCAATTACCAGATGATAGAACAAAATTCTATTTTGTTAAAAGCTCCACCAAGGCAATACAGATGTCAAATTAAAAATAAATGAAAGCATTTTTTACTCACAAAAACACAATGGATAAGCATAAGGACACAGTTATAAGTGAAAATAGGAACTGTCTGTACTTACAGGATTGCAGTTTTAAGAAAACACAACAACAGAAAAAAGGAGAAATATAAAGGTAAGACATAATAAGAGTTGACTTTGGCTACTTGCCTTCTTATCTCCAAGAGCTTTCTATTGGCCCCCCGAGGTCCCATTCTATCATAGAAACAACACGAAAAAGGAAACAAACTTGAACCTTGTATGTACATAGGAAAATGTGAAGAAAAGATAAATTTTTCAGCACAGGTGTGCACTTTCCCATACTTGGAAATCTTGAATCCACCAAGCTCGAGAGCAGAGACTCCAATGGCGAACTAACTACAAAATACCAATCATAAACAACCCAGAAACTATTGCCACAACTACTTCCCCTCAATACACACTAGTTCAAAGTTGGCTATACAAATCTTCAATACCAATTTCGCTCCATTTCGACCCAAATAGACCGACCCAGAGGAGAAGTTTGATTCCACAATCATAAAAAGGAAACTTTAATAGCCTCCAATGGGAAGGTAACTACAAAATACCAATTGATAATCAACCCACAAGCTGTTACAGAACTACTAGGCATCTATTCCAAACTAGCTTAATGTTTGCTGAACAAATCCTCAGTATCAAATTGCAATTACGTTCCATTTGGACCCAATCAGACCGACCAGATGAAAATTTCAGATTCTAAACTCATAAAAACTTGAATTTAACAAACCCAATTCATGTTAATGGAAACTGAAACAATACAGAGAGGGCAGAAAGCTTGTTATGCTATTTAAGTAACTGACCGTCCTTGGAAATCCCATACTTAAATGGTTAGCCAACTGTGGAACCTGTTTACTAGTTTCAGAGGCATAAGGTGGACTACGCCTAAAAGGGCAGGTCAGGCTCTAGTAAGCTGGAACAATCAGGGGAGTGGTAGAGCAGACAAAAAACAGATGGAGAATTGTCCCAGTGATATGGTGGACCATTTGGAAGGAGAGAAATTCAAGATGTTATGAAAGTATCAGTAGTCCTTTGCATAGGATTAAAATGAACTCCACTATCATTGTTTGCTATTGGTGTAGTTCGGAGTATATAGACGATCATGTAGCAATTGTAGACATCTTAGGATCCCTGTAAGATGAGATAGGACCTAGAGATAGGTTTTCCTTTTTGGGTTGCTGAGCCTACTCAGTTGTATGTAGCTCTATGATGTAAATTCTTCGGATCCCCAGTCTTAGTGCTGAAGATTTATATACAAACTTGTTACATTTGTCAAAAAAAATCCCAAAACAGTTCAAAGACGGCTATACAAATCCTCAATCTCAATCCTGCTTCATTTGGACCCATAATTAGAAGAGAAATTCGAGTCCACGATCATAAAAATGCACACTTCAATAGTCTCCAATGAGGAGGTAACTATAAATACCATTTCATAAATGACCGAGAAGCACTTACTACAAAAAATATGTCTCAATCCCAAACTAGTTCAAAGACGGCTATACAAATGGTCAATACCAATTCTGCTTCATTTGGACCTATAATTAGAGGATAAATTTCAACTCACAATCATAAAAATGCAAACTTTAATAGCCACCAATGGGAAGGTAACTACAAAATACCATTTCATAAACTACCCAGAAGCTATTGCACTAAGCTACTTAGTCCAAAGTACACTATCCAAATCCTCAATACCAATTCTGCTTCATTTGGACCCATAATTAGATGATAAATTTCTCACAATCATAAAAAATGCTAACTTTAATAGCCTCTAATGGGGAGGTAACTACAAAATTCCATTTCATAAACTATCCAAAAGCTATTACACTAAGCTACTTAGTCCAAAGTACATATCCAAATCCTCAATATCAATTCTTCTCCATTTGGACCCAATCAAACCAACCCAGATGAAAATTCAACAGTTTACAGTCATAAAAACTCAAACTTTACAAACCCCACATCATGTAAAATGAAAACCAAAGTCAATACACATAGATAAAGAGAAACATAAGTAAACTGACCATCTTTTGAAATCTTGACTCCACCAAGATCGAGAGCAGAGGCTACTACTGATGATTGCCTCTTCTTGTGACCGTGGACTCCATCTACTGCAGGAAACGGAGAAGAAGTAGAAAAAGAGGAGAAAGGAACAAGAAATCCAAAGCTTCGAATGCCATTCTTGGGGAAATACGAAGTGGGATTAGAGAAGAAAGTGGATTTAGCTAATGAAAGAGCCATTGCAAATTTGCTCAGCCTCTCCAGTGAGTGGCGCCGGTTATTGATACTCTATCAAGAGTCAATAGACATACTTCTCCAAAAAAATAAAATAATAATAATAATAAATAAAAAAAATGGAAATATAATACTTAATTATTATTCAAAATTCATCATTTTAATCTTGATCTACCCTACTTAATATTAAATCACTTTGTTTATATAATAATAACTCTAATATTGTTTATGTCTATCGAGATATGTATGTCTTAAAAAAATTATTAAATTCAAATCAAAAAAATTATCTAGACCGACGCTTATTTTTTCCATTTTTGTTTGGTTTGATTTTAGAAATTTAAAAGCCGACTAAATTGATTTGATTTTAATTTTAATAAATAACATATTCAAATCGAACCACGAACAATCTCACTTTTCATCCCATTCAATACAACACTCTTCACCTTACTTTGAATAATTTTATTCTAGGCTATATTATAGATGGACATTTTCATTTTCACTATCTTTATTCTTATGACCGTATAAATTTTTACTAACTAAAATTATATTTCATAGGATACTATTGATCTAACCATCATTCTATTTCGTACAATAATGTTTATCTAATTGTCCTTCTATCTTTATATTACTGTTAGTCTAATCACCTTTACATGTAACCTACCTTATAAATCTAAGTAACACAAAGGATAGACAAACCTTTATTTGACCTACCTCTCATCAGTTCAAGTATGTGACAACATAATCAATCCATATGTCTTTGAATAGGAGTTCAAAGATACTTAAATTTCATTTTGTGTGTTAATTACATTATTTAAAGTAATTATTTATGTTTTTTTTTACAAGGAAAATCGATAGTCATTATTCTTGGGTAAAACCTTTGCTCTTGTGCAATAGCTCGCAAATTATATAGGAGAGGTAATCCGCACTAAGCAAGCTTGGTGTGACGAGCTCGACTCAGAAGACAAACTCCTGTGGTAAGGGGTTTCGAACTTGAAATCTCCAACATTAAATTTCAAGTTCAAATCACTAGGCCACCCAAAGAATTCTTTATAAGTTATTTTTAATAAAATCAAACCAAATCAAATAAAATATCGATTTATTTTTATCTTCTAATTTAATTTTCTAAATCAATTGTTAACCAAAAATCACCAAACACTCCTAGTGGCTAGTTGTTACACATTAAGAATATGTTTGATAAAAATTTAAATTTATCAGTAACAATAATTTGCAACAAATATATTTTCTTAAACTAATATCCATCTAAACATGCTGTTGTAGCTGTGATTGACAATGAATTCCGCATCAATTTCCAGCATAGAGTTCAGAACTTTCTCGAATCTTCCGTCACGCCGAACTGCATACTTAGCTCACCGGCGCGTAGCCGAGACGCTCCATCAAAGTGCTTCTTCATTGCAGGAAAGAGTAGGTAGCAGCAGTAGCAAAGCTGGAAGGAAATCATTTATTCGCTACACTGTCTCTGCAAGCTATGGTGATAAGGAATCGGGTTCAGTTAACTCTAATGAGTTTACTTCTCCGGCGAAGGCACTCCGGAAACTATTAGAATCGCCGGGAGTTCATCAAGGACCAGCTTGTTTCGATGCTCTCAGTGCTAAGCTTGTTGAGCGAGCTGGGTTCGATTTCTGCTTTACAACTGGTATGCAATTCTGTTCTATGCTCAAATCTTTTTTTGCTTTTAATCACTGAGTAAATCCAGAGGATTCACGATAGTTTGACTATTTTAAGCTAGCTGTTGACGCACTACAGTGGTACTACTTTATCTTTGTTTGTGGACTGCAGCTCTTATTATTTCTACAGAGCGTTGGTTAGACCAACTTTGTTGTACGGGGCAAAGGGCTGGCCAGTCAAGTACGCCCATGTCTATAAGTACAATGTAGTAGTGATGAGGATGCTCAGATGTATGTGTGAGTATACCAGGAGAGATATGATTAGGAATGAAGTATTACAGGATAAAGTGAGAGTGGCCTTCGTGATGTGGCGGACAAGACGAGGAAAGCGAGGCTGAAGTGGTTTGGGCATTTGAAGAGGAGGCGTGTGGATGCGCCAATAAGTAGATATAAGGGGTTGGAGAGGTAAGGGTAGGCCAAAGAAGAACTGCGAGAGGTAATTAGACATGACATGATACAACTTCAGATTACTGAGGACATGATCCTAGATAGGAAGGTATAGAATAGAAGGTATGGATTTTGAGGATTAGGGTAGAAATGTAGTAGATAGCTGATTGGTGTTTTACTTTAGGTGGGATAGGCAGGGGACTAGCCTCATCTACAGTTCTTCATACACTGTAGTATTTAGTATTCATATAGCTTCTTATTCTTTCACGTGTTTTACCATCTGTTGTTTGTTGCTTATTTGCATAGTATCTTGCTGTTTACTGTCTGTTGCTTATTCACTTTGTATCTTTTAGTAAGACATGAAGCCATGAAATAAACCAAAGGCGAGACTCTCTGGTATAAAGTTAATTCTGGAACTAAAAGAATTTCTAAGATCTCTAGCCTCAGTTCTTGTTAGGTTTTTGTATACTACCTGGTTAATGGCTCCATATAGTGTTGTTAATTAGTCCAAACCCTTCAGCTGCTGGTAGAGCTTGTGGAGGCGTTGATGTGTGCTGAGTATCTACAAACTATAGGCACTGGAAATTAAGTAAAGTGTTGTATTAGAACTTTCAATGTATTAGTCTTTCTTTCTTTTGATTTAACTAAGAATGAAGTTATAGTGAGTTTGCCAAATACTTCTCATATGTTCTTTTGTTAGCTAATATCTGGAAAACATCTGTAGGTTTTGGAATATCTGCTGCACGGTTAGGACTGCCAGATGCAGGACTAATTTCTTACGGAGAGATGGTGGCTCAAGGTCTAGAGATCACACAAGCAGTGTCCATACCAGTAATTGGGGATGGAGATAATGGATATGGCAACGCCATGAATGTCAAGAGAACTGTGAAAGGATATATTAGAGCAGGTTTCGGGGGAATAATCCTTGAAGATCAGGTTTGTGTGTTTCAAGCTTTTTTACCCTCTACTGTTGCTTGATAATTCTTGTTCATTTTTGCAACTCTTTATAATGTTTTCCATTTCCTCCTCTAGCAATGGTGTTAACACATTCCTTTTCCTCAGTTAGTGCGTAATTTGCTGTCTCTGTTGAAGGGTGGCTTCCAATTTTCATTTTCCCTTTATAAGCTCCTATAGAAATTGATAATGTCCTTCTTGATTTCCACTGGATTGCTAACGGAAGTGCCATTTAATTTTCAGCGTGTCTATATGGTTGTGTATTGTTTAAGCGCATTTGCCATCATCTGAGAGAACTTTCATGCTCATGTCTCCCTTTAAACATCTGAACTCCATCTCCAAGAGATTTTTTCTACTCAAGGAATTTTTGAAATTCCATGAGTATAGATCTACACTACATATACAGCTTCATGCAATGGTTTTGTTTCTTTTGACTTTCATTTCAGAGGAGGAAACAGAAAGGAATGCGAAGTATCCAAGTTTTCTCTTCATGCGTGTGATTTGCAAGGAAAATAATATAAAAGAGTGTAACTTCTATTGGGCTCACTTCTTTAGTTGAATGAGAAAGCAACTGAGTTCAGACTTCGTTGTTCCTCACTTTCTATTCTATCCAAACAGAAAGAAATGGATATCTTTAACTATCTATGCCATTTTCCTTCTTCTTTCTGCCATCCCTCTTTCCATTTTTTTCCTTTTTGAGTTAGTGTCATGAATATGTCTTGATCTTCTTCCTTCCGTTTCTATTCTTACCATTCATGTGAAAAAAAAATTTCTACTTGTATTTAGAAACGTCCAGTAACTAAGTAAAAGAAGCAAATCTACTTTAGATATGACTTGGTTCTAGGTACAAATATCTTGATTTTGATGCCTTAACTTCATTTATTTCAAATGAGGCATCTCACAAAATGCAAGTATTTGGGGATGTTAATTACAAGTCTAAGCATGCACTCTAGGATGCAAGTGTTTTAGGTTTCACAGTAGAGAATATAATTTTACATTCTTGCGAAACTTGAATGATATTTCTATTGTGGATTGTTAGCTTTTCTTCATGCTTTAAGATATGGACCACTGTTCCTTCTTTAGGACTTAAACAAGGAGAAGCAATTAACATGCAAATAGAAGTTTAAATCTTATTGATTTGTTTTAGAGCACACACTTGGTCAACAAGTGTCCCCATGTGCAAGAGTTTTGTAGTTCAATTTATCTTTATGTCACATATGATAAGTATCATGGCTTCAATTTAAGGGGTGGTTGACTCTTCATTCGTTTTCTTTATTTAGGCAGAACTTTCTTAGCAATGAGCAGAACTGCAATTCACTGAATCGTAATTTTAACCCTCAAAGTTCATGTATTATACATTGTCTCTGCTTTTATCTAAATACTTTTATACATCTAATAATAAATAAAGCATTTCCTCCCTGTTTGTGTTTTTTTGGTATCACGAATACTTTCTCCTTGTTATTTGTTCTTTTTGTTAATTTTACTTCAGAAGTTAACGGTCTTATAGAATGTAGTTGAAATATCGTAATTGTTGTGGCTCTAATTTCCCTTACCTCCACCTTGTTTCTGGACTTAATCGCGTGTGATGCTGTTTTTGAAGGTTTCTCCCAAAGCATGTGGTCACACACGTGGCAGGAAAGTTGTTTCTCGGGAGGAAGCAATCATGAGAATAAAAGCGGCTGTTGATGCTCGAAAAGAAAGTGGATCTGACATCGTGATTGTGGCACGTACTGATGCACGTCAAGCAGTCTCCTTTGAAGAAGCCATTTGGCGGGCACGTGCTCTTGCTGATGCTGGAGCTGATGTTCTGTTCATAGATGCTCTTGCTTCCAAAGAAGAGATGAAAGCTTTCTGTGATGTCTATCCACTGATTCCGAAGCTTGTATGCCTTCTTTCCAGATTCTGCATTGACTAGCATGTTTATATTATTCTAATTAGAGAGCTCCACTTCAGTAGATGTTTTTATAAAATATTGACTCCAACACATTCTCTATAAGCTTCATTCTCCAAAAAAAAAAAAAGGAACATTTTCTAAAAGCTAGATCTTTAGTTAGTTTGTTCTGTTGGAACTATCTTGCACCTGTTCATAGTGTTGACAATTGTTTGGATTTTGTTAGCTCCCTGGTTCTAGCATAGGGAAACTTGTCTTGGAGCGGAAAATGTATTTTTGTCTTTTGTGCTGGCGCTAACATGCCTTTTATCTTTTGTAATATGGCATCTTCCTGATGCCCTTTCAATGATATTATCTTACTTCATCAAAAAAAAAATAAAAAAATAGAAAGCTCCATGTAGTATATATATTCTTCTCGGTGACATCCTTTTGCCTTTGTACACATGATCAGGGCTTTGAGTTTTGTTATAATGGAGGAACTTTCAGCATTGGTTTGGTGTAGAGTTTTCTGATAGAGCTTTTACAATTGCATCCAGGCAAATATGCTTGAAGGTGGTGGTAAAACACCAATATTCACTCCAATTGAACTTGAGGAACTTGGATACAAACTGGTGGCATATCCACTTTCCTTGATTGGGGTATCAATCGGTGCAATGCAGGTTAGTTTTTGTACTTCATATTATCCTTTTCCTACAGAATTTTTACTTGTTCCTGCAGGTTTTATAGTTAGGCGCATCCTGGAAGTATACACATAAAAACAACACACTTGCTGGCTATAGATCAAACCTACTCAGAAATTCCTCTGCCCCACCCTATACAGCAACTATGACAGTGATTTCATGGGAATATCATTCCTTGGAAGGGAATCACTTAACCAAATTGCCCCTTCTGTTTCCCTACTTGAGGAACATCTTTTCTTCCTTCTTCTTTTTTCGTTTTGTTTAAAATTAGTGATCTCAAAGTTTCTTATACTGTGCAAAGTTGTAGTTTTTGGACTAAATGAAGCAAACATTGAGAACGAGGTACATAAGCAGCAGGCTATTATGCCATGAGAGGCTATGAAGTTTTTTTTTTGTGTTTATAAAGTAAGTTGATTTATTGATTGGCATAAAGAAGATGCAGAGGCTATAAAACTTAAAGTAAATATTTATGTAGTTTGTGGTTTTGAGTGTGCAAAAACAATCCAAATCCCTTATTTTCCCAATTTCTCTACCATTGAAGAAGTATTTGGTAACATGTGAAGATATGTCTTTATCTAAAGGACTCTTTATAAAGGCAATTGATGTTGGACTTAACTTGTTTTTGTTCTATATCCTCAAATCAAGCATATCTTGCTGAGGCTTGGAAGGGCTTTAGTGAGTAAGTCATCACACAGTCAGTCATTGGTTTCTTAGTATTGTTTCTATTTTCTATGTTCTTTTTGTTTCTTCCTGCAATTTCTCCGAAATGTATATAAAACAACACTTGAAACAGAAATAGCTAGATTGCTCCCTACATAATCAGCTTTTAGTAGAAAAGGCTAATTCTTCACTTGTCAACTACTAGCTTGAGATACAGACCTCATGACAGCTTGCCAAAAAAATTTCTGCTGCACAACATATACAAAAAAAAACGTTGATCTATTAACTCGTTACTAACATCTTCAGGATGCATTGTCTGCCATTAAAGGAAGTCGGATACCATCGCCGGGTAGCATGCCTTCATTTGAAGAGCTAAAAGAGATCCTAGGTTTCAATACCTACTATGAAGAAGAGAAGCGTTATGCAACAACAAGCAGTCAACTTCCTTCTCGTAAAGGTGTGCAATGCCGTCAATTTAGGCTTTCTAATTATTTGGAAAGACAATTTGGATTCAGAACTTGTCAGATCCTTTTAATACTGATCCAAAGACATTTACCTTGCTTTCACATTTTAAATATCAGGTGATTTCTCATCAAACAGCAATGAGTATGGTGTTCAACCCGGCATCCAAGCTGATAGAGTGCAGAGGACTCAAATACCCGAGAATCCTGTTGAGGTATTGATACCTGAGGTGTATGACAGATTTTCTGGTGAGGGTAAGAAAGGAAATTTCTCAATGGCCTGGTCTCGGAAATTGAGGGTCAAGATTACTGGAAAAGATGGATTTGAAAAACTAGATATCAGAATTCCTGTAAGTTATACTCCTCAAGCTGTTTTTTGTCTTTCAGCTATTACATATGTGGAATTAGTGCGCTAAAAACTATTTATAATAAATGTTTTAAGAGACTATTTAACATGATGCGTGACGAAGTGTTCACACCGTCATTGACATAGTTGATATTGTCTTGAGGTTTAACAATGAATATTTGAAAGAGCAAGTCTTAATTTTTTATAGATATCAGTTTTGGTAAATCATTTTGAAGCCTTGCAATGCTAGCACCGCACCCACAGTCCGCTTATTTTTTTCTTTTATAAAGGAAGGCTAACATCCCCACTTAAATTGTTCTGCTGGACTCCAGCAATGGCTTTTATGATAGTAACAGGCTAGAGATGTTGACTCTTTGGTGGGCCAAGAATTAAGTAAAATGCCTCAGATTTAAGGGATGCCTTCTTATCTATGTTAGAAGCTATGTGGTAAGAGACTCAGTTTTGATATCAAATATACTGAGTTCTATATTCCAAGTTTCAATATCTTAACAATTATCAAGATTTGAATTTTTAAGAGAGAATAATTCCTTGTGTAGTTTTGAATAACTGATGTTTTGGTAATTGGTGCCAAACTATGTTGCAACCATTTTGTTGGAGCCGTTCTTTTTCTTGGGTATAATCACTAGTTCAAAAACAGTTTGGAACCTTTTTGATCTTACATTAATGTTGTGATTCTTGCGTATCCACAAGAGAATATATGAGGTGCCTGTTTAATTCAATTTAGAGTTGTATTTGTGATATCTTTAGCATTATGCACTTTCTTAAGGTTCACGCGTGTGCATGATCAATCTCTAGTTTGTCTTGGTTGTGTAACATAGTTTGAACTTGGCTTTTTATGAAAATGGAACCCCGTCCTCTATATCTTTGTGCGCGTGAAACTGTCTGCACATCATTATCTGTTGCATCAAGTTTATTAGTTTTTCCAATATTTTGCACGCTTAATCGTCTGTTTTCCTCAGGCTGGATTTTTGGAAGGAATCACAAACATAGTTCCAGGTATGTTTGTTATTTTAAGTAGTTGGTAATGTTTTTAAAAAGTCAGATCTTATGAGCACATTTCTGAAAAGTTAAATACTATGTCATTTTTTTTTCTATACAGCTTTGGTAGGTGTAAACATCAAGTCTCTGTTGGATGAGGCAACTTTAGAAGAGGGTGGGAAACAATTGTTGGATTTTCAGGATACAATGGGTGACAGGATACAAGTTATTTTGGAGTAAAGGAGATCTTGCTTCTTATTCCTGTATTTTTGATGAATAAATATTGGGCAGTCTAAAATAATTTGGTCATTATATGGCAAATGATATACAATCCCTAGTTTAGCTTGGCCCCTCAGATTTGGTCTAAATGGAAGAGCATAATGCATATGAATAATGTGTGGTTTAAGCGCATGTTACAATGTTTTCTGCATGTATTTATGGATTTTGACCTAAAATATTGATCAATAATAAAATTTAGTTAAAATATGTGTGCTTTTTAATATCATATCTTAATTGACACAGTTCTCTTGTTCTACCAAAAAAATGTATCATATGCACCATGTATACAGACAGTAATAAGGATTGTAGTGGTAATTATTTCATGCAGGCAAAAATACAGTTTTTCCAAAAAAGAAAGAAATATAATTTAAATAGTGTTATTTTTTATACGGAAAAGGGCCTAAAATACCCTCGAAGTATTGAAAATGGTACACAATTACCCTCCATCCACCTATTGGCCTCCAAATACCCTTCACATCCACCTTTGGGTCCAAATTTACCCCTTCATTAACAGACCAAAATTAAAAATAATTAAATAATAATTTTTAATGACGTGGCACTCAACCATTGGTTGTAATTTAATTATTTAAAATAATTTTAAACCCACCCATTTTAACTAAACCCACCCATTACTTTCCCATTCATTTTTCCCTTATTACCCTTCTCTCTCTTCCCCCCTCCCAAATCCTAAAATATGAAGGGAACAGAAAAGAAAAATGTAAAAGGAAAAGCACTATTACTGGTTTATCAAGTGGCAATTTGAACTTGGAAGGAATTTGTGTAATGGCTCCTTGATCTGTAGCTCTAAAGTGTCTTTGTATTTGGGACATCTATTATACTATTTATTTATACATCTTTTCCTTTTCATTTTTTGTGGACCTATGTTCATTGTATTCTCCCGTCCTTCTGTACTTCTTATCCCCAGGTTTACATGACAAACGCCTGCTCATGCTGCTTCACTTTCGGGGATACACTGCAGCTTGACGGGTAGCAGTTATTTGTTTAAATATATGGTACCATTACAGTACCCTTGTCATCATGCTTAGTGTATGTTTCTTCTAAATTCAGTAATAAGTTTCTTACTTTCTTTGTTATATCTCAGGTTCTTGTGGCTTGGGGTTTTTTGTAACTGGAGGAAGTAAAAGATGTTGATAGAGTTTCTTCAAACGGTGATGGAAAATAATGGTAACAGTCCGGAAGCAGTTGCATCTGTTTTCTTCTGAATAGGAAAGTAATGGGTGGGTTTAGTTAAAATGGGTGGGTTTAGTTAAAATGGGTGGGTAATGGGTGGGTTTAAAATTATTTAAATAATTAAATTACAACCAATGGTTGAGTGCCACGTCATTAAAAATTATTATTTAATTATTTTTAATTTTGGTCTGTTAATGAAGGGGTAAATTTGGACCCAAAGGTGAATGTGAAGGGTATTTGGAGGCCAATAGGTGGATGGAGGGTAATTGTGTACCATTTTCAATACTTCGAAGGTATTTTAGGCCCTTTTCCGTTTTTTTATATAAATTAGATATAAAAATATATAGTTCGTAGAGCCGTCAATATGAGATAGGCCTATTGGGCCGGCCTGGCATAGCCCTGGATTTTGATAGGATTGGACTATGATTTTTGGAGTCCATTTGAGAAAAGAGTTTTTTAGCCCGACCTGAATAAGTCTGTTGATTTGTGGGGCTTGAGAAATATTGGTGGGGCCGGCCCGTGGGCCGATAAAAATTAATTAAAATATATAATATAATATTAAAATTTAAAATTAAAGAGAGTTCAAACTCAAAACAATCAGGTTAATATTTTTATTTATATACTTATACTTTTACTTGAAAAAAACTTAATAAATAATTTTATTTGTAGATTTGATTAAAAAATAGTAACATTAACATCATGTAAGATTATTTTGTCGATATTTATGATAATATTTTTAAATTATAATTTAGAATTTATAATTTAGTTTAATAATTCTAAATATAATATAATTTTAAAATAAATTGGGTTGGGTGGCCTGACAAGCCTGTAGTTCATGTACTTGTGGGTTGGATTGATCTTTTCGTGGCCCACATCAAAAATGGGCTAGCCTGGTCTGACCCATAAAATATTAAAGCTTATATGAATTAACTTCGATGGAGTGGACTAGCCGAAATATTGACAGCTCTAATAGTTAGAGTGTATTTGGTATTTTTTTTCTAAATAAATAAAGTGAAAAATTCTCATGGCTAAATGGGTTTTTTAATTAATTTAAAGTTGATAAATTTAAAATGAAAATTAAAAAGGACCAATTTGGCAAACCCTATAAAAAACGCTGTGAGAAGTGAAAAAGCTCCGAAAGGACAAAAGAGTTGAGAGGAAAAAAACCCTTGCATAGATAGAGAGCAAACCTAAGCTTGAACTCAGCAGCGAATTTTAAGCGTTCATCGTCAATGGACGCCATAAGGAAGCAACTGGATGTGTTAATGGGAGCTAACCGGAACGGCGATGTGACGGAGGTTGATCGGAAGTACTACGACCGTGAAGTTTGCCGTCTTTATCTCTCCGGTCTCTGCCCTCACGAACTCTTTCAGCTCACTGTACGTAACAGTTAACACCGCTCTCTCTATTTCTTCGTTTTCCTGCTTCCTTGTGTTTGTGTTTGTATTTGAATCCCTAGGTTATTTACTGTTGTTTTTGGATAATTGAAAAAAATTCATTTAGGAGTCCAAAAATAGTTGAAGCTTTAGATTTAAATAGTTTTTGTATACATAGATCTTAATTTTGTGCTATGAAGTGTACTCCGGCTATTACTGGGTAGGGGAGAGTGAAATGCATACACAAATGCCATAGAGCTCTCTATCTATATGTTTACATGTTTCCTCGTATGTGTGTGTTTGTATTTGAATCCTTAGGTTGTTTGTTTTTTTGGTAACTGAAAAAATTCATTTCGGTTGTCGAGAATTAGTTGGAGGCTTAGATTTAAATATTTTTGCTGAAAAAATTCATTTCGGTTTCAACTGTGTAAGAAACAATCCTTTCTTGGAATTTATGGATTCCATATGGAAAGATGTGGGAATTCTGTGACCCCTATAATAGCTTGTGGTTGAAGACATCATTTAGAATGTTCTCATTCAGTGCTCAGACTACTACAGGTCATCTTACTCTGTCAATGCTTGCCTGTATAGAAGCGCCGTAAATTTGTGGAATTCATCCATCTCTCAGTCTTGCAAGTTTCTTTTGAAGACTAAGTCTATGAAATTCTTCACACTTGCATCTCTTACACCTGGGCGAATAGCATTAGTCTATGGCTCAAAATGTAGAACCTTGAGGAGAGCACTTCTTGGACTTCCTTTATGTAACCACCCATGCCCTCATAAGCTATCCCTTTTCTTGATTCCTACTTTGATAAATATTTGCTTACAATTATGAAGATGTGAACCAGTGAAATACAAGTTGATAACAGTAATGCTAAATACTTGTAGGAAAAAAATGATAAATATTGCTCCTCTAGTATCAAGCTTTATTTAATTTAATGGGAATCATCTTTATCTAGTGAAATTAGTCAATTCTTATTGATAAGGTGAAATCAGTCAGCATCAAAGAGTCAACTCACATGCTATCTATATTAGATCTTTGAATTTAAAATATCGACTATTGAAAATACTTGTTTGGGTGCGTAGGGGGGGTGGTTGTTGGAGTGGTTCAGTTTTGTCCCAGGTGTCCTCCGTCTTCATTTCGAGTTTGATTTTATTAATGTTTTGAACTGATTTTTTGTTTTAATTTCTTTTCTGTTATGCAGAAAATGGATATGGGGGCATGCCCTAAGGTGCATTCGTTGCCTCTAAGAAAAGAGTATCCTTCTTTGATGTGTGTATTTTGATTTTCAAAGTGTTTCATACTCATGTTTTGTGCCCTAATAAAGTGGAGAATTAATATCACGACAAGGCGTTTTGGGCTATTCAAGTAAAAGTTTTCTTACGTCTTTACATATGCTAGATAGGGTGGCTGTTGTCACAGGGTGTTTAACTAGATTATCTGTTGTCTTGAAGATGATACAAGTTGTTGCAGTATTAGTGGGAATTGAGACAGATTCTCGTCGTAAAATATTATTAGGGACTGACAGGCTTCCTAGTAGCTGGAATTGAGTGATCAACTTGAATCCTGTTAAAAATATTATGGTTGTTTTTAACAAGGATATTAATCTGAAGATCATTGATCTCCTCCTCCTCAAACTCCTGTCTGTCCTACTAGGGTCGTCTAAACAAAATTGGGGGCCTAAAGCCGAACTTCTTAGAGGCCTTAATTTATTTTTTCTAGTTGACATGTAAATTGAATAATACTCCCTCTTTTTAAAAAAAGAATGACCTCATTTTCTTTTTAATCTGTTTCAAAAAGAATGATCCTTTCCTTTTTTGGCAAAACATTAACTTTAACTTTCTACATGGCATGTTTAAGGCCACAATATTAAAGGACATTTTGGTACATTTGATAATTTAGAACCAGAAGATCAAAAAGTCTTCTTTCTTTTCTTAAACTTCGTTCCAAGTCAATCTAGGTCATTCTTTTTGAAACGGAGGGAGTAATAACATACTCAATGTAATTTTACAAGTGATTGGAGAGGGTATGATGTACACAAACATTATGAAGCAAGAATGTGAACACTGCAAATTTTTAATGAATGAAATATAATATAAAATCAAGATAATAAAACCTGGCTTTTGAATTTGAGAAGTTGATATATTGATATCGAAACAGTGTTGCTCTGAATTTAGTAAGTTCATATGATGATATTGAAACAAAGTTTATTTGTTGCAGTGTTTGAAATTGAAGAGAAAGCGACAAAAAAAATCTGATCTTTTTTATAAACAGACAACATTAGATTTTGCATAATGGAGAAGGTTCGACCGTTCACTAGATCTCGGAATATTCAATAATAAGCGAATAAGATAGTGAGATGGGAATGAAAAAGGTAATTGTTAATGTTTCCTTCTCAAAAAGAAGAAGGGAATGTTATAAGTAAATATAAGAATAATAACGTGGGTGCATGTTAATCGTTGGGATATAAATGATGGAACGAAATAGGTCACTACGTAAGAAAGGATATTACAATTACCTAAAAACTATTTCATTTCTTAATAATTACAATGATCCCTATGTTAAAATTGTTATATTTCTGGCCAAAAAAATTCGTTTCAAAGTTATTTTGTGTATATATAGAATGCATATTTAGGTAAAAGTAGGGGACCCAAAAAAGTTGGGGCCGGCCCTGAATTCTACTGAAACTACAGAAAAAAAGAGGGAAATCTACAGGAGATATCATCATCAAAATAAACAAATAAATGGACAAGAGGTGTTGTATTCTTTGGTCGATTTGCTTCTTGAAACAGTAAAAAATCCAGTACCACTTGTCTTGTCTTAACCTTGTCTTAGATATGAAGAAGCAAAAGCAAAAGGTCAGGATAACTATGACAGGGACTTGGAGGATTTAATAGATAGGCTGATTGTTGAGTGTGACAGGAAAATAACTAGAGCTCTTAAAAGGCTTGATGAGGAGGATGCCAAAGCTGCTATTGCCATATCAGTATCTGAAGTTACCCTGGTAATTGTCAAGTTTGGGCTCTAAGCTTATTATTTTCTTTTGTTGGTCACTGGTACTTCCTCTTTGCCCTTCCTCCGTATACTAGTCATTGTTACAATTGTTTTCAACTTGTTTAAATTATAGACTCCGGAGATTGATGAGTTGTCAAAGCAAATTAAAGAGAAGCTGAAAGAAGCTGACATACATGGTAAGTTCTTTTAGATTTGCTGATTACCTGAATGCCACGTTAAAGTACCTTTTACAAGTCTCGCAAGCATGACTATGTAGTCTTGATTGGTTATTTCCCATTGTTAGGTTGCTCATATTTTACTTTTTTTTGGGTTGCATTTTTACATAAATGACGAGTCAGCTTGTCAATTTATATATCTCTTTGAGCATACAGAGGTTGAGGGAGTAAATTATACTTAATGATTGCTGGTGATATTATGAGATTCATCGATTTCTCAAAAAAAAATATTATGAGATTCATCGTTACTTTGTCTCATAATTTTAAGCTGGAATGAGTTTTAGTTTCATTCTTGGATCTAGGTTGGCATCAACTAACATATGTGTCATAAGTAAATTTGATCATACTGTGATTCCAGAGTAACAAAATGTGAAGTGCTAATTGCACCCAAGGGTGTGGCCTAGCGGTCAATGTGAAGTGGTTGAGAACCCTGAAGTCTCAGATTCATAACTCTACTGAAACAAAAAACACTAAGTGATTCTTCCCTTCTTTCATAGACTATACCCGGTACTTGTTGTTGGTGGGAGGTGGCATGTCTGTGGAATAAGTCAAGGTGTGCGAAAGCTGGTTAGGACACCACGGTTATCAAAAATAAAAGAAAATGTGAAGTGCTATTATTTTTGTTGAATTTTCCTTCCGATGAAAAAACTCAATGTTTCTTTTTGAGTTGGCCAAGTTCTTGAATGATCTAACTTTTCTGCAGATCTTGAAGGTAAGACAGATATGAAAATTCGAGCTTTGGAAGAAGTTGAAGAACTTCGAACTAAGAGAGCAGACAAACAGGTATCAAAGGAACTTAGAGATGTTGAATTTTAGTTTGCCATTCAGTCAGCTTGGCAAACATTAATGACATTGCTATACTTAACAGTTCACTCGGTAGTGTGTATGGTCAGAACTTATATTTTCTTTTATCGAATGGCAGTCAATGCTTCTTTTGGATGCATTCAACAAGGATCGAGCATCTTTGCCGCAGCCACTTCAGAATGCTCCACAATTGGCACCCTTGCCTGCATCTACTCCAGATCCTCGCATACAGGAAATGATAAATGAGAAACTGAAGAAAGCAGAAGATCTTGGTATGTTGAAATCTAAATATTTATAAATTGGCATTGCTTACAACATCCTCCACTTCTTCTACAAGACTAGAAATCGCTTTTTGATATGCTCTATTCTGTCGACTCTCTCTTGGAGTAGTACAATCTCATTATTTTGGTATATGTCCATGCACTTGCGTACGGGCAGTTGAAAAGGAAAGTAACATCAAGAAAAAATAGTGAGTAATTCTGGGTTTCAAAATGCTCCCTTGAGATTGTTATTGGTAAATACATGGGAAATGGCAGGGTATTATGTGACTGAAGTGGGAGATAATGTTTCGATTTTGATAATATGAAAAAAGATATCTTTCATTGCTGGACAATTGTTGTCCTACCTTGAGATCAGAAATGCCATATTCTGCTATAGAAGTTTGAAATAAATCTATGCTCATTTCAATTCATTTTGTTCCTATTTATTTTATTCAATAAGCCATCACCAAAGGTTGTAAGTCTTGGTGTGAAGTGTTGGGCTTGACCTCTAGAGATCATTATCAAATTTGTATGTGATATTTTGTTACTCTGATCTCAATTTATGATGAAAATGCATTACTGGGAGGCTAAGGATAATTATCTGCACATCTCTGATCAGTAGTAAAAATTTTCCTAGAAGTGATTTAAGCAAGATGGAAGCATTTCTGTGTTTTGAACCTCAAATGAAGCTCAATGCCTGTTAATACACCTTGTACAGTTTCTTGGTACTATCTTGTTGCACTTACTTTTTGTGAATTGATCTAATTTATAGAAAAGAGACTGTATGGCATGGTAGCTTTTGCTCAATGTTTTTTTTAATCGTATACCTTTCCTTTTACCCTGGTATCTAGGTGAACAAGGGATGGTTGATGAAGCTCAGAAAGCATTGGAAGAGGCGGAAGCTCTTAAGAAGGTTGCCAAACAGTTTTGTTTGTACTTCAATTGTGCTTAATTATTACTTTTTAGTGTTCAAATTGCCCTTCTTTCCTTTCTCTATTTTTTTTGGGCTCAAAACACTTCCCCTTCCAGTTCGACTACATTTAACACTTCTCTCCTTGATATGCCTGTCTACTTTATTCAGCTACCTGTGAGGCAAGAACCTGTTCAGGATTCCTCAAAGTACACTGCAGTTGATGTGCGGATTGTAAGTCATTTTTCTAGCTCTGATAAGGCATTATTTGCTGTTAGTTCTCTTCATTTATAAGTTTATATATGTGCTTTTACCGAATTTAATCTAAATGAGTAGTGATCTTACTTTAAAAAATTATTCAGATGATTCCTTGAGAAAAAAAAAACCCACATGTAATCATTCTCTGAAAGCATGGTTCGGAGTCGCAGATGGTTCTTAGAATATACTGTGTGACTCGGAGAAGAACTTTTACGGTCTCTTGAGTCCGACGAGTGGTATGACTAGTTTGATGGTTACAAGAGGTGGGTCAGGTGAGTTAATTGGGTAACTGTGGTAAGGAGACACCTTTAGGACTGGGAAGTAGGTTAATTCAGAGGCATGGTCGAACTTCTTTACAAGCAAATCATCACACACTAGTCGTGATTAATGGAAATCTGAATGGAAAGAGTGGACTCGTAGCCTAAGCCTGAATTAGGAGCCCTTTCTAGCTGTTTACAAGTCAATAAAGAGCTCTCTTCTTTTTGATACTTTCCGATGATAATGATACATGTTTCTAGCATTTTATTGAATGTTAAGAATCTCTTAAGAGCCAAAGTTAAATAAAGAACTAGAGTGTTTTTAGCTGCTATTTGATGTACGAAAATGATGCCTCAAGTGGGCACATATATGAATGAGTGAGCAGCAGAATCCGGGAAGGGTGTTGTTTGTTGCTGTTCTTGCATATATTTCTGCCGAGGAATCTCACTGGTGGTCTTGATATGAATTTACTATCCCTGACATGTTTATTATAACTTTTGCAGACTGATCAGAAGCTCCGTGTATGCGATATTTGTGGAGCTTTCTTAAGTGTTTATGACAGGTAAATGCTCCTTTTTCCATTTCATCTTTAGGAACACTTTCCAAGTAGCTGTGTAGGGAAAGCAAAAAGCTGCTTTGAAGTATTGTGTGGTTCAGTTTTTGACATGGCGATTGTACCTCCTTGTCACCAGCAGGCTTTTTTGGGCCCAGTTTTTCGAGGATAAACTTTTGCCGCTAAATAATGTGCGTCTTTTCTGTGTTAATTTTTCAATCATGTTATGTTTAGCCAGAAAGTTATGGGAGCAACTTCATTTTGCTGTTATCTATTCAAATTTTGTTTCTTAAAATTTTTGGACATAGTACTTGAAAATCCGGCTATCCTCACTTTTCTTTTTCTTTCCAGTGATCGTCGCTTAGCTGATCATTTTGGAGGAAAGCTTCATTTGGGATATATGCAAATCCGGGAGAAATTAGCTGAACTTCAGGTAAAGATAAGATATCTACTTGAAGATTTCTTATATTGTGTTGCAGTGTAGGTTCTGTTATTGGAAGTATATTACGAGAATTTTGCCATGTGGTATTTGTCAATACATGTGCCTGTTTCCTTATTTATCTGGTTGCATACAATAATCTCTGATTGAGCACATTTGATTTATAGTTCCTAAAATTGATCATCTGAATTGTTTGATTCTGGTCCTGGTTTCATGTTTCAATTTCTTCTGTGGGCACTTTCTACATTTATGCCCTTTATAGTTATCTATCTTTTACTGATCTTACTATGGTCCATAGTGAAATGTGTATTCTCATATCGCACTTCATATTTTTATGGAACCGTATTAAGGTAGAATTTAAGATGGGGTAGAATGGTTGAATAAGTGACACATGTGTGACTTCTCAAGAGCTAAAAAGGGTGGTAGTTATATGAAGGAGATCGTCATCATAGAGGAGAGTATAATCAATTATTAGTGCATGAATCAAAATATTGGTCTGCGACTTTAGGCTCTGCCGGTTCCTGCATCTTCCTTTATGAACAGAGAATACAGTGGAAATCTCCTATGTTGTGCTGCCTTGCGAGACAAGGGTGAAAATTTGTTTGGTGGTGATGGTTTGTTACTGCTACTATGTGTTAGCAATTCAATTTTTGCTATTATATAATGTGTGAAAACGTTTCTCAATTATTTGACAAGGATACAACTTTGTTTTGTGAATGCTTTATCTGTGTTTTCTCAATGATGAATTGCCAGGAAGAAAGAAACAAGAAGCGCAAGGCAATAGAAGAAGATAGGAGGTTGGATCTCGTGTCCTTTACTTCACTGTATCTACTTTTGCTTTTACCATCTTATCTTCAAGTGTTCAATATTACTATGCAGATCTAAAGAAAGGAAAAGCAGGGAACGCGAGAGAGAATCAAGCAGGGATAGAGTTGATAACCGTGATCATGATCGCAGGAGTAAAGATCGCAGCTATGATCGTGAACGTGACAGAAACAGAGACCGCTCTCGGAACTATGATTCAAGGAGTCACAGGAGATCACGTTCACGGTCAAGAGAAAGGTCAAGGGATTATGATCGCCACAGGTTCATGTTTCTTTCACTTAGCATATTGCATTATATACACAATGTTGATCCTTGCAATGCCAAATCAATTGTATACACAGAGAAACGTAGTTTCAATATAATTATCCACTTGTTCAATATTCTCTTAACAGATTTTTTTTCTCTCTCTCTCCAGGCGTCACGATCGCTACTAGGTGAAAGTTGCTGTGGCATGAGGAGTTGAAATCTTGTGTCTTAACTTGGTGGATGTTTGGTACTTGGTAGTATCTAGGAGATGATGTCATATATATATACTGCTGTTTTTATTTGGTCGTTTTTTGGATTATGAATTGGTAGGGGGATGAAGTTTGATATTTGATTATCAAAATGACATTTTTTATTGTACCACCCTTTGAGATTGCACCTCTTGTGGAGATAATAACCCATTTAAAAATTCTTAGGCTTGTTTTCGCCATCATGGGTGATTTGTTTGTGAAGATTGGTGTCGTTGATTTGTAAGTTTTAATGCTCGATTTGTTAGACATTTCAAATGAGATTGAACTCGATTAACTAACACACTCTTTTTTAAAAGAAATAGGTTCATGAAGTTAACTAAGATAGTAAACTCAAATCTTTTCTACTAATGGCAAATCTAAAACATATCTTATTTTTAAATTTGTTGCATAATATGTTGGATGTATATTCACTCAACAAAAACTATACTTACACGTAGAAGTGATAAACTAAAAAATCATATTTATCCTGTCTTGATGCCATTTTCGATTTGTTAATTCACGATTATTATCGGAAGAAAAATCAAATCAACTTATGATATACTTGTAATATAAATCTCAAATATTTACATATTACTTCTTGAGAAACTAAGGAAGAAGAAATATTTCATAATATTTGTCAAAACGATTTTTAATGCTTTTTATATAATTTTTTGCTTAAAAAATAAAAACTTTTTCAATTGCCACGTAATTGAGAGGGTCCCACATGCTTACTTGTCTAGATCAGACTGTTCCTAAACTAGGAACGACATCGTTTTACTACTTCGCCATTATCTCCACTCTCCTTGGATTCATCGACACACTCTGTTTTCTTCCCTATTCTCTTTTCCTCTCTCCTTATACCGGCGAGCAAAATGACGACGTCGTTCGGAACAACGGCGACGGCGACACCGGCAGCATCTGCTTCACCGGCAGTATTTCCGGCCAAAAATGCCCCGAAATCCTTGACTTTGCTACCTTTCTGCCATCATCGCCATTACAATCATTTGCGTTCCAAATTATCTATCACGCCCAAACTCCGATTCTCCTGTAAGGTAATACTATTCCTCTGCACTTTTGCTTTCTCATTTTACTTTCCTTCAATTAATTTTGTGTTTACTGCCCTCTCTATATGAAATATGCATATTATTTAGATTCAGTGAGTTCGGAATGAATACGATTTGTTAAATGTGTACATTTTGGAAACAAATTCACTTATATATCTACCTAGCTCACTCTAGGTGGTACCGTGTTAGCATAAATCAAGCCATGTTTTTTGAGCTAAGTGTAATCCCACATGTAGAGTTTGGAGGGGGTAGGATAGGATAGGATGTATGCAGACTTTTAACTTCTGCAGTTGCAGGGTGGAGAGGTTGTTTCTGATAGTCCCTCGGCTCAAAAGAAGTGTAAACAAATCATGATAGAATGGAAAACATTGACAAAAAAAAATAGCATGATAAACAGATCAAATGAAGCAACATGTAATAGTAAGAACTGAATAACGCATTACCAAAACAGACTAAGAAAAGAAAAAAAAAATTGTGATTGATGTTATAAACTTATTTGTATATATTTTATTTATGCAAGTAAATAATGGTATGTCATGCATGATCTGTTTTTATTTTGTTATATGGAGTAGGATTCACAATTTTTATCTGGGATGCAGATTACTACTGCAAATACTAGTGTATATATACTGGAACAACATCTATAACGTCTTAATCATGAATTAGTTTGGACTCCGTTATATTTAGATATGATAAAACTACCATTCAGTCTAAAACTAGTTAGGGTCGACATATTTTTAGAAATGATTTTCAGCTATACCATATAGTTTGAATTGAGGTTACTGCGAAAGGATGTATTCGCCAATGGTTTTATTTCTATTCTTAGTATAATTTTATATCTTTTGGGTATTCTTTTTCTTGTGAAACTTGATATGAGAACACACGTAAAAGAAGTGAATATCTCCCAGATGAAATTGAAGCTGGAAATAGAAAAGACACCTTATATGTGATCTTAGATGCAACGAACGAAGTTGAGCTAATTAAATCTTGGGTATTAATGGATGTTCAATTTTTAAAAAATGGTATCATCCTTTATATTTGTTCTGCTATTCTCTTTTCTGCTTTGCCATTAATATTGAGTACAAAAGAGTATCCAGATGTTAATGATTTTTTCTGGGTCAGGGAAATTGACAAAGTAACAACAACAAAAGTTATTTTAGTATTGTTTCATATTTTGAGAAAACCTAAAATATGTTGGAAACCAATAAATTAACTGAAGACCTGCACTTGTATTAACATTGTCATTGTAGCAGTTTCAGAATCTAACATTTACAGTCAATGGATACAAAATGTGTCCTACATACGCACAAGCATAATCTTTTTTACATATGTACTTGTGATGAAACCAAAACAATGTGTTCAGTTGAATCCATTGAACCCACTCTTGATCTGCCTCTGCGATGTAGTATCTTCTTTCCTCAACAGGTTTTCTGGTTACTATGAAGACCCTATAGTTTCATTGGCAATCTTGTATCAATTGTAGTGATTTAATTCATTTGTTGAACTTTTTTTCAGATCGGCAAAAGGTATAATTTTGTTAATTAAACAACAATAAGACTTTGTTGAATGAGTACAACAAAAAGCAAATAATACATTCCCTTAATTCTGAATAAATATATTCATTTGTTAAACTTGAAAGAACCCTTCACAGAGCACTTTTAGTTTGAAGGAAATTGCCTCTTAAGACCATCAGGTAGAATTAAGATATTGTTTTGAGTGCATTTTCTTTTAGAAGGAGTTAAAAAGTAAAGGGTTGCTCTTATATCATTATATGAGAAGTTGATTCTGCAGCACTTATGCAACTATTCATGAGTTCTTCTCATCTGTTTTTTTCCTTCTTTTGGTAAATGGTGATAGATTTTATAATATGCTTAGAACTTGTCATATGAAAGAATTTTTTGGGCCACCATCTCGAGTGGCCAAGTGATACCCTGTGTAACTCATTTAATGGAAGAACCAAAGTACAAACCCCATTTCCCAAATTTGTCAGAGATGTTTTTTCCATTTTTACTAGTACCAGAGGAAGAAAGACTGATGTGACTAATCTCTTTTTTTTGTAGGGTTTACAATCTAATTGGAATCATTCAGTCGTAACTAGAGCCCAATCGAATGAGGTAAGGTTCTTTCAAATGGTTTTCGTTGGAGGAATTCTTTCAAATATTGTGACCTTTGTGAAAACCTATTTTGGGACCATCTGTTGCCTTCAAGGTTGCTCTTGGTGGATCTTCAAATAATGCAGCTACTCCTATTACCCAGTCAGAAGAGGTGAAATCACCAAGTGAGACTTCATCAGCAACTTCGGTATCAGAGGAAGCAATATCTAACTTTATTAGCCAAGTTTCAAGCCTTGTCAAGTATGCATTCCCATTTTTTTTCACATCTCTGAAGAGACTTTTTCATGAATAATCATGACACACTGTCCTTTGTGCAGGCTAGTTGATTCTAGGGATGTTGTGGAGCTGCAGTTAAAACAATTTGATTGTGAAATTGTAATCCGTAAGAAGGAGGCACTACCACAACCACCTGCTCCTGTTCCTGCACAAGCTCCATTTATACAATCATATCATGTACCATCTATACAATCTAATGCACCCCCTCCACCTGCACCTGCACCTGCACCTGCTCCAATTCAAACCCCTGCACCTTCTCCAGCTGCAGCAAAGTCTGATTCATCTCTTCCTCCGCTCAAATCCCCAATGGCAGGGACATTCTATAGAAGTCCAGCACCCGGTGAACCGGCATTTGTGAAGGTACTGCATGTCCATCTTTTATGTAATAAATTCTAATATGGAAACCTCAAAGATTAAAAAGTTGAAGTTTATGGTTTAATGCGCTCTCTCAATGCATTTGGTTTCCATGATATGCATTACAACAGGTCGGAGACAAAGTGCAGAAGGGTCAAGTTCTTTGCATTATTGAAGCGATGAAGTTGATGAACGAAATAGAGGTAATCTTTTCCTTTGGTTATTGCCAACGCCTGCTATATTGTTTTCTTGTACTTATACGAGACCTCTGTTTCATGACTTTTAACTATTTTTAAATTTATAGATCTGCTTTTAAATTGGTGCCAAAAGAATTGTCTTCTTACCTGCACAACTTTTAGAAAGGCATCGAAATAAATTGAATTCATGATTAGTAATTGTTTGCTTATTCATCAAAGAAATTATAAACCTGCTTTCTACTTATACAACATGAGTTCTCCAAAAGGATGACCTAGTGGTTGAGGCATGAGAGATCCCAGGTTCTCATTCTAGCTACCACATCTGTTTGACCCATGCTCTAGCCTGGAGAATAGGATTACCTTGGGAACCTATACCTGTGGGCTGTCCAGGCTGCGTGATGTATTAGTGGGGCTGTGCACAAGCTAGCTTGAGACAAAATGCTTTGGGTTGTCATTTTACCATCTAATGACTCCTTTCCAAAACTGATGTCCATTGGTTTTGCTAGAGCTTGCAAATTTGTAAAAGAAAATGAACAGGAGAAATACTAAGTATCTTTAAATATAATGTTTCTACTCTACTAGTCCAGACCACATCCAATATATATATATTGGACAAACTATATATTTCTAGTCTACAAAACAAATTAAGAATTTTTTTTCTTGGACTGTTTAATTATATAATTTGAAGTAGTAAAGGAAGATACCCCAAGGATTCTGGGGGTTTCAATGAATGATGTACAGGCTTAGATTTTATATACTTGTAGTGGCACTTCGGGGCTTGTGGATTGTTTGGGCATGCCGCATGCTTAAACTTTGATGATACTTAGTGGATCTAGTTTGGACATGTAAGGTTTGCTATGAAATGTACATAATGTTTGGGAATACCTTTTTCTACTTGAGATTCATCTGGTAATTGGTATAGTAACATTTTCTGTCATTTTAGACTCAGCAACATCCTTTGGTGCTATTCTAAATTAGAACAACAACATACTCACTGTGATCCTACAAGTGGGAAGAGGGGGAGGGTACTCCTGTTTTTATTCATTATTTATTTTGGTACTGCATTATTCTCTTCATTTGTATGTAATAAATATATGCTTTTGTGTTAGCAATTCAATTTAGAATTGGCAATTGGCATAGAATTGACAATGAAAGAAGGATGAATTGCCAATTGGCATTTGTTAGAGGGATTAGTAGATCAGTGAAGTCTTCTTTTCATGTAGATGAGTATAAGTATATGTCTTAGTGGTTAGGAAGTGATCAAAGAAGTTGAGGGGGCTTGTTGTTCCTTGGAATGGTTGAAGCCGGCGGATTTAGAAATAAGGGGGAAATCTAAATCTTGTTTGAGAATTGTAACTTCTTTATTTGTATTTTTTGAAAGAAAAAATAAAATTTGAAGAGTATATGTGGAGCAGGCATTCAGTGTTTATTATTTTATAACTATACTGGGAATCCATAATTTTTATTTATTTTATATCCCCCTCATTCTTCGTTCTCTAACATGTTGGAAGTTTTATCTCTGCTGGAGTTGTCATGTAGATGAACTCATGCCAGTTTCAATAAAATGCTTGTAAGTAAGTGGCAGAAGTTTCATGTTTCCTTCCCCTCATGTTGCAGAGAAATCCTTTCTTGTCGACCTGATGAAATTTTTGTGGAAACTAGTGGTAGTTATGACTGATGTCGCTATTTCACCTATGTCGTCCCACTATGAACTAATAGTTACATCAAAGCTTGTTCCACTGTATGTGATACTTGGAAGACATTAGAGAGTTGATGAGAGAATGATGATAGGAAACTTTGGCTAGTTCAGTTAAAGCATTCATTTGTTGTTTCACTCAAAGACAACATTATGTCCATTAAATCCCAAAAGCTAGCTTAAGAGGTGAACGTTGCACAACATCATATAAGGAGACAATAATCTCATTCTTTCAATAGACATAGGAGGATCTAACATCCTCCCCCCACACGCTCTAGCTTGTCTAACTGGAGCATGAATAACATAAAGCTGGGTTCTGATATCCATGAAGTAGACCTTGCCTGTAGCTTAACCTCAAAAGTTAGGTCATGCAATGAGGATAAGACCATACAAGGAGACAACCTATTTCTACCTGCCCAATGTGGGGCAATTTAAAAGCTATCCTTCGCTAAATTTGACTGCTATGCTCTGTCTGTTCCCTTCAGGCTGATCGATCAGGAACCATCGTTGAGGTTGTTGCTGAAGATGGAAAACCTGTCAGTGTTGATACTGTGAGTTTCTTGACTAACCTAATCCAACTATTCAGTTTTGTGAACTCCATTTCCTTCCTAATATCGTATTTATCTCTCTGCAGCCTCTGTTTGTCATCAAGCCATAGAACCATTCGAGTAAGACCCGGGAAACAATATGCAGAGGAACTTGGCAAGTGTTTGTTTACCTTGGGCTTGTGATATTTTGCAGTATTTCAGTTTCAGTGAGTATGTTTGCATTGACTGATAGTGTGATGGAAATTGGAATAGACGATTCTGGCTAAAACTCATTAGGAGAGTTTAGTGTTTAATCTGAGGTATTCTTTGGCATTTTATTGTGGATTTTAGCTTACTCATTTTTCCTTTTTCAGTTTGACGTATTTATGTGAGGTTTGTACCTCGATAACAATCTCATCGCATTATGATAAGGATTGTATGCAGTTTTGATTATTTAGCCCCTGGCCAATACGATACTTATAATTGCTATTTCATGTGAAATAGTTTCAATTTACTTTGACTCAACATAACTTGGTACTACAAGAGTTCTCATTTTCCTCACATATGTTATGTTAGAATCAATGTATATCGATTATAAAATGTGAAATAAGAATATGGGAATTTAGCTTTCTTGATTACTCTCCATAGTAAAATAAAACATTGGCAAGACAAGTACATCACTTCCATTTTCTCTAATGAGACTTCATTATCCACGACTATACACTGAATTTAGTTAGAACTAATTTACGACATTCATAGACATTATCTGCTTCATATTTAAACAGAAGAAGTCATAGAAAAAAGAATAAATATTTAACTTGATCGCACACCCTCAATTGCTGCTACTAAATCATCAAGTTTTGCTCCAGTGACTTCTTTAACGATCTTATTGTTCTTCAGAATCTTGAATGTTGGAACCACCTTTATGCCTAGTTCCTTCGCTAGTGGCTGCCAAAAATTATCACATTGATCAATTCTAGTGTGTATTGTTTCATTACAAGGTGAGGTGGTTTAAAGAATACATACCCTGTTGTCCTGGTTACAGTCCAGCTTCAGAAAGACCACATCGTTATATTTCTTTGATAGCTCTTGAAACTTTGGAGCAATCACTTTACAAGGACCACACCTGCAGGTGGATTGAAATCAGAAATCACAATGCGGAAAACCAAGACAGTGGGAGAAGACACTGTCGAAAAACTGTTCCCCAGAGGCACAACTAACCAATTATTACTGATGATAGAAAACATCTAGCTCAAAATTCAAAGAAGCATTCAATCAAGTAACGATATATCAGACACTCTTCAAAATCCTACACTTCAAAAGCAGAAAAAACATGTCTTCCAAAACAATTGACAATTCATTAGTCTCCAACAGTTGCCCAGTCCATTTTATTATCCGTTTTCTTTAAGATGAATACAGGAAGATCAATAGTGAAATCCGTTGGTGTTCCTCTCTCTTGTATTTACTTTTTCACTCTGTAATATGTCGGCACATGTGAGGCTTTCATTTGCAAGCTGTAGAGCTATGGACGAGAGCAATTCTGGGTTCTCAATCATATACTAACTACCCACCTAGGTAGAATCTACCCCATCTTCAAAACAGTTTGGCGACAACAGAAACTTATAGAACTATCAACTGCCAGTTAACATTCTTTCTGCAACATCTAAATTAGAGTTTACTACATAAACCCCACCCTGTAAGGTCAAGACAAAGCAGAGTCAAATGAAAATAGCTTAAGCCACGGAACCAGCAATGATAAATGGTCTCAACTATCTATCAATGATTGATCTCAATAATCACTTCAATTTAAGAGAACGCGATCGATGAGAGGCTAATCAAAGCTAAGGATTAAATGTTGAAGATAACTTTCTGCTCCAAGTTCTCCAAATAAAAGAGTTCATCTCCCTTTGCTGATTGGGGATTCACCTTTGACTCCATTCATATCAATGCGTACAAGTCTAGTTTAGTGGGATTTACTTATAAAAACGGAAATTCATTTTCATCAAACCATATTCAAAGTTTAAACTAACCAGCTTATTTCATTCTCCTACTCTACAACCTCCCTAATTATGTTAGTAAAGCAAACTTCTCGCCAATAGTGGAGTGACATGAGAACCACACCATTTAAGTTCAAATAATTTCCTCTTACATATCCAATTAGTTTTGCATTATGGAATGACATGAAAACCAGATCTTTTTAGTTCAAATGATCTCTCGTAAGTATCTGGTTGTTCACTCGGAAACCTCCTTCCTCCTAATAAGATAAGGATTCTGCCAATCATCTAGCACACATCAATCACAAATGAATTAGGTCAGCTATATAAATCCTCTTAATCCATTCTGTTCCAGTCTATGGATTCATAATCTATTATATTCCGCTCAGGAAAACGAATAGAACTCTGTTGCAGTATTCACAGAATTCATCTTAGTTTCTTTTCCTCTTTATTATACAGAAGTAGTGTGCAGCTCAGTTTACTCGGACCTCAACTATTCTACCGAGTATTTGCATTTTTGCACCAATATCTTATACTTCGAACCTTGTTCAACCAAGGTAGTTCATTTCGAGCTTCATTGACCAGTAAGTCTCACCTTTATATGTTAATTGTCATAATCATGATTATAATTACCTTAACTATCAAATTACGCCAATCCTCCTCATCTTTTATCAGGATTACGCTAAAAAAGACTTGAGAGAAAAGATAAAACAAAATTAGCAGTGATTTATACTAGTAATAATCATAATTAAGCACTAAATTCATCAAATCTAAAAGGAAATAGAAAGTATATGTAATTTTACCACTGTGTATACATGTCAACTACGACTGTTTTTTCACCGGCGGCTTCAACAATCGGCCAAAAGGTATCCTTACAAACTTCCGTCACCTGTCCCACCGTCACAGTCGTAGTAGTAACAGTAGCATCTGAGCTACTACACTTCACCCTCAAGCTCAATCCTCTGTTCCTCAAAACCCTAGACGAGAAGCCATAATCTCCTGCAACGCATACCACTGACTGTTTGTTGAACCTCCACGAAGAAGATGCTGACTGCGCCGGCACCGGCGCCATTGATGACTTCAATGGTACCTGATTTACTTGAACTTGTAACGCCATTTTTGCTATTATCAATCTATACGTATAGCTCTGTATGTATAGGTAGAGAGAGTGGAGGCAGTGTGTGTGTGTGAGAGAGAGAGAAATGGCGGAGGATTTGAAGGGAGAAGGAGAGAGTTTGAGAGGTGAAATGACGAAATTGTTCATTGAGATATTCTTTTTTGCGTTTGTTGATGATTCCATTTAGGGGTGTTTTTGTCATTTTAAGGGTATATGATCTTGTGGTAGAGATTGCATTTGATGGATGAGTCCAAAATGATGGAAGGCAACGTGGAATCATTGGTCCATATAAATTGATTTTATTTTAATTTTTTGGAAAATCTTGTGGTAATAAAGATATAAATTAAATATTTTGATCGTTTTAATTAATTTGTCTGATTTTGTTTTTAAATAAAATTTTGAATGATATAACATATAAATCTCATAAATGTGTTCTTTAATTTGGTTTCAACTTGTATTGATATCTTTAGATTTATATAAAGTTGAACAAATAAATATATGTAGAATATGTTATATAGCGTTTATGTAGGATATGTGTGTATATTTTTTTAATTTTATACAAATTTAACTGTCTAATGTACATTCGAAATGAGAAGGAATATATGTAGTTAAAGTTCAAAGTATGATACACTAAACCATTTTGTATAGTTTTAAGTCTAAATTTGAACATTTTTCCTTGGAAGGAAGGTCAACATATGAAGTTGGCCAATAATAAGAACAAATGTACTATAGTATTATGACAATCAAAATAAAACTAAACACACTGAATTATTTCACAAAGTTTAACAATAATTTTGAACCTGAAATAACATGTTGTTATAAGGAAAATGTTCAAATATGTTCTCCAAGTTTATGAAATAATTCAAATTTGCCCTTTATTTAAAGAAAAGATTGCTAATGACAAAAACTATCTTTGTTAAAAAAAAATAGGAATACATATATATATGTATATATATATATATATGGTATAATACTAAATATTATCTCTAATTTAGCTTTAGTTCATATTTCTTAAGTTGTATAAAGTAATTGAACAAGTAGACATATGAGTCTTACATGACATAATACAAGTAGGATACGTCGTAGAACATAAATTCTCACGTAGGGTGTCAGGTAAGATGCATGTTTATTTTTTCAACTTTATAAAAGCTTAAGTGTCTATTTGTACACACCCATAATCCGAGGACATAAATATAAAATGAGTCCAAATAAAATGACATATATTATGTATTATGCCTTATGTTCATTAACTAATCGTGGTTATAATTAAACACTTGAATTTTGCGCTAATGAGATTTTTATTTTACACCTTAGTATAAAACAAGTTTTATAATATGCATAATGCATAAACATGTCTTTTAATTTAGCTTCATTTGATTATATAAGCCTTCCGATTTTGGGTCTACACAAATAACACATGTATCCTACTTGTTGTCGTATCTATCTATTCATGTCCTATATAACATCCTATGTGCCGTCATATTATGTCATGCAGAATACGTATGTCTATTTGTTTAATTTTATAAGAATTTAAATGTTTACTTGTCGATATTTAAAGTTGATAAGCATAAATGTTAGTTGAACCGAAGTTAAAAGCAGTATTTATGTTTGATATAATACATAAACATGTTATTTGACTAGACCCAAACTGACACCTATGCCCTCAAACTTTGAATGCGCATAAGTAGACACTTAAATTTGTATAAAACTGAACAAATAGACACATGTATCCTACCCGTATATATATCAAATTTATATAAAGCTGAACATGTCTATTTATGCATATTCAAAATTTAAAAAGTATAAATGTCAATTAAAGTTAAGTTAAATAACACATTTATTTATTTATATATATATATATATACTAGTTTCCGTGCACGCGCGTTGCGCGTGTAATCCATGAGTGTATTATTTCTTAAAAGATTTATGTAATGAGAATAAGAAGATTATATATATTTAAATTATATAAGTTTTAATTTATTAGAGGAGCAAAATGGTAATTCAACTTTTAAGTTTTGAGCTTCATGCTTATAATAATATATATGATATGATATATATATATAAAAGGGGTACTCAGGATAAGCACGTAGACGGCGATACACTTGAATTTTACCCAAAACCCTTCGAGGGTTTTCGAGTTGTTCAAATAGAGCACCGAAGAAACTCAAATCTCTGATAGAGATCATAGTGAAGTGTTCTCTCTGCCCTAACCCACCCACCCACCCCCCTCTTGCGAACCCCACAATCTACGAAGAACAGAAATCTCAACATTTCCATTCTAGGTCACCATTCAAATTAGCAAGATGCATGCTCCAGTTCTTGTTATGCGTAAGTTTTTTGTTTTTTTCTTCCCCTTTATTGTTCGTTTTCTCCACTTTTCCGTGTGTTTTTCGGATACCCATTTGCTTGTTTTACGTGAAAATGTGTCGAGTGGAGTAGAACGGATCTGGATGATTCATGTAGTGTGACCGGAACTAGTTTGGGGTTGAGGTTTTAACTTGTTGATGGAGGGGAATTGAGAGATAGAGTTTATGTTAAGACGAATCTTATCTTGTTGGGGTTTGAACTAATTGATTGATTGTCTCATTTTTGAAATGCTCGATCGGTTTGTGCAAGATGTAGTTTTTAGACATGGGTTGAGTAAGATGGGTTAAAGGGTGTTTGAGGATGTAGTAATTACTATGGTTTTGAGCTTTTCTGGTAGGGGTCTTTTGGTAGGGTGTACAAGAACAATGGTGAACAGAGCTAATGCTTGTATTACTTATGCTAAGTTATTGCATATGTAGATTTAGTTAGGGGTAGTTTGCTTGTCTTAGTTATGCTAAGTTATTTCATATGCTCAGCTTGGCTTGGTGTATTAAAAATAAGATGTGTTGCATGATTTCTAAAATAAATTATTACAAATATGGTAGACGTGGATAAGGTTTTGAGGGGAAATTTATCATGATAGTGCACACATTAAAACCCTTGCATTGCTTATTTTATGATTTGTATGTACTAGTTATAGACAGGCTTAAAGAAATCTATCATACAAGGTATAAATAAATACAAAGCTAATGCATGTATTATTCTATCTGATGCATCCTTCCAAACGACCCCTAGTATTATAGTTTCTAGGACCTATTTTATTAGTTGTTTTCATACAATGGTTGTATTGAGCAGAGGATTCTACGAAACGTGAGCAAGGTGGCAAGGTACAACGGGTAAATATCCAACTTAGTTATGTTAAGTTATTGCATATGCAGATTTTGATTAGGGGTAGTTTGGTAGGGTGTACAAGAACAGTGTTGAATATAGTGTATTAGTAATGTTTGTATTAGTTAGGCTAAGTTATTTCATATGCACAGTTTGTTTGGTGTATTAAAAATGAGATGCTTTGCATAATTTCTTAAATAAATTATTTGTTTATATAAATACCGTCCACAAATATGGTAGATGTGGAAAAGGTTTTGAGGGGAAATTTACCATGATAGTGCAAGCATAAACCCTTGCATAGTTCTATGATTTGTATGTACTAGTTATATATAAGCTTAAAGAATTGTACCAAACAAGGTATAAATAATAAACAAGCTAATGCATGTACTATTCTATATGATGCGTCCTACCAAATGACCCCTTAGTGTTTTAGTTTCTAGGACCCATTTTTTTAGTTGTTTTCTTACAATGGTTGTATTGAGCAGAGGATTCTATGAAACGCGAGCAAGGTGGCAAGGTTCAGCGGGCGAATATTCAGGCGGCAAAGGTACTTATTTGTCCATTTTTTTCGGTCTATTCTTAGAATAATAAGTGAACTCATAAATAGTTTGTATTTTTTTAAATATGTTTACTGATATACTTGTTTTTTACTAGCTGTTAAAATGGCATGTTTATTGTGAACTTCTATGTTTATTCGTCGGACATCTAGATGGAGGATGATATTGTTGATCCTTTTGGAATTTCTACATTTTTGTGCCCACTAGTTTGAGTTCCTACTGTTTCCTGCTATGCATTTATGGATCATTCACTTGCTTATTCAACCATGCTAAATTGGACTTGACTTAGCTGATTGCTTTGTTGATATTATTCTTTGTCGTGGCTTTTGTCAGTAAAACTGCATAATGTGGTTATACACAGGTTGCACTAAAATGCACGTTGACTGGTGTTCCTGAAAATGATTACTGAGTTGAATATGTTCTTATATTGGGTCCTATTCTCATTATGTTGTCTAAGCAATCCTGCAAGCATTGCTATTGATAATTTTCCTTAGGCAGTATTAACATTATGCAAGAATGAATGCGATCCTTATAAAACACCAAGAATGATTGAGAATTTGTAGAAATCTTAGCCGTATTTTGGATGCTCTAGAAGTTTGAGGAGGCAAATCTATTTGCTAGTTCAAGTGTCTTCAAGGCATTTCTTTGATTTGTTGCTCTCAACCTAAAACAAAAAACTGCATGGAAAGTTAAGCTAGAAACAGAATACATTGGACAAATAAGGGATTTGAATCCCTCTTATTGGGGTTCAAATCTGAGCAAAGGCAAAAAACTAGGTGACTTTTTCCCATTTGTCCAAGGGAAGAGTCACCCAATACTTGTGCGGGTGGGAAGTAGGGTAGGGAATATTTGAGGCGAGGGCAAGCTTGTCTGGATACCACCCTCATAACAAAATAAAGTGGGAATGAGGAATCATATATTTCTCTGTATTTTCTCAGAATTTATAATTGTTTGTTACAGCTCATGTTAGTACGTATGTTAGTTCTCTTATGTTCTGTTTTGTTGCCAGGCTGTTGCTGACATTATCCGTACCACTTTGGGACCACGATCCATGTTAAAAATGCTCCTTGATGCTGCTGGAGGTAAACTATTTTGTACACATGTTGAAACAAGTCATGAGCGTATCCTCTTTCTTGGTAATTTTGGTGAAATTCATGAAGGTTAATGAATAATTTCAGGAATTGTAGTAACCAATGATGGAAATGCAATTCTCCGTGAGCTAGATCTTGCTCACCCTGCAGCCAAGGTATATGCTTTCTCTCTCTCTCTCTCTGCTGACCTCTAGACATCTATGTTTGTGTGTGTTCCCTTGTTTGTTCATGGATTTTGTTTTGGTTGTGTTAATGTTTGATTACATGCCATATTCTAATGAATATGTTTGTGCTCACATTGTTGTGTGCTTGCTTTCTTGTTTAAGCTTTCATATTGGTTATATCTTTCTGCTGCTGCAGTCAATGATTGAACTAAGCCGCACCCAAGATGAAGAGGTAGGAGACGGAACAACATCAGTAATTGTCCTTGGTATGGCTCTATTTAATTTTTTTGCATTAGGTGGATGGATTTTATCAGTTAAATTGTTGTCATGGAACTCATTAACTCACTCGCCTCTTTATCTTAGGTATCTAACTGTTAATTGTGTAATCAATTGATACATATTGTCTAGCTGTTAATTGTTTGAGGGGTGTTCAGTAGTCTTAAGTTTCAGTTTTGCCTAAATTCTCTAGAAGGGCAGCCACTAGATTCCATGAAATGAACAGGCAAACACTTTAATAGAGCTCGTTTATTTGAAAAAGCATTTTACTTGATTCAAAACTCAAAACAGAGGATACAAATAAGAACATCAATGAGAAATGTAGGAGGACCAGAAGGAGGAAGTCTGAGGCACACTGGAAGACAACCAAAAACCACGCCTATGTTTGATTGATGTGGACCGAGGCAGTTAGAGAGGAAGGTTATGGGCTAGAAATCTACCCTCAGCACTTGCAAATAAAAACAAGGGGGGGTGGGGGTTAGAGAGGAAGTACGAGAAGAGGGGCAGAGGCTCTTGTCTAGTTTTTGAAGTTAAGCTGAACCACATTTGTTTCAACGCCTCTAAAGTGAGACGAGGGGTGAATTGTTTTCATGTTAATAAAAAATGTGTTCAATTCTGGCACGATAGTATGATGAGAAGTGTATAAAAGATCTCTAAGCTGGCTGCTTACTTCAATATTAATTATGTTACCAATATTTTTGAAGCTGGTGAGATGCTCCATGTTGCGGAAGCTTTTATTGACAAGAAGTATCATCCTACAGTAATATGTAGAGGTAACAGACGAGCCTTAAAATTTTATATCCTTCCGCCGAAGTTCTCTGAAATTAATATATGTACTTCTGTGACCAGCTTACGCTAAAGCTCTTGAGGATGCTGTTGCCGTGCTTGACAAAACTGCAATCACAGTTGATGTTGAAGATCGTAAGTTCCCTCTGCTTCTTACATTTCTGTCTTTTCATAACTCCACTGTGAGTACTTCTATATTTTAGTAGTTCCATGCCTGGGGGTATTAGATAAATACAAAACACCTAGAGTTTTGGATGTCTTCTCTAGAACTTTTGGAGGTGCTTTTGGATAACTCGTTGAGTTTGCTATATGTTTTTAGTGTGGAAGAGAACATAATTTTGTGTGGTTGCTGGAATTGCTAGGTCTTGATATGGGGTTGTAAGCAGAGAAACAACATCATTATTTAAATAAATTCTTGAAATAGCTTTTTGTTATGAACATCGAATTGAGTATATGGGAGTTACACATTTAACTAATTTTTGTGCTTTTCGTTTAACTTAATCCTTCTATCTTGGGTTTTGATTTTCTCATCGCTCCTTGCTCTTTTTCAAGTTTTAATTTTTTTGTGCTTATTTTTTACAGGAATAGATTTTATGCTATTATTGTAGCTCGTATACGTTTTCTGAATGATTTTAACATGCGTTATTACTCAAAATAATTGCTAACTGTGGCAGGTGAAACAATGTTGGGTCTGGTTAAGAGTTGCATCGGCACAAAATTTACTAGTCAATTTGGGGATTTAATTTCAGTAAGTACAATTTATTTCTAATACGCCCCACCCCCACCCCTACCCTCAAAGTGACATGAAATAAATTAAGAAACTTACATCTGGAGGTATTTGGAGCGAAAAATTAAATTGTTTCTTAAGTTCCGATAGATGGCTTCTTCTTGAAGGTATGTACTATGTCTAACCTACAAGTGGGAATAACAGAAAGCAATCAAAGCATAATCTATATTTGTGCCTGGATATCTTTCTCATGAGTTCTATTACCTCACATCAAATGGTTTGAACATCAAGAAAGAAGACATGGATACATGACTCTTTTTTCTCGAAAAGGGTAAATAATTAATTGTAAAGAAGCACATGCATACAGATTACAGACTAGTTAACTACTAATGTTTCTTATGATTTTCTTCTAGTCATATAGATACTTGGTTCTTGTATTTCTTTCCATAGTGTGTTTTTTATAATGACTTAAGAAGTTACTTCCCACAACTTGATTGAGAGACTTTTGGGATTGAGATATAGTTCTCGGGATTTGTGTGTGTGTGTATTTTATGGAGCGACGTAAGGTGATGGAAATTCAATCTCTGATCTCTTGGTTCCAGCACCTCGACTTTGGTTTGGTAACCACGAGATCAGGTCTCCACCAGGCAACTGGTTGATTGATATATGGATTTCAAATTAAAGAAGTCTTCCTTCAAGAAGTCCTTTACTGCAATAGGATTGAATAGGTCATGTTTTCAGTGTTCATTGTCTGACTTTATCATCAGGATTTAGCAATTGATGCTACAAGAATGGTTGGTGTGGAACTTGGCCAAGGGTTACGTGAGGTGGACATCAAGAAGTACATCAAGGTTGAGAAGGTGCCTGGTGGGCAGTTGGAAGACTCTGTGGTGCTTAAAGGAGTAATGATGAACAAAGATGTAGTTGCCCCTGGCAAAATGAAGAGAAAGATTGTAAACCCTCGCATCATTCTACTTGATTGTCCTCTAGAGTACAAGAAAGGTGAGAACCAAACCAATGCAGAGCTCCTTAGAGAGGAGGATTGGACTGTCCTCTTGAAAATGGAAGAAGAGTACATTGAGAACATGTGCGCACAGATACTTAAATTCAAGCCGGATGTGGTTATTACTGAAAAGGGACTCAGTGATCTGGCATGCCATTATCTGTGCAAGGCTGGTGTCAGTGCAATCAGAAGGCTAAGGAAGACAGACAATAACAGAATTGCTAAGGCATGTGGGGCAGTTATTGTTAATAGACCTGATGAGTTGCAAGAATCTGATGTTGGTACTGGTGCCGGTCTGTTTGAAGTGAAAAAAATTGGGGATGAGTTCTTTACTTTTATTGTCGATTGCAAGGATCCGAAAGCATGTACTATACTTTTAAGGGGTGCGAGCAAAGATCTACTGAATGAAGTAGAAAGAAATCTACAGGTATCTCCTCAATTCCATAGGTTTAGCAGATGATAGCTATAAATCACACTATTTTGAGCTGCTCCTTGTGCTTTTTCAGGATGCCATGTCTGTCGCTAGAAACATCATCAAGTGTCCTAAGCTAGTTCCCGGTGGTGGTGCAACAGAGTTAACTGTATCTGCCATGTTAAAGCAGAAAAGTTCATCCGTTGAAGGCATAGAAAAGGTAAGTAAAGTTCGTCAAGTTATTGCTCTTTATTTGCAGATTGAAACGAGTCACGAATATATGATCTTCTGAGACTCTTCGTGGAAATTGAAAAAAAGCCAACGGATGCTAATACTTTCATCCTCCTGTCATATATGCAGTGGCCGTATGAAGCTGCTGCAATTGCTTTTGAAGCTATACCACGAACTTTGGCTCAGAACTGCGGTGTAAATGTGATTCGTACTATGACCGCTCTTCAAGGAAAGGTAGAAACTTTACTGTTTGAGGTGGATATGCAATATTCCGTAATTTGTGTTCATCTAAATTCTTTTCATTTATTTATCTATAGCATGCAAATGGCGAGAATGCATGGATAGGCATTGACGGAAACACTGGTGAGATTACCGACATGAAAGAGCGGAAGGTATGATATTATGTTCTTCCTTCCTACACTCCATGACCCCATCAGAACTAGGATAGGGGATTCATGACACACGTGTATGAGTCTGTAAAATGAAGAATGAATATAGGTATTTGTATTTGATTAAACAATCTTTAAATATGTGCAGATATGGGATTCCTATGCTGTAAAAGCACAGGCTTTTAAAACTGCCATTGAAGCTGCTTGCCTACTTCTGAGAATTGATGACATTGTGAGTGGAATAAAGAAGAAGCAAGCCCCTGGAGCAGGACAAGGTCCATCGAAACCAAAAATAGACGAAGAAGGTGATGCAGACAATGACCAGCTAATTCCGGAATGAACATGATACTATGCTGCCCTTGACTGATTGCTTGAACTTTTTGTGCTTGACATGTAACTTCTGCTGTTTTTGACTGCTGGCAGTTGTTGGTTGTCATATGTTCACGTTGTATTTGATATAGATTGTGTTTCAGTTTTTGGTTTTAAATTAAATTTGATGTTGCGAGTACAATGACTAATCAATGTAGGGGTATCATTATAGGCCTGTTTTTCAAGGATCCAACAAATTTAAGGCCATACAAATCAAATTCAGGAAAATTATGTTTTGAGTCATGAACTCAACGAATACTAGCAAACAATAATGTATTATTAAGTGAAAAACGTCAAAATAAACCTTAATATTCAGTAAAGGTTTATTTGTAGGAGGCACAAACACGAACAATATGGTATCTAAACAGCTGCCAAAATATAAAAGAAGTATTCTATATGTCGCCACTAAAACTGAATAGGTCACAAGCTTAAAGTGTTCTATTTGCGGCAACAAACTAAAATTGGTGGTGATAATTATTGTCGCTAAAACTAAATTAGACGCTGCTAAAAGTGTACGGTTTGCGGCAACAAACTAAAATAGGTCGGTGATAATTATTGTCGCTAAAACTAAATTTGTCGCCCCTAAATGTGTACTATTTGCGGCAACAAACTAAAATTAGTCAGTGATAACTATTGTCGCTAAAACAAAATAAGTCGCCGCTAAAGGTACAGTATTAGGTAGAGACAATTATTGTCGCTAAAACTAAACTAGTAGTTGCTAAAAGTAAACTATTAGTGGCGCTGTTATTGCCGCTAAAACTAAACTAGTCGTCGCAAAAAGTAAACTAATTACTGGCAACTTTAATTACCGCTAAAACTAAACCTACACTATCAGGCGACTTTCATTGCCGCTAAAACAAAAATAGTCGCCGCTTAAAGTATACCGTTATTAGTGGCGACAAAAGTTGTCGCTAAACCCAAATAAGTAGCCGCTAAAAGTGTACTATTAGTGGCGACAAAAGTTGTCGACCCAAATAAGTCGCCGCTAAAAGTGTACTATTACTGGCGACAAAAGTTGTCGCTAAAACTCAAACAAGTCGCCGCTAAAAGTGTACTATTAGTGGCGACAAATTTTGTCGCTAAACTAAAACAAGTCGCCGCTAAAAGTGTACTATTAGTGGCGACAAACGTTGTCGCTAAAACTAAAACAAGTCGCCGCTAAAAGTGTACTATTAGTGGCGACAAATTGTCTAAAACTAAGACAAGTCGCCGCTAAAAGTGTACTATTAGTGGCGACAAAAGTTGTCGCTAAAACCCAAATAAGTCACCGCTAAAAGAGAACTATTAGTGGCGACAAAAGTTGTCGCTAAAACCCAAATAAGTCGCCGCTAAAAGTGTACTATTAGTGGCGACAAAAGTTGTCGTTAAAACCCAAACAAGTCGCCGCTAAAAGTGTACTAATTAGTGGCGACAAATTTTGTCGCTAAAACTAAAACAAGTCGCCGCTAAAACTAAAAGTAGTCGCCGCTAAAAGTACACTATTAGTGGCGACAAATGTTGTCGCTAAAACTAAAATAAGTCGCCGCTAAAAGTGTATTATTAGTGGCGACATATGTTGTCGCTAAAACTAAAACAGGCCGCCGCTAAAAGTATACTATTAGTGGCGACATGTTTGTCGCTAAAACTAAATAAGTCGCCGCTAAAAGTTTACTATTAGTGGCAACAAATGTTGCTGCTAAAACTAAATTGGTCGCCGCTGAAAGTGTAATATTAGTGGCGACAAATATTGTCGCCAAAACTAAATAAGTCGCTGCTAAAAGTAAGACAAATGTTGCTGCTAAAACTAAATTAGTCGCCGCTAAAAGTATATTTAGTGGCGACAAAAATTGCCGCTAAATGTACATTATGGCGACTTTTACTGCCGCTAATACTAAACAAGTGGTCGCTAAAGTTTACTATGTGGCGACACTATTGCTGCTAAAACTAAACTAAGTGTAGCTAAAAGCATACTATTAGTGGCGACTATTATTACCGCTAAAGCTATACTAATTGTCACCGCAGTGTGAACTATTTGACAACTCATTGTTTATTATTTATCGCCACGGTCGCCTGCCCTAAAATACACCTTTTGTGGTAGCTTAACCGTCGCTAAAACTAGTATAATTCGCAACTAAATAATTCTATTTGCCACTGCTATTTGTGGCAGCTATAACTTCCGCCAATACTCTTAAAAGTCACTTGCAAAGGTGTGTCATAAAGAGTATGGTGACTTTAACTGCCGGTAATACATATAAAATTCACCGTGAATAGTAATTTGAGACACTTGACCAAGCTACCTCTTCGTGAAGAGATGTTGATATCAATATACTTTCAAGTGTTAGTTTGGACCTGTGGAGAAATCAGCAAAGTACATACAACTTGATGGTATACAATTACAGAAATATTCAACAGTATATAACCACAACAGGTTTCTGGTCGTTTTTATAAGACCAGTTCAAGACTCAAAATCTCTAGGACAAAGTTGATAGCAACAGAAATAAATGCACTAAATTGGGACCCAAAATATACATATGAACGTATTTATCGTGGTCGGAACTTGGGTCTAACTGTGATCACCCCGGGCCTTGTCTCCTCATAACGATATCTACAGAACATGAGATTCACATTTCACTTAGTTTATTGATCGGGGAAATTAAAAAAAAACATTTGCCAAAAGCATACAAAAGTTCCTGGAAAAGAAATATACCCCTTCTCCACGAGAAAGCTTCTTATAGCCATTGGAAGTGCAGCTTGTCCCCGGCTATGAATACCTTTACCTGTGAAAATGCAACAACACTTCACACTAGTCAGACAACTTTATCTTGTAAGTAAGTTAAGGTACTAGTAAGAAAAGAGGCTCCAACTGAATAAATTAAAAAATAAGCGACAATCCATGAGAAGTTTTGACACCGGGAAGTATGACCACCATTACATGTTCTATTAAAGGGAAGGGCTAATAACTCATTTAGATACATGATTTATGATTCGGTAACATGTATGAGATTGAGCTCCATGATTGTGATTGACCACATATCAAGCATAACAATTCAACTAGGCTACTCAATCTTCCTAGTAAAGCAACTAAAAACAAAATATTTTAGAAAAACACATAATTCTCACAACACTTCGACACTTCCAGAAGATAGTAACAGAATGCCTAGAGCTAAGGAAATAGAGTGAATGATGAAGATTCATAAAGTAATAACAGGTCCAAACACACTCCAACTTATAACTACAACCAAAATGAAGAACATGTTGCTGGTGAATACATCTAGACTTGTAAGATGTATCATATCCTTGAGCAACACTTTTCAAGAGAAAAATACCTGTTATGACCTCTAAGAAAGCTGGCCGCTGCTTATTCAATAGGTGGGACCCTTTGCTCTCATTCTCCACATCAAAAGAGACAGCAGCTCCAAAGCTGCGCTTATTCTGTGCCACCTGAGATTCAATCTTTTGCAAATGTTCTTGTAAGGCTTGAACTGCCTCTTTTGCATGAAGACCATGCAAGTCCAGTGTCCATTGATCATTCTTACCGTTGCGGGCAGTCAAAATTTCTTTTGCAGCCTGGGCATTTAGCCTATTAGCAGCATCCCACTCTTCTTGGGCTTTTAGAGAAAAATGTTGGGCAGAAAAGTGGTCTCCTCTGAGATAGGCCTCACTGGCAGCCTTAGAATGTCGGGCTGCTGACCTGTTCATAGAATGAGAGAGGATTTCAGAATTGATTTAATTATAACTTGGATAAGATCTTAACACATTCAAAACCATGAAACTTATAACAATTACGGTTGCAATGTTAATAACAAAGAATGAAGATGGTTTGTTTCATCATAATATGTTGCATAACTTAGTTTGTTGAAAAAGCGATATCTGCTATTGAAGTTGTTTGGCCTCTATAATTCTCCCAATGTTTCATACTAAAATATGCCAAAGATAATTAATTATCTTTATTTGATAACCAAACCTGGCAGAGCTTTGAGACATCTACTGTTCACGGGATCTTAGAGAGTATCACTTCAAATATAGAAAAATCAATAACAAAAGAAACGTTCACCAACTACCACTGTCTTCCATTTATGTATAATATAAAAGATACTAAACTACCCTTTCATGGAAACAGACTCAGTCTACCAGTCTTTACTGCCCTGATTTACCCTGGCAGAATTTTAAATATATTACCCACTAGGTACCTGCAGCAATTAGATTAAGGAAACTTTAGATATTCAAATAGTGGGCTATGTAAACTGTGGGTTGTCATTGAACTTTAGCTGCAAATTGTCTGCATCCCATCTTTCCACATGATTCTCTATTTACTGAAAAAGGTGTTACTACTGACCATGGTAAATGAAAGGAGGGAAGATGGGAAAGTTGTTGGAGTTCTTTTTCCTCTCATGAATGTAATCATATTTCTTTTTGATTCCCTCAAATTGGTAAATGGCTCAAATTTTCAATAAAAGAATAAAAGAATCAGAGTTTTAATAATTTGGTGAAATTACTGGCCTGAATGAAACCCAGCCAATGCTTGACCCTCACTGATAAAGTTGTCCTTATCGTCAGTATAAACTATCCTTGCAATCTTAAATGAAATTAAAAGAAGACAGGGAAGCAGGGAAAAAGTAAATCAATCATGTTTTCACTGAAAAGGTAAACGCGTATAGACAAGTGCAAGTAAATCTACCTCGTCATCTTCACTGCATCCTTCCGATGGATCGAGTAAATATCATCCTCTTCCCACTCAGGCTCAACCGGTACAAAGCTCATACTCCCCACTGCTCCATCAAAATGAAGTTTGTTCTCGTGAGAAACACAGTTATTTATTAGTTCCTGACTGTTGCTCTGAAGACACTTGGCAAGTGCATGGCTCAATTCATCCATATCCACATTGTCTGTCAATGACACACCTTTATTAGCAGCAAACTTGTTAATATTCATGAGAGAATCCTTACTACTAGACTTGACCCCTTTAGTATCTGTGTCTACGTCTTTAAGGTTTTGTATGTAGGGAGTATCTGTTTCTTCTGGAGTTGTTCTGTTGTCATGTGCAACATATGTATGATAAGGAGATACCATTGCATCCAACAATGTCAAGGCCTTATTGAAATCATTTACACCAGCCATGACATCTGCGATCAAGGTGTCATCAGCCCATGGCTGTAGCTCTTTCAGCTTTCGACACACCTCTAGAAAACCTCTTTCTCGGATAAAACCATCAGTTTGGTTGAAACAAGAATCGCCAACTTGACTATGATTTGCATCAGACTCTTTAGTAGCCATTAAAGATGGAAAACTTACAGACGGTAGCAGCAAGGATGAAAAAGGCTTCTCTAGAGTTGCTCCACTGTTCTTTGCGATGCTTTGAGATGGACCCCTTAAGGAAGTGGGCGGAACGGATAAGTTGGGGAAGGTTTCTCTCTCAGGCTCTGGCTCAAGATTTTGTTGCTTCAGTCTCTCATTAAGGTCAAATGCAGCCCAACCAGAAGTCTTAGCCCTCCTCCCAGACATCTTCTTATGTAGAGGACTTGTCACACTCGTAGAAGCAGCCATCTTAAGTTGACATTGAAAGCACTTAAATCATTTCAAGTGCCACACCACCACCTCTTCTTGGCTATAATTTAATTAGTGTCTCCTTAATTCAAGTTTAAGTTTTGGCTCCGGATTATTAAAAAAATGACAGCTTTACTGAAAGAGTTCAAAACTGCACAAAAATTCCAACATCAAATTTCAAATGAAAGATAATACAAGCAATAAGGCTGGTTGAAAAATGATGTTTAACTATGAAGATTCATTCTAAACTACCAACTATCATAAGATCTCCACTTTAGATCAGTCTACATTTTTTTTCCTTTTTAATATCTATGGTGTCGCGGCTAGCTTGTGTCCACATGATTAATTCAACGAACAGCCTGTCCAACCGACAAGCATAGGTTTTTGATGTGATCATGCTCACCAAGGTTAGATCAGGTGAACTCATCAAGTGTTCAAGCTAGGATTAAAACTTGAAATCTCTAGGTAGTTAGTCCCCACCTCAACCACTAGGACTTCTACTAGTGACCTTTTGATCAGTTACCACGATGCAAATTAATTTGAGTAATCCGATCCAATTAAAACATTGTATGGTATCTACCTCTCCAATTGTACATAAAAGTAAAAAACAATTTTTACAAAGCTTATCTCCTACAATAATTTTAGTAAAAACATGAACTTTCTACATTTTCAAACTTATTGCAGCATTCAGAAGCAGAAAATCCAACGTTAAGCTAAAAATTTAGGAAAACCATAATTAACATGTATTTCTGTTCAAAATCTTGATGCCGTACAATAATCACCTTCAGTAAAGTTTAATTTTCTAACCATCTCAAACCCTTTGTATCACTAAGAAGCTGTTAAATCCAACCTTTAGCTACAAATTTACGAAAACTACATTAACAATATTCCTGTTCGAAATCTTCATGTCCTCCTACAATCACCTTCAGTAAAATTAAAATTTTTAACGACACAAAACGTTTGCATCACTTAGAAGCTGAAAATCCAACCATCTCTACCTTTCTACTTTTTTTTTTTTTTGAAAGTAGTAAAAATCCAACCTTTAGCTCATTTTTAGGAGAACTACAATCAATTTTGTATTCCTGTTCAAAACTTTCATGTCCTTCAATAACCACCTACAGTAAGATTTCAAATCTCTAAGGACTTCAGTTCCTTAGCAATCATTCAGAAACAGTAAACATCCAACCTTTTTTTTTAGCAGTAAGAATCCAAACTTTAGCTTAACTTTAGGAAAATATCAAGTATTCCCTTCGTTCACTTTTACTTATCCACTTTTAAGACTTTACACGTCTCTTAAGAAACAATGATTGATATGAATACTTTACCATAATGCCCATCTTAATTGATGTTTAGTATAAGGTCTTGAAAAATAATTTGGGGAATAAGTGATTAACACCAAGGGTAAAACATGAAAATTTTTTGGTCTTTTCTCAATATTTAAAAGCTATGTTGCTCGGCCTCTTCAAACATTTTACTGGGTGAATGTCGGATCCTCTTTTTAGAAGATCCAACACGGGTGCGGCTGCATTTTTGGAGAGTCCAAGCAATATAGGTTAAAAGTGCCAAATTAAAGTGAAAAACAATTATTTGAATAGCACACGAGTAAAAGTAAACAGAGAGAGTAATATATGTTCCTAATCAAAGCCTTAATGTCCAATAGTTATCAGCTTCACTAAACTTATAATTTCTTAAAGCTTAACCTAAGGGTGTGACTTGGTGGTCAATGGAGTGAATTGAGATCGACAAGGTTCCAGAAACTAAACACAAGGTGATTTCTTTCTATTTGTTCTAGGTTACTTATGGTATATGTTGTCGATGGGGGTATCCGTAGTCTAGGTGTGCACAGGATGGTCCAAACAACACAGTTATAAAATAAACGAATTCCTACAACATACAAAACCTTTACACCATTCAGAAACAACTAAACTCCAAATTTTCCTTTGTTTTTTTTTTTTATAAAGCAATAAAAATCCAACCTTCAGTTTAAGAAAAACAATTCTTCGTAAACACATGTAAGCAGGAATCAAGGGCAAAATCGTCAATATACCTTTGGGAGTTCTCTTCGCATAAAAAAAATTGAAAGATAAATCAGGAAAAACTGAACCGGAGGTATCGTATCCACGGGGTGAAAGGAGTATATGAAGGATTAGAGAGCTGAGATGAAAACTGAAGAATCGGATATTGGTTGTTGACGGCGGCGGAGAAGGCGGACGGCGATGCTGATAGGGATCTGCTTCTGCAATCCATAAACAGTTGGTGAATTTTCCGATTGAATCTCCGGCGATCGTCCAGAAGAAAAGAGAAATTGAAAAAAAAGGAAGAAAATAGAGAGGATAAAGAAGAAGAAGAATTCAAAGTAATTAAATTGAAACAAATGAAAGAAAAAAAAATCTCAATAAACTCAACTTCAACAATTTTTTTAAAATTATTTTTCTAGTTTTTGAATATTAATTTTATGTGGTTTGGAAAAAAAAAGTTCCCACAAGGCTATAATTAATTTGTTTGTGACAACTTGAAAAGTCAATTTTGGCATGCTACATTAATTAATTAATTAATTAATTAAAAATAATTAAATCAAAATGCCTTTAGTTATTTAACAAGAATTAGTTCTGATATTCGGATTTTAGATTTGAATTTTAAGAAAATTAAAAATTGAAGCGAGTCATAATGGACCTTGAAAGCATGAATGGTACTTTTATTATGAAAATTAAATTGAGTCTGAGAATTACTACGATCTATTTGAAAAGGATATTCTTAAGTTTGATAATAATTGAAAGTATATGTTATTTTACGATAAGTCAGCAATGATAAAATTGATCATGTAAGTAATAAATGTTTTTTTAGTACCTATTGGATAGTCATCATAGCTTTCGTAGAGATAGCTTATTCATGTAGTTTTTGTTGAGTAGACTAATTTTTTCTTTCGTTGAGCATATCATTCAAATTAGTTCTTTATGCAAAATCAAATAACTTTTGCATCGTGAAAGAAACACTCTCTAGTACTATCGTATTTGTCAATATATAAAAAATAGATTTCATCTCTTGTGAAGAGCGAAACATTCGCTCATGTGCAATAATGACCATACCAATACTATTATTGGTAAAGCAAAGAAGTAAATATAATAGATAATGTATTATGAATCTTAATGACTTTTCAATTTTCGATACATGAAATTAGATTTTCTAACAATACATATGTTGTATTATGTGTTTCGTCTCTCCCTTTTGCAAATCAGAACCAACTATTCTGATGATCCTAAGCAAGAACGACGAAGTTTTTCTTGAAGGATGATCAATCAGAATGTGTATTGAATATTCAATGGAAATTATGTCATAAGTTTTTTTATAAATGAAAAAATACGATATTGAACATCGAATAAGGGATAAAAAATAAAGTATATGATGATTTATTTATTTTGTAATTGAGATGTTTTTTGAAATCAATAATCCATGGTTCGAGAACCAAAACATAAATTGTCATTAGTTTTTTCATAATTGAGAAATTTTTGAAGGTCAATAATACACAGTTTGAAAAATAATGTATTATAATTTCACTGATTTATCTCGTGATTATCTAATATTGTGCAACATTTTAATTAAGAACAAAATTCAAAAGTCTTGTATCTAAAATTTTACGTCCAGTTGAACTAAGACACATAAATAAGACAAAGTGAATATCATATCTATTTTTGTATTTGCATTTTCTCAATATCGATAATAAAACAACTTACTTCATAAAAAAAGACAAAATGAATATCAATCTAATATAATTATCCAATTAAGTTTATCTATTACGATCAAATAATACACATCAATAAATATGTTTACTTATTCAAAGTAAATCCCAATAACAATATATGTAATATAATCCTATAGAGTAAGACATAAAATAATATAACGTATGGAAAATTTATTCTCACGTAAAAAATAGATATTTATTTTTGATATGCGCTCCGCTTAAAAAAAAACACAATCAAATTGTACCAAAAACAACAACTTATAACAAAAAATAGCATAATTTTAAGTGAATCTCAAAATATAATTACTTTTTTGGGGCTTTTTTTTTCCATAGAACACTCCTAAAGAAAAACCCCCAAAAATCTTTTTCATATAAAGTTGCTTCTTTTACTTCAACACATTTGGATTCTCCAATACGATTTTCTTCTCAGGTAATTGAAGACCCTTTTCTGTTTATTAATTTATTTTTTTTGGCGTTGTTTTAGTTCATTGGGGTGTTGAAAGCTACATTCGTCCATGGGGTGAGGGTGGGATGGGGGGATTCTTGTTTCATTGTTAGCGGTTTCTGAAAAATGTAGTCTTTTTGATGTTCATTGAATTGTGTATGGATTTCTGGGGTTTGGTGATTCTTGTTGAAATAAATCATGGTTTCTTTAATGTACCATTTTTGTTATATAGTTGGTTTTCATCTGTTTGTTTGTTTGTTTATGTTTGGGACAGTTTAAGGCAATAAATGTGAATGCAAGTGGGATTTTTTTGGAGATAAACAACATTATTATGAAAATGAGGAAGACTGTCAGTTTTTTCCTTTTTTGGGCGAAAAGTAACTATGAACATTGATTGTTGATAATTTGTGTGGTGTGTTGTAGTGATCTTTGAATGTTGTCTTTTTGTATACTATCTGATGCATGAGACCATGTGCAATGTTGTTTTTCCTGTGACTTCTTAGTTGGAGGAAGCCTTTAACCGTTCTTCAGAGCTTCGTAGGGTGGGTTCTATCTTTACTGTCATTTAATTCTTGATTTAGCTATGTCAAAGGGAAGAATAACTAAAATTATAGAGACGTATACCTAAATGCTAATATCTTTTAGAAAATGTTCTGTTATTTTTCTGTTGTATGTGCTAATTTTTCCATTAAAGATATAATTTTGATACTCCCTACTCTAAGTTTTGGTTTAACAAGGCTCTACTTTAGTTAGTATATCACTACTCCCTACTCTAAGTTTTGGTTTAACAAGTCTCTACTTTAGTTATATATAAATATAGTTTTATATAAATAGAACTTAATGTTCTATGCTAAGAGGAATCTCATGAGTGAGCCAAAAAGAAATGAAGGTTAAGAAGCTACTCTTCATCAGTACAAAGTCTCTCTCTCTCTATACCCTCATAGGCTGTTCTATTTCTTCATCTCCAGACTGTCCACATAAGTGTTATAGGAGAAACATTCCCACTTTCTATTTCTTCTCTTCCGTCTCCAAAAGTTCCAACTGGTTCATTCTCGAGAACCTTGACTATTGTTGTTTCTTTCTTGAGAACCTTGACTTTGTTGTTTCTTTCTTGAAATGATCGTCTTTTTGTCTAACCTCGTTTAACGTTCACCTTCAAAGAACTCGTTTTTTTGCAGACACAAAATTTTATCATGAATGTATGTGAAAGCAACAGCCTATAAATGGTGATTCAAGTTGAAACCCCTTTAGATGTATCAAGCTTCTTGACATTGTGTTCTATAATAATAATGCCATCTAACTTGTTATTAAGAATGTGGAAACTGCCATTATGAGGAATGAGTTGCTGTGAGCAAAAATGTACAAGTATTAGATGATATGAAAGGCGTTGATCAAGGTGTCTGCTTTTTCCATTGGATATAATTGAGAATCCAAATACTAGAGGAACTTTCATCTCTTCTCAAGTGCAACCAACTAGTGAAATATAAGAGCATGGATGATTTTCTATAAGTTCATGGCTTTTATGAAGAAGATTTTCTTGGATTTTGACTGTAAAGGTGCACATAGCTTGTAAATAAGTGTGAGCTGCCCACTTGACATGGCTTGCTCACATCCCGCACTGACCTACATGTGCATCAGTCCATACATATGGAACAATTCTGACTAAAAGTGCTAAAAGGGGATGGGATCAATCTAGAATCACATGGAAAGGAATTACTACAAAGACCTACAATTTCTTCGAATCAGTGTTGGCTTAGCTGAAATTAGGGCACAATGGAAGATAAAGATTCGTATAGGTGATATCGATAAATAGAGAATAGGTTTAGTCTTGTTAGTTGTTAGTACATTCATTTTGAACCTGTTGCTTTTCTAGGAGCAATTTGACCTAATCAAGTTATATGTAAACAATATATTTTTCACATTTATTTTTGTTTGGTATGAATTATGATGATGACATGAGTTAAGATTAAACAGAGAAACATGGTCAGTGAGGTATCATGTAGCCAACCCCACCTTGTTCGGGATTGAGGCATAGTTGTTATTTCTGATTGCATATTTAGTCTTAATTCATTATTGATGGTTGTTCAACACACATTTGTTTTTATGATAGTGTGCTTAACTTGTTGGTTTTTCAATATAGTACTTGTTGGTTTTTCGGTATACTGTTCTTAACTTCATATTGGTAAATGACAGCTTAAATTGTTGATTTAATGATTATTCATGATCAATTGACCAAAATTAATCATGTAGGACATTCTCTTTATACTTTTTAAAATCCATTTGGAGATATATACACCAAAGCATGGATGATGTCGACATAGAATTGGATGAACTGGAATTAGTTGCTGCTGCTGCTGGTTACCACTATTATAATTGTATAGCTAGGCAGCCTTCTCATGGTTCAACTCCTAAAGGGTCTGGGTTCTTGACCGAACTGCTCAGTGCCGACAATGATGTGTGTCGGGAAATGTTAAGGATGGATAAACATGTTTTTCACAAGCTATGTAACATCCTTCGAGAAAGAGCCATGCTACGTGACACAGCTGGTGTTATGATAGAGGAGCAATTGGCAATATTTTTGAACATTGTTGGCCACAATGAACGCAACAGGGTAATACAAGAGCGTTATCAGCACTCTGGTGAAACAATAAGCAGGCATTTTAATAATGTATTGAGGGCACTTAAGTCGTTATCGCGCGAGTTCCTTCAACTTCCTCCAGTCAGTACTCCTCTCCAGATCCTTGAAAGTAACAGATTCTACCCGTATTTTGAGGTTAGCCTCTGATCCCCTTCTTTCTTATTTCATTTCGTTGTAGATTGGACTTATTGACCTGACTATTTTATTACAGGATTGCATTGGTGTCATCGATGGCATGCGTATCCCTGCTCATGTGCCAGCCAAGGATCAATCTCGTTTTCGTAATAGGAAGGGTATTTTGACCCAAAATGTATTGGCAGCGTGCACATTGGATCTCCAATTTATATTTGTCTACCCTGGCTGGGAAGGCTCAGCTACAGATTCACGGGTACTGAGAGCAGTTCTAGATGATCCTGATCAAAACTTCCCTCCAATTCCTGAAGGTTGTTCATAATTATTGTACATAATAGTTTTGTCTTACTTTAGTTCATTTTTCTTTTCTATGCATACTCAAACAACTCATTGATATTTATCAAAAATTGTCTGTTGCAGGGAAATATTATCTTGTTGATACAGGTTATGTTAATATGAATGGATTTATTGCTCCATTTCCAGGAATTCGATATCATCTTCCTGAATATCGGGGTGCTAATCTATTACCTAGAAATGCAAACGAGTTATTTAACCACCGGCATGCATCACTTAGAAATGCCATTCAGAAATCTTTTGATGTGCTGAAAACAAGATTTCCAATCCTCAAACTTGCTCCTCAATATGCTTTTCATACACAGAGGGACATTGTTATAGCTGCATGTGTTATTCACAATCACATCCGGCGTGAGGATAAGAGTGACTGGTTGTTTAAAGACATTGAAGGAAGATATGTAGAAGAGTTGCCTGATTTAGATGACAATCCTGATCCACACTTGGCTTTTCAGATACAAGAACAGAGTGCCTCTGCATTGAGAGATTCCATTACAGCAGCAATGTGGAATGACTTCATCAATAAATGGGATGAGTGGTGATTCATGCTTCTTGGAGAAAAGATGTGAATACTTTCATGTGTTCATGGGATGAGTGGAGAAAAGTTATACCCCATATTCACAATATAATTTTCTTTTTGATAAAGGTGGCATTTGGGCTAGCTTCCGTACACCTAGACTAGTTCCACCGGGTACCTGCTGCTTCTCACCAGCAGTTACCGGGAGCGATCTATTTTAGAACCTTATATGTATAAGATGCTGATTTTGAATAGAGGTTTGCACCTGACAACTTTCTTGGATATACTGTCAAAGAGGGAAGGTAGAATTGGTGTTTGCCATTGTGAGAACTGAGAAGCATTTTTTTTTGCTTTGTCATAGTAAGTTGTAATACTAGCAAGATAACACTCATCCTTCAACCTGTGAATCATCTTCTTTTCCTTTTTCTGTGCCCAAATTTGAGTTGCTTTCTTCTGCATTCTGTTGTTATCTACTGATAATAGTAACTTATATCATTGTCAACCTGGATGATAGCAAAAAGTTCTTTGGACAGAGTTAATAAAATTTATTCTAGATAATTCATAGATTAATACACACGAAAAGTATTAGTACATATAACGATCCGCGACATTTTTGGGCTTTTAGGAGTTATTTTATAGAATTAGATAATTTTTTCTATTTTTATTGTGTGTAAGCTCAAGAATATTTGGTGAAATAGTTTTCAAGACGATTTTTTTTGAAAAAATTTACAAGACCCTCCTATGGAGTTGGAGGAGCAATATATATTGTTTCACCATGATTTGTGAAGTTTGGATATTTAGAATCCATTTTACATTAATTAGGCGATATTTTCAATTTTTTATGTGTGTTAGCCCATTAATATTTGGTGAAATATTTTTTGGACAATTTTTTGAAAAAAACTTTATAAGACCCACCGTAAGGAGTTGTGGAGCAATATATATAGCCTCACTATGATCCGCGACATTTTTGGACATTTAGGTGCTATTTTATAGGAATTAGGCAGATTTTTTAATTTTTCGTGTGTGTTAGCCCATGAATATTTGGTGAAATATTTTTTGGACAATTTTTTGAAAAAAACGTTATATGACCCACCGTAAGGAGTTGTGGAGCAATATGTATAGCCTCACTATGATCCGCGACATTTTTGGACATTTAGGTGCTATTTTATAGGAATTAGGCAAATTTTTTAATTTTTCGTGTATGTTAACCCATGAATATTTGGTGAAATATTTTTCGGACAATTTTTTGTAAAAAACTTTATAAGACCCACCGTAAGGAGTTGTGGAGCAATATGTATAGCCTCACTATGATCCGCGACATTTTTGGACATTTAGGTGCTATTTTATAGGAATTAGGCAAATTTTTTAATTTTTCGTGTATGTTAACCCATGAATATTTGGTGAAATATTTTTCGGACAATTTTTTGAAAAAACCTTTATAAGACCCACCGTAAGGAGTTGTGGAGCAATATGTATAGCCTCACTATGATCCGCGACATTTTTGGACATTTAGGTGCTATTTTATAGGAATTAGGCAAATTTTTTAATTTTTCGTGTATGTTAACCCATGAATATTTGGTGAAATATTTTTCGGACAATTTTTTGAAAAAACCTTTATAAGACCCACCGTAAGGAGTTGTGGAGCAATATGTATAGCCTCACTATGATCCGCGACATTTTTGGACATTTAGGTGCTATTTTATAGGAATTAGGCAAATTTTTTAATTTTTCGTGTATGTTAACCCATGAATATTTGGTGAAATATTTTTCGGACAATTTTTTGAAAAAACCTTTATAAGACCCACCGTAAGGAGTTGTGGAGCAATATGTATAGCCTCACTATGATCCGCGACATTTTTGGACATTTAGGTGCTATTTTATAGGAATTAGGCAAATTTTTTAATTTTTCGTGTATGTTAACCCATGAATATTTGGTGAAATATTTTTCGGACAATTTTTTGAAAAAACCTTTATAAGACCCACCGTAAGGAGTTGTGGAGCAATATGTATAGCCTCACTATGATCCGCGACATTTTTGGACATTTAGGTGCTATTTTATAGGAATTAGGCAAATTTTTTAATTTTTCGTGTATGTTAACCCATGAATATTTGGTGAAATATTTTTCGGACAATTTTTTGAAAAAACCTTTATAAGACCCACCGTAAGGAGTTGTGGAGCAATATGTATAGCCTCACTATGATCCGCGACATTTTTGGACATTTAGGTGCTATTTTATAGGAATTAGGCAAATTTTTTAATTTTTCGTGTATGTTAACCCATGAATATTTGGTGAAATATTTTTCGGACAATTTTTTGAAAAAACCTTTATAAGACCCACCGTAAGGAGTTGTGGAGCAATATGTATAGCCTCACTATGATCCGCGACATTTTTGGACATTTAGGTGCTATTTTATAGGAATTAGGCAAATTTTTTAATTTTTCGTGTATGTTAACCCATGAATATTTGGTGAAATATTTTTCGGACAATTTTTTGAAAAAACCTTTATAAGACCCACCGTAAGGAGTTGTGGAGCAATATGTATAGCCTCACTATGATCCGCGACATTTTTGGACATTTAGGTGCTATTTTATAGGAATTAGGCAAATTTTTTAATTTTTCGTGTATGTTAACCCATGAATATTTGGTGAAATATTTTTCGGACAATTTTTTGAAAAAACCTTTATAAGACCCACCGTAAGGAGTTGTGGAGCAATATGTATAGCCTCACTATGATCCGCGACATTTTTGGACATTTAGGTGCTATTTTATAGGAATTAGGCAAATTTTTTAATTTTTCGTGTATGTTAACCCATGAATATTTGGTGAAATATTTTTCGGACAATTTTTTGAAAAAACCTTTATAAGACCCACCGTAAGGAGTTGTGGAGCAATATGTATAGCCTCACTATGATCCGCGACATTTTTGGACATTTAGGTGCTATTTTATAGGAATTAGGCAAATTTTTTAATTTTTCGTGTATGTTAACCCATGAATATTTGGTGAAATATTTTTCGGACAATTTTTTGAAAAAACCTTTATAAGACCCACCGTAAGGAGTTGTGGAGCAATATGTATAGCCTCACTATGATCCGCGACATTTTTGGACATTTAGGTGCTATTTTATAGGAATTAGGCAAATTTTTTAATTTTTCGTGTATGTTAACCCATGAATATTTGGTGAAATATTTTTCGGACAATTTTTTGAAAAAACCTTTATAAGACCCACCGTAAGGAGTTGTGGAGCAATATGTATAGCCTCACTATGATCCGCGACATTTTTGGACATTTAGGTGCTATTTTATAGGAATTAGGCAGATTTTTTAATTTTTCGTGTGTGTTAGCCCATGAATATTTGGTGAAATATTTTTTGGACAATTTTTTGAAAAAAACTTTATAAGACCCACCGTAAGGAGTTGTGGAGCAATATGTATAGCCTCACAGTGATCCGCGACATTTTTGGACATTTAGGTGCTATTTTATAAGAATTAGGCAGATTTTTTAATTTTTCGTGTGTGTTAGCCCATGATTATTTGGTGAAATATTTTTCGGACAATTTTTTGAAAAAACCTTTATAAGACCCACCGTAAGGAGTTGTGGAGCAATATGTATAGCCTGAGCCTCACTATGATCCGCGATATTTTTGGACATTTAGGTGCTATTTTATAAGAATTAGGCAGATTTTTTAATTTTTCGTGTGTGTTAGCCCATGATTATTTGGTGAAATATTTTTCGGACAATTTTTTGAAAAAACCTTTATAAGACCCACCGTAAGGAGTTGTGGAGCAATATGTATAGCCTGAGCCTCACTATGATCCGCGATATTTTTGGACATTTAGGTGCTATTTTATAAGAATTAGGCAGATTTTTTAATTTTTCGTGTGTGTTAGCCCATGATTATTTGGTGAAATATTTTTCGGACAATTTTTTGAAAAAACCTTTATAAGACCCACCGTAAGGAGTTGTGGAGCAATATGTATAGCCTGAGCCTCACTATGATCCGCGATATTTTTGGACATTTAGGTGCTATTTTATAAGAATTAGGCAGATTTTTTAATTTTTCGTGTGTGTTAGCCCATGATTATTTGGTGAAATATTTTTCGGACAATTTTTTGAAAAAACCTTTATAAGACCCACCGTAAGGAGTTGTGGAGCAATATGTATAGCCTGAGCCTCACTATGATCCGCGATATTTTTGGACATTTAGGTGCTATTTTATAAGAATTAGGCAGATTTTTTAATTTTTCGTGTGTGTTAGCCCATGATTATTTGGTGAAATATTTTTCGGACAATTTTTTGAAAAAACCTTTATAAGACCCACCGTAAGGAGTTGTGGAGCAATATGTATAGCCTGAGCCTCACTATGATCCGCGATATTTTTGGACATTTAGGTGCTATTTTATAAGAATTAGGCAGATTTTTTAATTTTTCGTGTGTGTTAGCCCATGATTATTTGGTGAAATATTTTTCGGACAATTTTTTGAAAAAACCTTTATAAGACCCACCGTAAGGAGTTGTGGAGCAATATGTATAGCCTGAGCCTCACTATGATCCGCGATATTTTTGGACATTTAGGTGCTATTTTATAAGAATTAGGCAGATTTTTTAATTTTTCGTGTGTGTTAGCCCATGATTATTTGGTGAAATATTTTTCGGACAATTTTTTGAAAAAACCTTTATAAGACCCACCGTAAGGAGTTGTGGAGCAATATGTATAGCCTGAGCCTCACTATGATCCGCGATATTTTTGGACATTTAGGTGCTATTTTATAAGAATTAGGCAGATTTTTTAATTTTTCGTGTGTGTTAGCCCATGATTATTTGGTGAAATATTTTTCGGACAATTTTTTGAAAAAACCTTTATAAGACCCACCGTAAGGAGTTGTGGAGCAATATGTATAGCCTGAGCCTCACTATGATCCGCGATATTTTTGGACATTTAGGTGCTATTTTATAAGAATTAGGCAGATTTTTTAATTTTTCGTGTGTGTTAGCCCATGATTATTTGGTGAAATATTTTTCGGACAATTTTTTGAAAAAACCTTTATAAGACCCACCGTAAGGAGTTGTGGAGCAATATGTATAGCCTGAGCCTCACTATGATCCGCGATATTTTTGGACATTTAGGTGCTATTTTATAAGAATTAGGCAGATTTTTTAATTTTTCGTGTGTGTTAGCCCATGATTATTTGGTGAAATATTTTTCGGACAATTTTTTGAAAAAACCTTTATAAGACCCACCGTAAGGAGTTGTGGAGCAATATGTATAGCCTGAGCCTCACTATGATCCGCGATATTTTTGGACATTTAGGTGCTATTTTATAAGAATTAGGCAGATTTTTTAATTTTTCGTGTGTGTTAGCCCATGATTATTTGGTGAAATATTTTTCGGACAATTTTTTGAAAAAACCTTTATAAGACCCACCGTAAGGAGTTGTGGAGCAATATGTATAGCCTGAGCCTCACTATGATCCGCGATATTTTTGGACATTTAGGTGCTATTTTATAAGAATTAGGCAGATTTTTTAATTTTTCGTGTGTGTTAGCCCATGATTATTTGGTGAAATATTTTTCGGACAATTTTTTGAAAAAAACTTTATAAGACCCACCGTAAGGAGTTGTGGAGCAATATGTATAGCCTGAGCCTCACTATGATCCGCGATATTTTTGGACATTTAGGTGCTATTTTGTAGGAAATAGGCAAATTTTTTAATTTTTCGTCTGTGTTAGCCCATGAATATTTGGTGAAATATTTTTCGGTCAATTTTTTGTAAAAAACTTTATAAGACCCACTGTAAGGAGTTGTGGAGCAATATGTATAGCCTCACTATGATCCGCGACATTTTTGGACATTTAGGTGCTATTTTATAGGAATTAGACAGATTTTTTAATTTTTCGTGTGTGTTAGCCCATGAATATGTGGTGAAATATTTTTTGGACAATTTTTTGAAAAAAACTTTATAAGACCCACCGTAAGGAGTTGTGGAGCAATATGTATAGCCTCACTATGATCCACGACATTTTTGGACATTTAGGTGCTATTTTATAGGAATTAGGCAAATTTTTTAATTTTTCGTGTGTGTTAGCCCATGATTATTTAATGAAACATTTTTCGGACAATTTTTTGAAAAAAAAACGTTATATGACCCACCGTAAGGAGTTATGTATAGCCTCACTATGATCCGCGACATTTTTGGACATTTAGGTGCTATTTTATAGGAATTAGGCAGATTTTTTAATTTTTCATGTGTGTTAGCCCATGATTATTTGGTGAAATATTTTTCGGATAATTTTTTGAAAAAAACTTTATAAGACCCACCGTAAGGAGTTGTGGAGCAATATGTATAGCCTCACTATGATCCGCGACATTTTTGGACATTTAGGTGCTATTTTATAGGAATTAGGCAGATATTATAATTTTTCGTGTGTAACGCCCATTAATATTTGGTGAAATATTTTTCGGACAATTTTTTGTAAAAAACTTTATAAGACCCATCGTAAGGAGTTGTGGAGCAACATGTATAGCCTCACAGTGATCCGCGACATTTTTGGACATTTAGGTGCTATTTTATAGGAATTAGGCAAATTTTTTAATTTTTCGTGTGTGTTAGCCCATGATTATTTAATGAAATATTTTTCGGACAATTTTTTGAAAAAAACTTTATAAGACCCACCGTAAGGAGTTGTGGAGCAATATGTATAGCCTCACTATGATCTGCGACATTTTTGGACATTTAGGTGCTATTTTATAGGAATTAGGCAGATTTTTTAATTTTTCGTGTGTGTGAGCCCAATGATTATTTGGTGAAATTTTTTTCGGACAATTTTTTGAAAAAAACTTTATAAGATCCACCGTAAGGGTTGTGGAGCAATATGTATAGCCTCACTATGATCCGCGACATTTTTGGACATTTAAGTGCTATTTTATAGGAATTAGGCAGATTTTTTAATTTTTCGTGTGTGTTAGCCCATTAATATTTGGTGAAATATTTTTCGGACAATTTTTTAAAAAAAACTTTATAAGACCCACCGTAAGGAGTTGTGGAGCAATATGTATAGCCTCACTATGATTCGCGACATTTTTGGACATTTAGGTGCTATTCTATAGGAATTAGGCAGATTTTTAAATTTTTCGTGTGTGTTAGCCCATGATTATTTGGTGAAATATTTTTCGGACAATTTTTTGAAAAAAACGTTATAAGACCCACCGTAAGGAGTTGTGGAGCAATATGTAAAGCCTCACTATGATCCGCGATATTTTTGGACATTTAGGTGATATTTTATAGGAATTAGGTAAATTTTTTAATTTTTCGTGTGTGTTTGTCCATGATTATTTGGTGAAATATTTTTCGGACAATTTTTTGAAAAAAAATTTATAAGACCCACCGTAAGGAGTTGTGGAGCAATATGTATAGCCTCACTATGATCCGCGACATTTTTGGACATTTAGGTGCTATTTTATAGGAATTAGGCAGATTTATTAATTTTTCGTGTAGGTTTATCCATGAATATTTGGTGAAATATTTTTCGGACAATTTTTTGTAAAAACTTTATAAGACCCACCGTATGGAGTTGTGGAGCAATATGCATAGCCTCACTATGATCCGCGATATTTTTGGACATTTAGGTGCTATTTTATAGCAATTAGGCAGATTTTTTAGTTTTTCGTGTGTGTTAGCCCATGATTATTTAATGAAATATTTTTCGGACAATTTTTTGTAAAAAACTTTATAAGACCCACCGTAAGGAGTTGTGGAGCAATATGTATAGCCTCACTATGATCCGCGACATTTTTGGACATTTAGGTGCTATTTTATAGGAATTAGGCAGATTTTTTAATTTTTCGTGTGTGTTAGCCCATGATTATTTGGTGAAATATTTTTCGGACAATTTTTTGTAAAAAACTTTATAAGACCCACCATTAGGAGTTGTGGAGCAATACGTATAGCCTCACTATGATCCGCGACATTTTTGGACATTTAGGTGCTATTTTATAGGAATTAGGCAAATTTTTTAATTTTTCGTGTGTGTTAGCCCATGATTATTTGGTGAAATATTTTCCGGACAATTTTTTGAAAAAAAATTTATAAGACCCACCGTAAGGAGTTGTGGAGCAATATGTATAGCTTCACTATGATCCGCGACATTTTTGGACATTTAGGTGCTATTTTATAGGAATTAGGAAGATTTATTAATTTTTCGTGTGTGTTTATCCATGAATATTTGGTGAAATATTTTTCGGACAATTTTTTGTAAAAAACTTTATATGACCCACTGTAAGGAGTTGTGGAGCAATATGCATAGCCTCACTATGATCCGCGATATTTTTGGACATTTAGGTGCTATTTTATAGGAATTAGGCAGATTTTTTAATTTTTCGTGTGTGTTAGCCCATGATTATTTGGTGAAATATTTTTCGGACAATTTTTTGAAAAAAACTTTATAAGACCCACCGTAAGGAGTTGTGGAGCAATATGTATAGCCTCACTATGATCCGCGACATTATTGGACATTTAGGTGCTATTTTATACAAATTAGGCAGATTTTTTAATTTTTCGTGTGTGTTAGCCCATGATTATTTGGTGAAATATTTTTCGGACAATTTTTTGTAAAAAACTTTATAAGACCCACCGTAAGGAGTTGTGGAGCAATATATATAGCCTCACTATGATCCGCGACATTTTTGGACATTTAGGTGCTATTTTATAGGAATTAGGCAATTTTTTTATTTTTTTGTGTGTGTTAGCACATGATTATTTAATGAAATATTTTCGGACGATTTTTTGAAAAAAACTTTATAAGACCCACCGTAAGGAGTTGTGGAGCAATATGTATAGCCTCACTATGATCCGCGACATTTTTGGACATTTAGGTGCTATTTTATAGGAATTAGGCAGATTTTTTAATTTTTCGTGTGTGTTAGCCCATGATTATTTGGTGAAATATTTTTCGGACAATTTTTTGAAAAAAACTTTATAAGACCCACCGTAAGGAGTTGTGGAGCAATATATATAGCCTCACTATGATCCGCGACATTTTTGGACATTTAGGTGCTATTTTATAGGAATTAGGCAAATTTTTAAATTTTTCGTGTGTGTTAGCCCATGATTATTTAATGAAATATTATTCGGACAATTTTTTGAAAAAAACTTTATAAGACCCACCGTAAGGAGTTGTGGAGCAATATGTATAGCCTCACTATGATCCGCGACATTTTTGGACATTTAGGTGCTATTTTTTAGGAATTAGGCAGATTTATTAATTTTTCGTGTGTGTTTATCCATGAATATTTGGTGAAATATTTTTCGGATAATTTTTTGTAAAAAACTTTATAAGACCCACCGTAAGGAGTTGTGGAGCAATATGCATAGCTACATCATCCGCGACATTTTTGGACATTTAGCTGCTATTTTATAGGAATTAGGCAAATTTTTAAATTTTTCGTATATGTTAGCCCATGATTATTTAATGAAATATTATTCGGACAATTTTTTGAAAAAAACTTTATAAGACCCACCGTAAGGAGTTGTGGAGCAATATGTATAGCCTCACTATGATCCGCGACATTTATGGACATTTAGGTGCTATTTTATAGGAATTAGGCAGATTTTTTAATTTTTTGTGTTTGTTAGCCCACGAATATTTGGTGAAATATTTTTCGGACAATTTTTTGAAAAAAACTTTACAAGACCCACCGTAAGGAGTTGTGGAGCAATATCTATAGCCTCACTATGATCCGCGACATTTTTGGACATTTAGGTGCTATTTTATAGGAATTAGGCATATTTTTTAATTTTTCGTGTGTGTTAGCCAATGATTATTTGGTGAAATATTTTTCGGACAATTTTTTGAAAAAAACATTATAAGATCCACCGTAAGGAGTTGTGGAGCAATATTTATAGCCTCACTATGATCCGCGACATTTTTGGACATTTAGGTGCTATTTTATAGGAATTAGGCAGATTTTTTAATTTTTTTTGTATGTTAGCCAATGAATATTTGGTGAAATATTTTTCGGACAATTTTTGAAAAAAACTTTATAAGACCCACCGTAAGGAGTTGTGGAGCAATATGTATAGCCTCACTATGATCCGCGACATTTTTAGACATTTAGGTGCTATTTCATAGGAATTGGGCAAATTTTTAAATTTTTCGTATGTGTTAGCCCATGATTATTTAATGAAATATTTTTCAGACAATTTTTTGAAAAAAACTTTATAAGACCCACCGTAAGGAGTTGTGGAGCAATATGTATAGCCTCACTATGATCCGCGATATTTTTGGACATTTAGGTGCTATTTTATAGGAATTAGGCAGATTTATTAATTTTTCGTGTGTGTTTATCCATGAATATTTGGTGAAATATTTTTCGGACATTTTTTTGTAAAAAACTTTATAAGACCCACCATAAGGAGTTGTGGAGCAATATGCATAGCCTCACTATGATCCGCGACATTTTTGGACATTTAGGTGCTATTTTATAGGAATTAGGCAGATTTTTTAATTTTTCGTGTGTGTTAGCCCATGAATATTTGGTGAAATATTTTTCGGACAATTTTTTGAAAAAAGCTTTACAAGACCCACCGTAAGGAGTTGTGGAGCAATATGTATTATAGCCTCACTATCATCCGCGACATTTTTGGACATTTAGGTGCTATTTTATAGGAATTAGGCAGATTTTTTAATTTTTTTTGTGTGTTAGCACATGAATATTTGGTGAAATATTTTTCGGATAATTTTTAAAAAAAAAACTTTATAAGACCCACCGTAAGAGTTGTGGAGCAATATGTATAGCCTCACTATGATCCGCGATATTTTTGGACATTTAGGTTCTATTTTATAGGAATTAGGCAAATTTTTTAATTTTTCGTATGTATTAGCCCATGATTATTTAATGAAATATTTTTCGGACAATTTTTTGAAAAAAACTTTATAAGACCCACTGTATGGAGTTGTGGAGCAATATGTATAGCCTCACTATGATCCGCGACATTTTTGGACATTTAGGTGCTATTTTATAGGAATTAGGTAGATTTTATAATTTTTCGTGTGTGTTAGCCCATGAATATTTGGTGAAATATTTTTCGGACAATTTTTTGAAAAAAACTTTATAAGACACACCCGTAAGGAGTTGTGGAGCAATATTTATATCCTCACTATGATCCGCGACATTTTTGAACATTTAGGTGCTATTTTATAGGAATTAGGCAGATTTTTTAATTTTTCGTGTGTGTTAGCCAATGAATATTTGGTGAAATATTTTTCGGTCAATTTTTTAAAAAAAACTTTATAAGACCCACTGTAAGGAGTTGTGGAGCAATATGTATAGCCTCACTATGATCCGCGACATTTTTGGACATTTAGGTGCTATTTTATAGGAATTAGGCAGATTTTTTAATTTTTCGTGTGTGTTAGCCCATGATTATTTGGTGAAATATTTTTCGGACAATTTTTTGAAAAAAACTTTATAAGACCCACAGTAAGGAGTTGTGGAGCAATATGTATAGCCTCACTATGATCCGCGACATTTTTGGACATTTAGGTGCTATTTTATAGGAATTAGGCAGATTTTTTAATTTTTCGTGTGTGTTAGCAAATGATTATTTAATGAAATATTTTTCGAACAATTTTTTGGAAAAAACATTATAAGACCCACCGTATGGAGTTGTGGAGCAATATGTATAGCCTCACTATGATTCGCGATATTTTTGGATATTTAGGTGCTATTTTATAGGAATTAGGCAGATTTTTAAATTTTCCGTGTGTGTTAGCCCATGAATATTTGGTGAAATATTTTTCGGACAATTTTTTGAAAAAAACTTTATAAGACCCACCGTAAGGAGTTGTGGAGCAATATGTATAGCCTCACTATGATCCGCGACATTTTTGGACATTTAGGTGCTATTTTATAGGAATTAGGCAGATTTTTTAATTTTTCGTGTGTGTTAGCCCATGAATATTTGGTGAAATATTTTTCGGACAATTTTTTGAAAAAAACTTTATAAGACCCACCGTAAGGAGTTGTGGAGCAATATGTATAGCCTCACTATGATCCGCGACATTTTTGGACATTTAGGTGCTATTTTATAGGAATTAGGCAGATTTTTTAATTTTTCGTGTGTGTTAGCCCATGATTATTTGGTGAAATATTTTTCGGACAATTTTTTGAAAAAAACTTTATAAGACCCACCGTAAGGAGTTGTGGAGCAATATGTATAGCCTCACTATGATCCGCGACATTTTTGGACATTTAGGTGCTATTTTATAGGAATTAGGCAAATTTTTTAATTTTTCGTGTGTGTTAGCCCATGATTATTTGGTGAAATATTTTTCGGATAATTTTTTGAAAAAAACTTTATAAGATCCACCGTAAGGGTTGTGGAGCAATATGCATAGCCTCACTATGATCCGCGACATTTTTGGACATTTAAGTGCTATTTTATAGGAATTAGGCAGATTTTTAAATTTTTTGTGTATGTTAGCCCATGATTATTTAATGAAATATTATTCGGACAATTTTTTGAAAAAAACTTTATAAGACCCACCGTAAGGAGTTGTGGAGCAATATGTATAGCCTCACTATGATCCGCGACATTTTTGGACATTTAGGTGCTATTTTATACGAATTAGCCAGATTTTTTAATTTTTCGTGTGTGTTAGCCCATTATTATTTGGTGAAATATTTTTCAAACAATTTTTTGAAAAAAAATTTATAAGACCCACCGTAAGGAGTTGTGGAGCAATATGTATAGCCTCACTATGATCCGCGACATTTTTGGACATTTAGGTGCTATTTTATAGGAATTAGGCAGATTTTTTAATTTTTCGTGTGTGTTAGCCCATGAATATTTGGTGAAATATTTTTCGGACAATTTTTTGAAAAAAACTTTATAAGACCCACCGTAAGGAGTTGTGGAGCAATATGTATAGCCTCACTATGATCCGCGACATTTTTGGACATTTAGGTGCTATTTTATAGGAATTAGGCAGATTTTTTAATTTTTCGTGTGTGTTAGCCCATGATTATTTGGTGAAATATTTTTCGGACAATTTTTTGAAAAAAACTTTATAAGACCCACCGTAAGGAGTTGTGGAGCAATATGTATAGCCTCACTATGATCCGCGACATTTTTGGACATTTAGGTGCTATTTTATAGGAATTAGGCAGATTTTTTAATTTTTCGTGTGTGTTAGCCAATGAATTTTTGGTGAAATATTTTTCGGACAATTTTTTGAAAAAAAACTTTATAAGACCCACTGTAAGGAGTTGTGGAGCAATATGTATAGCCTCACTATGATCCGAGACATTTTTGGACATTTAGGTGCTATTTTATACGAATTAGCCAGATTTTTTAATTTTTCGTGTGTGTTAGCAAATGATTATTTAATGAAATATTTTTCGAACAATTTTTTGAAAAAAACTTTATAAGACCCACCGTATGGAGTTGTGGAGCAATATGTATAGCCTCACTATGATCCGCGATATTTTTGGATATTTAGGTGCTATTTTATAGGAATTAGGCAGATTTTTTAATTTTTCGTGTGTGTTAGCCCATGATTATTTGGTGAAATATTTTTCGGATAATTTTTTGAAAAAAACTTTATAAGACCCACCGTAAGGAGTTGTGGAGCAATATGTATAGCCTCACTATGATCCGCGACATTTTTGGACATTTAGGTGCTATTTTATAGGAATTAGGCAAATTTTTTAATTTTTCGTGTGTCTTAGCACATGATTATTTAATGAATATTTTTCGGATAATTTTTTGAAAAAAACTTTATAAGACCCACCGTAAGGAGTTGTGGAGCAATATGTATAGCCTCACTATGATCCGCGACATTTTTGGACATTTAGGTGCTATTTTATAGGAATTAGGCAAATTTTTTAATTTTTCGTGTGTCTTAGCACATGATTATTTAATGAATATTTTTCGGATAATTTTTTGAAAAAAACTTTATAAGACCCACCGTAAGGAGTTGTGGAGCAATATGTATAGCTTCACTATGATCCGCGACATTTTTGGACATTTAGGTGCTATTTTATAGGAATTAGGCAGACTTTTTAATTTTTCGTGTGTGTTAGCCCATGATTATTTGGTGAAATATTTTTCGGACAATTTTTTGAAAAAAACTTTATAAGACCCACCGTAAGGAGTTGTGTAGCAATATGTATAGCCTCACTATGATCCGCGACATTTTTGGACATTTAGGTGCTATTTTATAGGAATTAGACAGATTTTTTAATTTTTCGTGTGTGTTAGCCATGAATTTTTGGTGAAATATTTTTCGGATAATTTTTGAAAAAAAACTTTAAATGAACCATCGTAAGGAGTTGTGGAGCAATATGTATAGCCTCACTATGATCCGCGACATTTTTGTACATTTAGGTGCTATTTTATAGGAATTAGGCAATTTTTTTAATTTTTCGTGTGTGTTAGCACATGATTATTTAATGAAATATTTTTCGGACGATTTTTTGAAAAAAACTTTATAAGACCCACCGTAAGGAGTTGTGGAGCAATATGTATAGCCTCACTATGATCCGCGACATTTTTGGAAATTTAGGTGCTATTTTATAGGAATTAGGCAGATTTTTTTAATTTTTCGTGTGTGTTAGCCCGTGATTATTTAATGAAATGCCTCTCGGCTGATTTTCTTTTTTTTTAAAAAAAAAAAAAAGGCTTTACTAGACTCTGTCAGGAGTTAGGGGATCAATACTTATAGCCTCATTAGGATCCACGACATTTTTAGCCTCATTGTGATCTATTTTTTGGCACACAAGACATTTTATAGTAACTTTGGCAAATTTTTCAAAAAAAAATTGTGTATATTAGTCCATGAATATTTAGTGAATAGACTCCCAACGACTTTTTAAAAAAAAATTACAAGACCCTCCGTAAGGTTTTAGAGCGTATAGTCTAACCATGATTCGCTACATTTTTGCGCACTTAGGAGCCATTTTATTGGAATTAGGCAATTATTTCAACTTTTCGTTTGTTTGGTGAAAAGCCTCCGGGCAGTTTTTTGAAATAACTTTACGAGAAGGAATTGGGGAAGCAATACATATAACTTCACTATGATCTGAAATATTTTTGGATATTTAGGAGTCATTTTATAAAAATAGACAATTTTTTATGGATATTAGCTCATGAATATTTGGTGAAATGGGTTCTAAATAATTTTTTTTTAAAAAAAGGAGTTTGAAGAGCAATACATATGACCTCAACATGATTCGAGGCATTTTTAGGCATTTTGGAGCCTATATATAAAAACAGGCGATTTCTTCAATTTTTCGTGTATATTAACCCATGAATATTTGGTGAAATAGCTTCCTAAAGATTTTTTGAAGAACTTTCGGGCATACGAATTTTTGAAAAAATAATGAACTAACACACATGAAAAACGTCTAAAATCTTGAATTTCTATTTTATGACACCTACGCGGGCTACACGAAAAAAGTAAAAACTTGGAAATCATCAAATAAGGAAAGGAAAAACAAATAGAGAAGCTGGAAGAAGAAATCAACATATGCACAATGTTCACAAAACAACATTGTTCATGAGTTCCACAATTTATCATTCTAATCAGTATAAATCCCAATACATCTTTGTCTTATAGAATAAACTGTATCTATAACAAAGCATTGCCTAATTTGGGGAAAGAAAATGTGCTCTAGTAAGAGGATATTCTTTTCCAGCAATCCAAACACCAGTTTGTGACCATTGAATGTTTTCCCACTCCAGATTCTCCTCCAAAACCTTCCAAAAGTTAATAACATTGTTAGACAATCAAGGTAAAAGTACACCCTGACAAGGGGAGTAGCTTTGGTTCACAGCACATGTTACTTTTTCTTCATGGTGTTGCTATTATACAAATGTTGTTCAGACTCTCCAAAAATATTGCCATATTACTATAGAATCTTCCAAAAATGCACTACTTTTTAGAAGATTTGACATGCATCTATCGGCATTTGAAGAAGAGTCAGAGCAATATAATGGGGAAGAAACAAGGATGAGTACCTCAACATGTTCAAGGGGCAAAGGAATTCCAACTGATTGCATTAGTTTCTGAGGCAGGGGCTTCTTACAACGAGACAGTCGGAACATATCTACCATCGTATTCTCACCATTCACTCCATTTTTTTCTCCGTTTGCCATGTGTAAATTGTAACTTTGAGGTTTGTCAACATCCATTTCATGCATCAGAGAAGTTGTAGCCTTAACCATCTTTTCACCACTAAAACAGAGCTCATACCTTCAAGTAATTAACAAGTGTCAGGAAGTGAAGGAAAATGAGGATCACATAGAAGGTATAAAAGTATCAAAGATCACACCATCAATCACTTTTTCAATGATTTTTCTTTCCTTTACGCTCTGATCCAGAGGAAACATGCAAGGAATATAAGAGACTAAGAGAGCTGCATGGAGTTACATTTTTACCCATGGAAGGGTGGTAAAAACTAAAAGGAGTGAAGCCAGTGGTTACCTCTTAGAATGAGTTTCCAAGTAAAGAACTTCTCCCTTCTTCAGGCGTGAGGAAGTAAAAAGGGCCTTTTTTAGACCCTTGTCAGCAACAACACTGATACTGTATTTGAGCCTGGGGAAAGAAACGAGAAACAGTAAGTAAATACAAGCCTGGATAAACCATAGGCTACAGCTCATCTTAAAATATCAAAAAGAATCTTTCAAGGTAAATGAGTCAGTAAAGTGGGCTTTGTTTTCAAGGATATCAATCAAACCACCGGTTTTGTTACAGACTCAAAATCAAAAGTCAGAGGATAGAACATGACAAGTAAAACATAGCATTGATCATCCTTGATATACCAACTCATACCTCAAGTGCTTATTAACATATGGGGAAAATCTCAACACAAGATTACAAAGACCATATCTACCAGGGAAATGTCCTTAAAGTCCCAAGCACCCTATGATCGAGATTAAGAAAACTAAAGGGTCCTCCAAAGAATCAATCTTACTGCTTCGAAGTTATACTTCTAGTCATATGCTCAGTATTTTTAACAAGTACCAAAATAGAACAAAAGGATAAGTAATGCAGATAATCCTTCACAGATCCATGCAGATAAGTTTCTTGAGGATTTACTAGAGATTTATCTTTATAGACACTAGCATCTGCCCTCAACCCTTGCATAGGATAGCAACAATTTTGTAACTATTGAGTAATACACATTATTTAAGCGAAAAGATGATTTGACAGAAATTTACCTGGTTCTCCTTTCCAATAAGTTTGAAAAATATCTTCAGATAAATCACTAGAAAGTGCGAAAACAAAACTGGTTGCTCCCCGTAAATTATTTACTAAAAGTATTAAAATTACTTCTTTTGTTATGAACAGAACCCAACAGAAAAATCAGAATGAGAAGAAAAGAAGACCGAGTATTATACCACATCAAGGGTCTATGCATAACAACAACAACAACAACAACATATCAAGAGTCTATGCATAACTGGAAAGTTCTGTATCTAAGGAGTGGAAAAAAAAACATCTATTTGAAGAGCAAGCTGACCCAGAAAATCAGTACATACCAAGGCTCATTGCATAAGTTGAACTGAATTGTCACTTCACGTACAAACCTCTGTTGTCGTAGTGCATTCTACAAAGAGAGTAACCAACAGAAAAGTTGAGGGCTGAGTTAAAGTAAAAATAGCAAACGACAATACACTACAACAAAGATTAAAAGAGAAGACATAGTTTAGATCTCCTTCTTTCAGTACCTTAAGCAAAGATGCATAACAAAAAGAGGATCATCAGATCACATAGATTAACCTAAAATGGAGTGTCAGAACTATTTTGAGTTAGTTATTTGCAGCTTTCATTACCATTGGATCTAGCGGAAAGCTCAAAATCCGGAGGAAGTAACTTTTTACATTGTGTGTCATATTGAGTTTTCCATGACAAGTCCCTAGCTCCATGCAGGCTAGTAGAAGCCTGATCGTCGACAGTCAGAACTGTGAGAGGTCATTCCCTTAATCCTAAATAGTCGCAGCATAATACATCTCACAGAAAATGTACATAAGATGATTACATGATGTATAAAGACCGAGTATTATCTCAAACTCAACTGTGATGTACTTGGGCTGTTTATATGATGAATCATATAGAAGGAATTTGATCACTCAAAAAAGGTATAGATGCAGGAAGTTCCAAGTTTCAGAATTTTAATTTATGTTATTATATTAAAATATAAAGATAGTTGAGGCAAAATCATTTTTTTGATAATACAGTTGACGCCAAATCATGTTCCCACGAATAAACCAGAATCCTCTTTATCTTTGTTTATCCTTTTCTATCGAACTGTTTAAATGGATAGGATTACATCCATTAGATGTTAGTTTGACAGCTTTAGAGTACAAAAGGGTTTAGCAGTAGCCTACAGAAATCTTAAAGAGAAAAAGCCAGCAATCTAGATGGTTTTCAGCTGATTATGCTATTTATAGAGAGAACAGCAGAATGATAAACAATTTTAGGCTACCAGAGAAGGAAAGTGAGCAGCTGATTTTTGTCATATAACACTAACAAATTTAGAAAGCAGAATGAACTTCTACTTAAGTGAAACAATACCGAAGCTGCAGCTCGAGTGGTCATAGTGCGCTCTACCGCCACCGGAGCAAGAGTAGGCTCCAAGGTTGAGGAATGTGTTAGACAAGGTTCAAGATCGATTGTTCCACCTCCTTTCTGAAGGACAAGACAAATAATCAAAAAGGTTATATAGGAAGCGGTACAAAGTTCCACATAGAGATAACTGCACATTCAATAGTTATACAAAGAATTTACTCGCATATATAAATCAAAAGTAAATAAATGTGTATCTAAGCAAAAAAAGCTGGTAAATGTAAGTCCATCCACAGTATATTCAATCATCTAATGAAAACTAAAAGTTTGGCAAAACAAAGTAGATACAGAGAAAGAGACTCTCCACTAGAAATTAAGAAAGTGAATTCGAAGAAGAGCCTGGATATTGCCCCACTAGAACTCCTGTGGGTTCAGTAGGAAAAAAAATAGAAGAGCTTTCGAGGGGATGAACGAATATCTACATTTGACGAATAGCGTCTGATTCGTAGTTTATTTTTGGTGCACCCATGATGTTACAATTTGTATAGAAAATTAGGAGCTGCTCGTCAGAATCATATTTTGATAACGATTCTCTACGTTTTGGCATATCACTTGTAAACAGGAGATTTCCCCATTACAATAACAACATACCCAGTATTTTCCCTAAGTGGGGTCTAGGAGGATAGAGGGTAGGTAGACCTTACCCTACCTTGTCAGGCAGAGAGGTTATTTTCAAAAGAAGTGCAGTTCCAATTATTGATAAAATTATTGAACTTATAAAAAAATTAAACTTATTTTGCTATACCAGAAAGAAAAGAAGAGATGGAATGAAGAATGGTAATCCACACCTTCACAACAGAGCACCGCTCAATACGATAGCTACAGCCAACTGCAGCTCCCCACGCACGTGACCGCACATTGTTCCTCAGAGTAGATATGTAGCCTTCATAAATTCAACAACAAATTCAGAGTTTGACATCAGAAATGCAGTGAATTGGGATGCAACAACTAATTTGAACAGATTTATGATTTTACTCACAGAAATCATGTAAAAGATTCTAAGGTTCTGAACAACTAGTCAGTGTCTACCTTTTTACCCATTAGTAAAGAAATGTCACAAGGACAGTACAGCGCCTACTAAAATTTGAAGGCCAAGATGTCCACAAAAGAAGAGCAAACAAAGACTCAAGGGATCAATTGGTATAGTTGAACAATCTGCATATTTCAAGGGGATAAGCAATTTGTCCACTTGCACCTCCATAGTTTCTCCAGTTTTACCATGATCAATTACTACTGTTGATATAAGATGCACATTTCGAGGGATCAGCAAGTTGTCAACTTGCAGAAGCTTGGATTTAATATCGGTTTAACTAATCAAAATAAGGCCCAGGAAAATTAAAAAATGGAAGTTTAGGGCCAATATAGTATAAAACACTGGGGGGGAATATCTCCACAAGGAACAAACTAGTTAACATTGTGAAAAAAATATGCATGCATCCAGGTCCTCACCACAAATCTTCAGAGAGATTCATAATCAACTATTTAGGTAAGTACCAAAAAGGAAAGAGCAAGCCAGAGAGAGAGAATGGAAAGAAAAACTAAAAGAGGCTATCCTAACTGATCCTCTGTTTTTTGATAATTCGTCTTCATCAAAAAAGTTCTCCTAGATGAGTCATGGGATATGTAGAAGGGTCAGAAATTCAAAAAGATACTCTGCAAATGCAACACATACTTAAGGGATTTTCCGTTTCTTATTATACTTACGTATTCCTGGATAGGTGCACCTTACAGCTATTCAATAACTAAAGTAGGTCAAACAGTCATTTTTCACCAGATCATGCATTGATATTCCAAATATATGTCACTTGGCATAGGTTTATACGAAGCACACTTCCCTCTCTAAAATTCTTTTACACTTGGCTGAGGGGGGAAGCAAGGTGCTTAACCAAGTCACAAGCTTCTAATAAATATTATATCTTGGCCTTGAGTAATCAAATTCTTTAATTGGAACCCCAGACATCAATATTAATGAAAGAAAACATTATCACTTCAGCTACCCAGAAAAGTTATCATACCCTATATTTGATTTTCCAGGTGCCAAAATACAAACCAAGAGTATTAACAAACAGTAGTAGAGAGAGGTTAATCAAAACTCGCGACTATAAAGAGGTGGTTGTAAAATTTAGGTCTACAAGTGCGAGAATCATCCACAGTTGCGCAGGGTCCAGGGACAGGCCACACCCCAAGGGCGTGTAATGTAGGTAGCCTATCTTGATGCAAGCATCAATGGCTGATTTCACGGCCCAAACCCATGACTTGTAGGTCACACAGAGATACTTCGCATTAATCCAAGGATCCTCTACATTTTAGGGCTACAAAGAAGCTGAAAAACAACTTTTTTTTATAAGTTATAACCATGGTGTCCAGGCCACCTCCCACCAATAACAGGTATTAGGCAACTAAGTCCACCAAGGCTAAGGCAGATGAAAAGAAATTACCTAATGTTTTTGTCTCAAGTGGGATGTGAACCTACAACCTCATGTCTCAACCCACTTCATTGACCACTAGGTTGTAGTGCAGCTCAAAACAACTTACCAAGAGAAATTTAAAACACTATACCACATGTAGAACAGGCTTTGTTTCCTAACAATAGCATTTTTAAAGCAAGATTTTGTGCAGGAGACTTACAATTTTGTGGAGGTAGTACCCTGATAGTAGCACGTAACTCCGTAATAGTAGGCAAAAGAGGAGACGCAGTTGTACGACAGTAACCTGTGTGCATAAGAACTGGAGAAACAAGACAAACAGTAGTTAACAGATATCATGATCTGTATTGTCCCTGATCACTAGGAAAAGTACATGGGGAAGTTCTCAAGCAATTCTGAGGCACAAGGCTTAACAGTTTTCCCAAGTTTGCTTGAATGGACAAGCAGATAAGTTGATAGTAATTGATATGATTTGAGCATAAATCTGTGCCTCTTCAATGGAAGACAAACAGAAACCAGTACCACAATCAACAACAAGGGAAGTTCAGGACAATTACATTGTCCCTTTAGAATAATTATCTACAAGGCCAATTGACTAGATCATAGTTCTAAAAAATTTGAGGAACAATGGAAGCTTGACTAGTGAAAGAATCCACCACATGAAGGTACCCTTCAAACTAGAAACCCTAAAACACTGTTGGTTTGGAGAAGTTCGTGGCATAATGCATCAAACAACCATACAATGAATTTGTTATCTAGTGCAAATTATTTGGTGAGTGAAGTCAAGAAGAACTCATCACCTTCCAATCTAATCCATCTTTTCATCATGTACAAGGACTTCCTACATACTCTTCTCTTCCATCCAAAGAAACACCTCCTCATCCGTAGACCTGTGTGCTTGTCTCTTACCACATATTCAACTCTTTTCTCTCTGTCATGTTCCCACATCAAGGAAGTCTCAATTTTATGATCAGTTCTAGGTTAAGTCTCAAACCATATTGCATAGCTGCCACCACTGTCAGAAAACACCTACAGACCAGACCATTATCACTACTAAAAAATGCTATAACTATACACTTGCGCAGCCATTCATTATTCAAAGTCCACACTGCCCATTTCTTTCACAACAAACCCTGAATAAACCAGCACTACCGTAAATCCAGAATGAGGCATGGCTAGAGGCTCCTGATTTCGCAAATTTAATGTAATTGTGGAAACTGGAAAGCATGTCTAGAGGCATATGCATTTCCTTACATCTGATTTTCATAGATTCTCTAGCTTTTTCAAAAACATACCTCAAAAATTAATCAACAAAAATATTTTCCTTTTGGAAGAATAACAAGCCGCTCCCACAATACACAAGGAGAAACAAGAAAGTTGTAATTGGAAACTGCCGTGGGCTAAGCTAAGTTGTTTTTCTTAATTTACCCTTTACTTTCACTAAGTGCACAAACTACCAACATACATACATACATACATGAGTGCACAATGGAGCCTTAATATTATTGAGACAAGGACAAACCTGCGACAAGATCCGAGTCATTGGTGTATATATCTGTTCCCCATAGTTGGCCACCTCTCACCTGCAAATGGTGTAGTACTCAAATGACGATATAACATGATTAGACAAATCCAAACTACAAAGCCAAGAGATAAGACTGAGAGAAAGATGTAACATTGGCCAGAACTGTAGGCATGGGGATATGAGATGTGTATCAGAATTAGTAGCAGGAATATGCATACAACGGATAAAATTGCTGAACAATTTTTATCCACCCAACATAATGAGGGAGAGAGAGAGAGAGAGATGACGCTTGGTACACTTATATTTGAATTCAGAAGCTCTCTTCTATTGCATCTCGAGTCAAATTTGGTCCATCAATTGACCAGTCTAATGTTGCACACAATTTTTTTATTGTTACGAGATTAAGAGGGTGTGTTCGGTAAGCTTATAACTGATCAAACCAACTATTAAGCACTTTTGGGCTTATCTCGGTGTTTGAGAAACACCGAAATAGCTTATAAGCCAAGTGCTTGTAAGTCAAAATCAGGCAAAAGCTATAAGTTGGTCACTTATGCCTTTTCAGCTTCTAAGCACTTTTGCTTTGACTAGACTCTTAACTCTTTTATCCTCAAAAAAGATTGTAGCAGTTGATGTACCATTCCTAAAACTAAATCCATATCTCCTCCTTTCTAGTTTCTATATCCGCAATTAGCTCCTTTTTTTTTTTTGAGATAAAGGTAACTGCGCTATTAGCTCTTTTCCATGTGTACTTGTAAATTTAATAATTTCTGTAAATAGTTTTAAGGGTATTTCAGTCATTTTAAACAGAAATAAGGAGATTTTTACCAAAGATACCAATTATTTGTTATTAATGTCAGCACATATGTCAAGATATGTAACTGTTAATATGTAAATCAGTTCCAACACTTAAAAGTGCTTTTCAGCAATTGATGCTTATCAACTATTGTTAGTCGGCTTACTTCAAATAGGCTATCAATAATTAGCTTAGGATATCTAGATTTAATTATAGGCTAATTACTTATCTTATTAGGCTAGACTCCTGTATAGAGCCCCTCCTTTTTTTGGAATAAATGTGTTTTGGATGGCAAAAGGCGACAAGGGTCTGCCTCACCAAAAGGTGAGGCGAGCGGCAAGGTGTTTGCCTTTTTGAAGTGCGGCCCAATTATTATCAAAAAAGTAAAATATTTAATTGCATATAAAAATAATAAAAATCTCAATAGCAATAACATATTAGCAAATATTTTAATTCAAAAACTAAAAATAGATAGTACATACTTAAAAGTTGATTGAGAAATAAACAGAACAAAAATCAAAACAGTGAAAAAAAGAAGAAGGTAGAAGTGACTCTGAAGCCTGAAGAAGAAGAAAGAAAAAGAAACAAAGGAAGAAAAAATTTGAAGAAGAAAGAACAACGTATTGGTTGGACTTTGGAGTCACCGGAAAATTCTGGTTGGTCAACAACAACAACACACCTAGTGAAATCCCATAAGTAGTAGGGTTTGGGGAGGGTGGTGTGCAGACCTTAACCCTAGCTCACGGACCTAGAGAGGTTGTATGCGAAGGACCCTCGGGTCCGGTGCAACCCCTTTTTCTTGTTCAATGATCGGAAAGGAAAACCCCCAAGTGGAGTACCGAAAGAGATTTTATTTAAAATTAAGACGATCATTATCTTTAAAGAACACACAGAAGAAAATGAAATAAAACATAAAAGGTGTTATATGAATCCTCTGTTACCACTACAATCTTACCTGCCGATTTGTAGCTGATACGTGTTCAGCTGGAATCCTAATTTCTAGAGTAGGATCACTTGGAGAGCTATCAGATGCTCCATCTGCTTTGGATGATTCATATTCCTTCCATAATTTAATCAGTTCTGGCATACACTCACCAACTCTGTAATTGACAGCAGATACATCATGCTTAACTGCAAAGACAAAGGAAACATTTGTTCATATATGGTGCATGAGTACTAAGTAGTCGACAACAATTTTTGCATCCCATCTTAGTCAGTTAATCAATAAACAGCCTCTGTTCTGTAGTTGTACCATAATTAGCCGGTTTCAAAACAGCAGCAAGCATACTGGGATGAAACAGTTAGAAAAACATCCTAACCTACTGACAACTAATATTTCCCAAAAAAATTCTGAGATCAAAGTTATTATTACAAGCTACTTCATACAGAAAAAAGAAATTACAGAACTTATCATCACAGAACTCATTAGACGCATAGACTCTGCAGCAAAGCAGAGACAAGAAACAGTTCAATCCACTTGCTCTTTTGATTCGACTCAAAAGAGGAATTTCATAAATCCCTTCCACTAAATAAGTAATATGATCTGTAGGTATGCCGGTCTGAATTTAATGGATCGGAATCACTTGTATATGTTACAAGTACCAAATCCGCAACTTCAAGCATACGATGTACCGTGATGGGTCACAACAAGCAAATAGCATTCTTTACTAGAATAAAAGGTTGCAGTCAGTACATCAATAAAATTTACACAGAGAAATTTTCCACAAATGATAGATTACATGTGAATCTGAGATATTATCTGACAGCTAATACAATATGTGTTACAAGCTCCACAAATATCAGATGACAGCTGTATGCTATAAGTTGGGTTTCGCATTAAGTGTGGCTGATAATCTGAGTCTTTGATTTAGTTGATGTGAAATGTAACAATTACCACTATATTTTGTCGACAATGTAAAAAATTAAATCCTGGAAACTACAAAATAAAATCCCCAGTAATGTCTGGCTGTTACTTTTCTAATTCAAAATAGAAAGCTTTCATGTTTAAAATAAGCAGACATTTTTTTAAAAAATTGGACCTTGGGCCTAACTCAACTCCAAAGTTAGCACATGATATTAGGACTGTTCGAAACAATATGCGGAGACAACAATCTCTCAGCCACTGTGAGACATTCTAATACTTACCCCCCAAGCCTCACATGGAACACTTGGAGCGTGGAACAATAGGGATGGCTCTAGCTATGCTACCATGTAAATAAAATGAACCTCAAGCCTCACTCAATCACAAAGGCTAGCTCATGAGAAGGCCCAAGGACATGTAAGCACACAACAATTCATTCCCTCAATCAAAGTGCAATAATATAATAAAAACACACAGACGTAGATTACGGATTGAGCTCAAGTAACTATTCTGACCTATTTTTACTTTGGTTAAGCTAACATTTTCAATTTAATTTTTTTCTTAAACAGACACTTAAGAATTAGGAGTCACTTTCCCTAATTCTCCCTAAAGACACAAAGGAAGAAATGGGAACAGATATATGCTAAACAGGATACAATAGCATGTTTTCTCCTGATAATGACTGACTTAGCCTTTTTAATTTGTTAATTTTTGTGGACCTTTTTGGAGTATTTTGGAATTTGGCCAATGTTCATTCCTCAATTCAGATTTGATTTGACACGGGGATAGGGAAGAATTTGTAAATTTGTAATGAAATATTAACGCATCAGAATCAGAAGGACTCTGTAATTTTGGCAGACTAGGAAGGAGATCAATGCAACTCACAGCTTTATTAAAAGGCAAAAATACAAGGAAAAGTCATATTCTCAAAGAAAAAGATAATCATACCATGACTTAGATATCTCGCCTGATCACCTCACCTAATCTCCGTTTTGGTGTACTTTTTTCTGGTTAATTTTCGGGTGTGATTTCGTGTAAAAGGATTTTTTAGTTCCTAACTATTTTTGAAAAGCTTAGTATGTTACGAAGTACAGCTCAATCTGATGAACAAAAAAGGTATAAAGAGATTTTTTTGAAAAAAAAAAGGTGGTTATCTAAAGAAAGAAAGAGCACAAGCTTGACGATGTTGATTGGCTTTATAAAATCCAGCAAACAGTCCCCTGATTCAAGCACACGAGTCAAACGACCTTTGAGATGGTTGTAAGAAGTGAACTTAATATGTAACATGTAGCCAGAAAGTATTTGTACAAGAAGAATCCGATGCAAAAAGATACATGCATTGTCATCTAATATGACTTGAAGCATTTCAAGTAAGACAGTCCTCTAATTCTGGTGGGAACAGCTTTCAACTATGCATCATTCTAATTTGGTCATGAACTACTGATTTTTTTGGCCACTAAACATGTAAATTGGTCACTGCATCACTTTCTTAATGCACAACAGAACTTTATAACTGTGGAGGCATTTACAAGGGTTATACAAATTCAAACAAATGGCACAAAATTTGCAGTTCCGGTCCAAAATAATACAAAATTTAGGATAGCTAAAACTTATAGAGTATCCGGATATACCGTGCAAACAAGTTCGAGCAATCAATGGAGTAAATCCAGAAAGAAAAAAAATATATGCGCACATGAGATGCAGAAAATGAATCAGGACATCTACAGAGTTCCTTTCTCATCATGCTGGAAAAGGAATGACCAACGAGACATTCAAAACAGTTCAAGTATAACACTTCTACAGAAGGAGATTCATGAAACTATAATCAGAAACAGAAAGCAGTTATGATGAAAGTGGGAAAAAAAGCAGGAACATGTGAGCCTATGATTTTGCATATAGGAATATCTACGACCTAAGGCGGAAACAGCTGGCCAAAAGAACACCAATTCCTAACATGGAAACTATCTCAACCAATAAAAGATGGGATCAATGTTGTCTAACTAGTTAAATTAGCAATTTTCTCAGAATCAAACAAATCTGCAAGCATGAATGCCAAGGACAACTCCCTCCTGGATGATACCAATTTGAGACAACTCCAAGATAAGTACTTTAACAGCTTACCTTGAGATCTGCACAGAAAGACAGAAGAAGAGTTACACTACATAACAATCAAAGAAACATCTATGTCCAGATATCATCTAAGTGGTAAAAAAGGAAAAAAAAATCCAGGCTAAATAACTTATAGAAAGTTTTTCAACACAGATTAACAATTTGTAGTTGCTAGACAAGAAAATGAACTTAACACATCCCATATATTATTCTTTGACAAGTAAGTCTATGATAACCTAGTTGAATTGCTTGACGGGAGGAATTTTCAGGACAGGGAAATGGAAGAATTCCAAAATATAATTGAATTCAGAAACAGAGAAATAATGTACTCTTCTTTTATTTATTTTTTATAACCGATAAGTCTATTGTTTAGGCTTCAAAAGTCTGTGGAAAATAGGTCACCCCTATACTTCTCCATTTAAACACAAGACCTAGTTCCCCAATAGGATTCGAAGTTGTGGCGTGCACCTACCACACACACCACGTTGTACTACCTTTGCCGTTGAACCAAAGACCTGGAACCAGAAAATGATCTATTTCCAATAATCGAATAGAGGTATGGTGTCGCAGATCTCCAAGACATCATCGGAAACTTGAATCGGCAGAAGAATGACCAAAATTCAAGGTCTAGAGGAGGAGGTCGTCTGCTGTAGAGAAGAGCAACACCGGTGGTATTGGTAGTTGAAGAGAGAAGCATCCAGAATAATCACCAGAGAAATGAGTAGTGGCAGTTGCCTCAGGAAGATAGTAGTGACATTGGTCACAGGAAAGAGAGGAACGGCATGCTAGAAAAAGAGAGGAGCAGCGCCAATAGCCGAAAAAAGAGGTCAGAGCAGTCGACACCACTCGTGAATGAGAGTGTTGATCGCTAGGAAACAAAAAGGAAAAAAGAAAAACAATGACCTGCAGGCGGCATAACCGCATAAGGTCGTCTCTTATAGGTGGAAGCTGTATGAATGTCTACCAAGACCGAAAAGGCTCAACTACCTTGTGAAAAATAAATTTAACATTTTATTGATTTAGTTGATTAACAATGTACAAGAGGAACTCATATATAAGAGTCTATGCACAAGACAGGTAAGCATTCTCTATGCATATAAGGTAAAAAAATATTCTGTAATTGAATACAGGATCTCATAAGGTATCCTATGGGAAGTTCTATTATTTTTCCTTATTTTTTTTTATTAGTTCTATAATATTTCCCCTCAACAAATTAATTGAATTGAGACGTGTATGAATGTAGACACGTATTTCTCTAACATACGATAGTTCTCACATCATCAAACTCTAGGATTGTAGCAGATAGAGTCTATGATGTCTATCTAGAGTTTTAATGAACCATTATGTCTGCTGGTTGTAGGCGATGGATTGTCTATCGATCATTATTAATGAGTAAAGCATCAAATAGTGTCAAGTCAATCATCAAATGAAAAGGCATACCCTTCATTTTCATGAGTGTGTGACCTAAAACGAGGATCGCGATTGGCCATGGGGCTCCCTCTTGGCCGCGACATTCTCTTGCGCTGCTGAACTCCATAATTAAAAGCTTCTCTTTCCCTTTCTCCTCCTCCTTCAGTATCCAGGTCCCCTTCCTCTGGTTCTTTATCCTGACACCGGACACGTTTCTCAGGCCTCTCTCCTTCCAAATCAGTATCTCTTTCCTTTCTCCTCTCACTTCCATCCCTGTCAGTATTTTTCCAGTTATCATGATCTTTCTGTTTCTTCTGCTCCACTGTTGAGTTTTCCGGCTCGTTTGTTTTTCCAGGAACATCAATCACTTCTTTCTCACTCTGCAAAACCTCCCTCTCCACTCCATTCCACACTTCCCTCTTTGCATGGTCCTTTTCCCAGTCCTTTGGTCTGTCCTTATCCTTCGAAAGATCATTTCTTTCCTTCTCCCACCGCTCAGATTCCCTTTCCTCTTTAAGCAATTCCTTGTTATCAGAAGTGCTATTCCCTAGTTGTAAATTGTTCCGACAATCATTTCTCTCTTTTTCCCTTTCTCCCCATTCCCGGTGCTTCCCTTCTTTCCTTTTTCTCTCTTTATCTTTGTATTTATCGTCACCTTTCAAATCCATCTTATTTTCAGCAACGGCTTCACGCACTTTAGCAAAATCCCTGTTCTCAGAATTTGAGACTTCTTTTCCTATCTCAGCAGCACCATGGGTTCTTGACGCATGCCATGGATCCATGTTCCCGACAGGAACAGGGAGATCAGGATATCTTTTTCCCCTGTTCTGTTCTTTCGAATCTTTCCAACTCACTCCGCTAAACCTGTCCTTATCTGTCTTCACATCTCCCTTGTATTCAGGGTAAGTATCCCTACTATTTTTAATGTCCTTACCATCATCAGCTCTGTTCTCAAATCTATCATCCTTGTCAGATTTAGTCCCTTGGTACAACTCCCTTATTTCACTTTTCGCATCACGATTCTCAACCTTGACGTCCTTGTTAATTTCCTTGGGCTCCAACCTATTTTCTGAAGCAACAGAATGATCAGGATGTGAAACAACTGGACATGATGAGACACGGTACATTGGAAGCACAGGAGATCTTCTATCTGCATCTCGTGAAGATTCAGTCCGTTGAATCTTCGGCATCCGAGCATTCTGGCCCACATCAAAGGAGGCATGATATTCAGGTGTTCCTGAGCTCATCACCTTGGGAAATGCACCTGAGTCATCATGTGAGTATTTTGGAGCAGAAGAGTAACTATGGTTACTACCCCCACCATTTCCACCATCTTCGTGAGGTCTTTTGTTCGGAGTACCACTCATATTCTGGCTTTTTCAGCATATAAATTAAGGAACCTAAAGAACCACAACCTGCAAAACATTAAAACCTGATGAATGTCATCCACCTATATTGATGTTTTTCTGAGAAAATAACAACTAAAACCATGTTTAGGCAACAAATCTATAAACTTTTCACCAAATCCACGAACAGCTTAATAAATGCAAAACCATTTATAAGTAACACTCACATGCTAGTGAGGATCTTGCAAGCTAGCTTCATGTCTCCATAAAATTCTACAACCATAGATCTTATTTCTATTTTGTGAATTCAATTAAAGGCAAGTATCATCTTTTTCAATTAAAGGCAAGATATTATCTTTTATATCTTTGGTTAGTAGCAAGCTTACGAAATTCAAAATTTTATATAATAATGAGCAAACATAATTGGTGGACCAGCATTTCCATTCCGATTCAAGCAGTATCATACCTATCTTCCCTATACAGATTAATTTTTAGTTCAACCAACACGCCATCAAAGGGGGAAAAAACAAAAATACTAAAAAAAAAAGACTCTGAGTAATCAATCAACTATGCATCACTACAAAATTAGTTAGGCTTTCCAAATTCATACTAACACTTAAAAAGCTTGTCATTTCAAGCAAATTCAGAATTCTCTACATCTCAAAAGAATTAACATTTTCAATTTTCCAGCAGTTGCCAATCCCATTTCATAACAATAGCATTAGCAATCAGAAAGAACACAGATAAACCCAACTAAATCTCTAAATCTAATTACATACACCCAAAACAGCAAAAACCACAGTGATTAAACAATCAATCAACTAGAGCTCACTCTAAAATCAGTTAGGTTTTCCAATTCCATCCCAACACTAAAAAATTAATCATTTCAAGCAAATTCAAAGTTCTCTTTATCTCAAAAGAATTAACATTCAAAAGCTTATCACGAGGCCACAACAATTCTTCAGCGATTTCCAATTCCATTTCATTAACATACGATTTGCAAACCGAAAAAACCTAGACAAGCAAAAAAAAAGAAAAGCTAAATCTTTGAATCTAATTATATACACACAAAACAGCAAAAATCAAGAAAATCCCCAAAATAAAAAGTAGTGAACTTTCCGTTCACCTTACCGGCGGCGAAGATGCAGCAAAAGAAGGAGCGAAAAAATTCAATCTTTTTCTCTGTAAATTTTTGTAAGAAACACAAAATCCAGAGGCCAATTTGCTTGATTTAAAGCACAAAGTTAACGAGGGTATGAAATGGAATAGAAAATTTATAAGCAAAAACGCCTACTTGTAATTTTTGTTTTGTTCAATTTTTACCCAAAACACCCCTTTAATTTAGACATATTGCTAAAACTTATCCTTCAAGTATTAATATGAACAAAAAACATCCTTATTAGTTTTGAGAGTTAGCAAGTTTAATCCTCTCGTTAAACAAAGTTACAAAATTAACGAAATAAAGTTATTTATAGTCTAGGTATAACAAATGAATAAGTTTTATTGACTTATTTAGGTTAATCAATGAATTTGAAACTCAATTATTCAATTTGCATCCTTATTTCTCAAAATTAATAAGTTTTATCCTTTTGTTACATAAGCTTATAAAACTTATGAAAATAAGTTTATTTTGATTGTTTTTAACTTTAACTAACAAAACTATTGTATTAACTTTAAAATATAAATGTGTAGTGAATATTTTAAAAATGTATAATATAATTAAAAAATAAATAAAATTGAACTTTGTAACCCATAGCAAACTGTTGTCGTTCACCTATTTCGCAATAATTCTCATTCGTCATTCTCATTTTCTCGTTGCCAGTCTCTCCCTCGCTTCTCTCACTTTTATACAAACATAAATGTATAAATTTTATTTGTGTTTGTATAAAGCAATACAAAATTGTATACATACATGGCGTTTCGTTCGCCTCTATCCTCAAAGAATCTCGTTCGCTACTTTCCCAAATCCCGCTTGCCTCTCTCACGTTATACAAGCACATTTGTATAATTTGCATTTGTGTTTGTATAAAGTGTGAAAAAACTGTATATATAGATACAAATTTATATATTTGTGTCTTATACACTTATAATTATACAAATACAAACATAAAGTATACAATGGATTATTTTGTATATGTATACCGAAACAGATTATATAATAATCTTTTATATATGTATATCGAAATATACATATTAGTAGTCATAGCATGACACAATATTTATTATGAAGCATAATTATACAAGACTATAACTATAGTATACAAATATAATTTTTATATTTGTTAAACCTAAAATTTACTCTTAATCAATTTTTTCTTTATAATAAAATATATAGAAATATATTCATTATGTACTTGATTAATATAGTGAATACTTGAAAAACTACATTGAGACATACAAATATAGATGAAGTTGAAAGTTTTATTTTAGGAAAATTCCTAATAAGTTCGATTGACATGAAAATGAAATGAATGACTAATCCAAGCATAAGAAAAGAGGACAATAATATCAAGCTATACTAATTTTATATTGAAAATCTAATAATATTTAATCATTGATAATTAAATACGATTGAAACTAAGAACTATCATATTAATTTTTAATATGTTCTTTTAATGTTTTTGAACTAACATAAAAGTCACTTGCTATTTTTGTTTGTCCTTGCCCAGATTCTAAAATTTACTCATTGTATAAACACTTTATTAAACCACTTAACTAATGTTAATTAAGTTGATATAATTTTATATAATTCACACAATATATTTTTACCTTTTAAATGATCTATATTAATTAAGTTGATATAATTTTATATAATTCACACAATAAAATTTTACCTTTTAAATGATTAAATTGATGGATAGTTTGTAGGGCAACTTTCACGTATAGCAAATAAAAAATTCATATCTGCATGCTATAGCAAAGTTTGCATAATTGCGTTCTATAGCAAACATAGAAACTGTATAATTTGCTATACATATATAGTTGAAGCAAATTGTATAAAATGAAGTGTATAAAACAAGAAAGAGAAAGACACTTGGGCAAAGAATTGTATAAACACGAAGTGTATAAAACGAATTGTATTATTATAAGTGTATAGAACGATTATATACAATTTGAATTTGTATAAAATGAAAAAGAGAGAAAGACAAAAGAGACTTGACAAGGAATATACAATTGAATCGAATTGTATAAAAAGAGAAAGAGAGAAATTAAATACAATTTGAAAAATGTATAAAACGAGAAAAAGAGAAAGAAACTTGGCAGGGAGTATTTTTATTGTATAATTATAAGTGTATAGGACGAAAATATATGTACTTGCATGTGTATATACAATTTTCTCACGCTTTATACAAACAGAAACGCAATTTATACATTTTGCTTGTGTTTGTATAAGTGAGAAAGGCGAGGGTGGCGAGCGAGATTTGGGAGAGTGGCGAGCGAGATCTGGAAGAGGGGAGAGAGGGGAATAAAAATATATGTATTTATACAATTTTCTCTGCTTTATACAATTAGAAACAATTTTCATACACTTGTGTTTGTATAAAAAGTGAGGAAGCGAGCAAGAGATTGGAGGAGAGTGGCGAGCGAGATATTTGAGAGAGAGGCGCCTGACAATTTTTGCAAACGTTTGCTATGGAGCACAATTAAATCAAACCCTAGCTACTCCATTTATTTTAGGTTATTAGTTTACTATTATATACAATTTTCCCTAATTTGTATTCATGATAAACTGGACATATAAATAGTAGTTTTTTCCTATTTAATCATACGGAAAAGGGTCTAAAATACCCTTGAAGTATTGAAAATGGTACAAAATTACCCTTCATCCACTTATTGGCACCCAAAATGCCCTTTTCATCCACCTATTGGCTCCAAAATACCCTTGTCATCCACCTTTGAGTTCAAAATTGACAACTTATTTAATGATTTTAAATTTAAACTATTTAAATATTTTTAAAATACTTGATGTTCAACTATTGATTATAATTTAATTTATTTGTATTATTTATAAACCAACCCAGTACCCACCATTACTAACTAAACCCCACCCAATTAATAATCCAACTATAATAACAAAATCGTCATTAACACTACTAAAACACGATGAAATTATAGATTAATGAAAATAACATCCAAAATTATTCGAGTCCGAATCGAAGCCCCAATTAAATTTATGTTGAACCTCTTATTTAGGAGGACACTTTCAATTTGATTCTCTTTCAAGATTGAATTAGAAATTTATGATTAAAGGTAAAGAAGTAATACATCCCGAATTAATTCATGCACTTTTTTAAAATATAATTTTATAAATATTTATGATTTGTTTTAAAACTTTTAATATATTATTTTGAAAAAAAGTTACCTATGAAGTAACATCATATAATTGGGACGTAAGAATAATTAAGATGAACATAATCAGACTTTTAAGTTTATCGATAATTTTTATTTAGACACTTGAATGTATGATAATTTACTTCTATAGATATTTTCGTCTCAAAATTTTTAAAACACTCAATTGGCAGTAGCTTTTCTATTGTTGCATTAATAATGTGAGTGATTTATTAATTTGGAGGGTTTAATTAGTAATGGATGGGTAGTGGATTGATTTATAAACTATACTAATAAGTTAAATTATAACAAATAGTTGAGTGCCACGTATTTAAAAAAATATTTAAATAGTTTAAATATAAAACCGTTACATAAGTGGTCAATTTTGAACCAAAAGGTGGATGACAAGGGTATTTCGGACCCAATAGGTGGGTGGGAAGGGTATTTTGGAGTCAATAGGTGGATAGAGGGTAATTTTGTACCATTTTCAATACTTTAAGGGTATTTTAGACCCTTTTCCGTTAATCATATCAATCAACTCAAACCTCTATTTCTCTAGCACGATATTTTATTTTTCATTCGAGCTGTGGACTTTCGTCATCTAAGGTGCAACATGCAAATTGCTTCCTTGCAGCACGATATTTATGTTGTTATGCCTTCTGCTATTTCGCTTACGATTTAGAATAAATAAAACAATCAAAAATATAATTTTATTTAAAAATAAAATCTATCAAAACAAGATTTTACCTTACATCTAATTCATTTTATTTAATTTATATCAAAATCACGTTGATTAGGTCACATCCAATAAGCTTCAGATTTATCAGTCTGTTAGAGTATTTGACCCAAACATTTGTTATTTCATAAGATTCTTCGCTCTTATTAAATTTATTTTTGCGAAAAGTAGACATAAAATAAAAAATTATTATCAATCATCTAATAAAAATTTATATGATTTAATACTTCTAAATTTTAGGTTTGAGATTATTTTTGCTTAATTTTAGTGTGCCCTCTTTAGATTTCTATTCCAATTATAAATATAAATATAAATATAATTATAATTTCTCCCTAAAATACTATTAAAATAAAAATATCTCTGTTTCAATGGCCTCGAGATTTATATAAAACCTCTGCTTTCACTTTTACTCATTCTTTCACTTCTCTCGTTATTTTATCGCCGGCGGCAAGTGATCCGAGAATTTGTACTGTAAGCCGAGCTAGTTCCGTCAAGAATCGATGGCGCCACCGGCGAATGGAGGTGGCGGAGAAGTGCAGGAACAGGCGGCGCAGCCGCAGCAACAGCAGCGGGGAATTGGACAGATGCTGACGGGAGTAATAAGAATTGCGGTTTTCTGGTACTTTGCTTCTAAGTTCTTCTCACCGAAAAAGCCTATGTCCGATCCGTCGGTTCCTAATTTCCAGATCTCAAATCTCTTCAGCAAAGGCGAACCTTTGGTTAGTTGAATTTATCTAATATTATATTACAATTAATGCGTTCGCACTATGTGAAGTTTATTATTAATATTTATACAGGCATCTTTTGTGTTTATTTTTTATATGTATATATGGTTTGAGCTGAAAGTAGGGAGTTCAGTTGAATCTGATGCAAAAAAAAAACTAACTTTGAGGTGTGTAATAATCTACCTAAAAGCTTAAGTTTTTAGAGAGATTCTTAACTATTTTTTAATACTTGCAAGAAGAAGAATCAAAGACATGTACTTTTTTTGGTCTTTGAAGACACAGTCTTTATATATTCTTACATTTCTGAAAAAATGAAAAAAAAAAAAAAGAAAGAAAGATGAAAGGTGGTCATTATACAATGAAAATAAATCAATTCTGAAAATATTGATGAATTAGATGCATGTGTTGAGGTAAAGAGGAGGGTGGTTGTAGGGGTCCAGTACACAATCATGCCAAGTATTTTTGAGAATTGCTTTGTGAATGCAACATCTTATTTAGCAACAAGTTATGCTCAACTTAAAAGTTTCTGGCTTGAATGTTTAATAGGACATGTGGTTCTATCTTTCCGAACAACAAAATTTCAGTGACTTTGGTAATGAAGGTGCACTTATTTGGCATGAGACAAACATACCATATGCAGTTTGGGGACCAGAGAGTACCAGGTCTCTTTCTTTGAAGTATCATCTATCTGAGGTAACATTTTTTTTTGGAAATAGTAAATGCAAGATCTTCATCATTAACTGCCTTTAAAATGTGTTGTTCAATACAAACAAACATTTGATTCAAGATACTGCCTTTCACTTTTGGATGCATTAGTTTTACTGTCTTGCACTATCTTTTACTGTGGCACAGTACTTATCTGAACTTGGCTGCCTATGATTGTTTCCTCTCAGGCAGTGAAAAACAATGGGAGTCTTTATGCTCATGTTTACTTTGCACGTTCTGGGTATTCTCCTGATCCAAATGATCCTGAGTATCAACCATTGGCTGCTTTTGGACGGACATATTGTAAGATCATGTTATTTGTGAAGTTTCTGTCCTTATCTAGGGTTATAGAAGGTGGGATTTTGTGAGTGCCTAATACTTATGTACTATTTTTGTGAACTCAGCTATTGTGACATATTTACCCAAGTCTAAAGCAGATAAGAAGAAGAGCCTTTTAAGAAACTCTGAGGACTCGAAGGAGGATGTCACCAATCCTGAGGTACACCTGTGTTTTTATATTCGGACTTGTGTTTGTATGTAATATTTCTGTGCATTTTTTCATGGTGTGAGCATTGAGATCATTTGTTTCTGCATTTCATGCCTGATGGATTATATTTATTTGGTCTTTTTTCTGTTAAATTGCACTTCACTTAATGCTTTGCTTAAAGTGTGAAGCAGGGCCTTGTCACTCTTTCCACACGCTTCCCTGAACACTAGACTAGAATGCGTATTTTGACTAATTTACATTGTGATGTAATAAATTTGTTTATTTTAAATGCATTGTCACCCTTTCATCAACATTGAAGATTTTTTATACCATATAATCATGAAGTATGATGAGCAGTTTCCTCAGGCAGTTCAAGAAGCTCAAGATGATCTCAAGGAGGATGGTCCTCCTGAATGGATTTCATATTGGAAACCTAATGTTACAATCAACTTGGTCGATGATTTCACAAGGTATGCCTGCTTGAAGTTCTGGTTTGAATAATAAATTTGGTTTCATTTGGCTATGTTTTCTGTAACCAATTTGAAATGACAATCTTACATATAGTATTTTGCTATATACATTTTTGTTGTTAAACTAGATGTGTGTCTCTTTCTGATCTGTTGAACTGCTTTTCCTTTTACTGTATACAATTCTAACATCTTGTTAATTTTCAAACACTCTGCTCTTTTCTTTTTGCAGATACACTGCAAATGCCATTCCACCTATTGTTGCTCCTTGTATCCTTTACTTCCTCTGTCTCTATATTTTTCTCATGGGTTCCTTTTACACGATGTATTCTGCTGATATAGTTTCGGTAGTACGGTACTTCTGGAGACGGCAAGAAGCATCTCACTTGAACTTGTGGAAGATATTGATGGACTTGTTTGATGCAAATTTATGATTTCCTTCATGCTGAATTCTTTCTTCTTTTTCCTCTTATTTATTATCTGTGATTTGGCATCCTTGTCTGCTCTTCTTGTTCACAGAAGACAATTTCACACTGTTCAATTCCTTGACCTGACTTGTTAGACATCAATATTGAATCTACAACAGGAAACTACTATCCGACTGTTTTCTTCAATGAGTTTTGGTTGCTTAGGGATAAACTAATAGCTATCAATGATACAGTAACTGAGGTGCCTCTGCATCTAGAGGTGAGTCCCATAAGCATGACAAAATGGCAGCTATTCCTGCAGATGGACCAGTCTTTCCAAGTTCATCGTAGTTATGGTAGCATGCTCGACGGAGAGTCTGATGAACTAAAGGTATCATTTACTTGGTTTTGCAGTACCCATTGGCGCAACATTTTTGCACGTGAAATATCCAGTTCCAATGATTTGTCATTAAACCCGAGTCGTGAGTAGATAAACATGAATTTATGCAGACACCATAAGGCTCAAGAGTATACTGGACATTTCAAAATAAAAAAGCTGGAAAAGTACATTATTAGTATACATTCTGTTTTATTTATCTAGAATATGCTTACTTTTTTCTGTTTGTAGTATTTAATTACATCAGTACCAATTTATGTTCTGTTCCCCTGAATATTTAAAAAATTAACCCCAGAAGTCCAAACTAACATAATAGAGGTCCTGCTTTAGATTGCTGTAGCAATGATGTGAAATTTTAGCAACATCTATTATTTATGTGTTTGACATGTGATTTATTACACTTTTTCCAGAGAGTGTTTTTGGAAGGAAATCCTTACCTTCTGGGGGTGACTATGATTGTTTCAGTAATGCATTCACTATTTGATTTCCTGGCATTCAAGAATGGTAAGTATAGTAGGGAGCATTTTTCCTTCTAAGGTAGTTACAGCAAGTGTGTAGTAGATTGGATTCAGACTATATTTGATTTTCCTTGTAGATATTCAATTTTGGAATAAAAACAAGTCCATGGAAGGGCTGTCTGCAAAATCAGTGGTCGTGAATTTTTTCTGCCAGTTTATTGTCTTCCTGTATTTGCTTGATAATGATACTTCATGGATGATACTTGCAAGTTCTGGTGTTGGTTGTTGCATTGAGTTCTGGAAAATAGGGAAGGCCATGCACATTGAGGTATGATCACTAATAATAGAGTCAAGTTTTTGTTTAGCTCTTTTATTACCAGTGGTTGTAATAATATCATCATGTTTTCATACTGGTGTTTGATTGTCTCCATTATTTACTGTTACAATGGCTGGAAGTTTGAGTCAAGGTTGTATGGATATCTCCATTTTTTTTCTCAATCATCCAAATTAATTCATTGTTTACACTTAGATTCTTCTTTATTGACAAGTGTTCAGGAGACACACACACACACACTCTGACAAAGTTTCATGTGCTCTTATCTTACATAATTGCTCCTAGTGGGGTTCCCATAATCTTTACTTTGATGAACTTGGAAATTTGAGTTGCTTGGGGATAGAATTCTAGATGGGACTAGTGATTAATAATTGATAATTCAAACTTATCAATATCTTATTCAGAACTAATGCTTCTCTTTGACATACAGTGACTGATTAAGCGCAAACTCTAATCACCAGTAGTTTTATTGATAATTGTCCTTGATTTCTAGATTGACAGATCTGGTAGAATACCCATGTTGAGGTTCCGAGATCGGGAATCATATGCTGGAAATAAGACGAAAGAATATGATGATCTTGCCATGAAATATTTGTCTTATGTGCTGTTCTTCCTTGCCGTGTGCTTTGCCATATACTCTCTAATGTATGACCGCCACAAGAGTTGGTATTCGTGGATCCTCTCATCCCTGACAAGCTGTGTTTATATGTTTGGTAAGTTTCTGTCTGTCTTTCCATATAATTGCTCTCCATTTTTCTGGACTCTCTATCTTCTGGTATCTAGGATCTAGTAACATAGTTTTGAGCCTCGCGATGCTCTAACAGTTGATGATCTTGCAGCTAATATTACAATTTCATTGAATAGATACGTTGAGATGTAGTGCACAGTTTGCACTTTCGATAAGCTTGTATTCTTAAAACCATTTTAAGCAGGGACTTCTAATACCATATGCTCCTGTCACTTTGCTTTTTCTTAATCTAATTATTTTCAATTACTACTGCTGCAGGTTTTGTTATGATGTGTCCACAGTTGTTCATCAATTATAAACTGAAGTCTGTTGCTCATTTACCTTGGAGGCAAATGACTTACAAATTCCTTAATACCATCATTGATGATTTGTTTGCATTTGTGATAAAAATGCCAATGCTACATCGCCTGTCTGTGTTCCGTGATGGTAAGTTTTTGAAGTAAATTCCTTTGTGGTCGATTGATTGTTTTTATTGGGTTAAGCAGCGGCGTCGTTCTCTTCTGTGACCAAGCTAGTATTTCCTGTTCAATGCTGTACATGAATTCATATTTGTATCATAAGCTCAAAGCCTGAGAACGTTGTACACTCTCTTTAGATAGATTCATTGACCATTTCAAGATCTTGAATATGTTTTGGTTAACCAAGTAACCAGCTAGATAAGAACATCCATGGGTACTGTCAAGTATGTGTTTTCAATGTTAGAGAATTCAATATTTGTTACTATTCATATCTTTGCAGAAGCTCGAGCTCTCTAACCATTATAAAAGATGAACTTGGTTCTTTAATTGCTCAGCTCATATGCTGGATTTACGTTAAAGTTTGCCATTTATAGGTACTGATAATTATTGTGTAAATGAAAGGAGTGGTAAATAAACAGTCTCTGGATGCTACTGTTCCTTTTAAGCTTTTACATCAGCTTAGATGATGTTGAGCCAGTAATTTTGTGGCCGTCTTGTTTTAGAAGTCTATCATTACAAATGTTGTATGCGTTTCTTTTGCTCTATTCTGTGCATTAGCTTTCACTCGATTGGATTACTGATATTTCATCTGCCTTTGCCATGCAGATCTTATATTTTTGATATACATATATCAGAGATGGGTTTATCCAGTAGATAAGAAACGGGTGAATGAGTTTGGTTTTGCTGCGGAAGATGTGGATCAAGCTGCCAGTAGTTCAGATACTCCCGCACTTAAAGAAGACGAGAAGAAAACTAACTAAGCTAAAATCTTTCACTTACGCTTCAGTACAACATCAATGAACTGTAAAGGTCAGAAAGATTGCTTCTTGTTTTGGATGAACTCAACACCTGCAACGATGATGAGTTGCTTCAGGACGTTTAGTAATTGCTCAGGATCTTTGGTTACAATGTTCAGATTCGAGTAACTTAATCGAGAATTGGAAATGACGACAGCGGCCTGAGAGGGGAACTCTGGTGCTTTCAGATGTCAATCACCTCTTCGTCACGTTTCTTAAGTTCCCATTTCTCAAGTCTTTTTGTAGCTATAAATACCAGATTCTATCTACATAGGTTTTCTGGATTTCTTTTCTATTTGTTTCCTGTTAGAATCAAATGTTTGTGTGAAAGTGAACCTACAATAACTGCTGTTAGAAATGCACCAATATGGTTTCTTCTGTTCAAGGGATTCATATTTCTCAAGACTCAATTCATTCATTTTCTTACTATTCACTCGATGTTCAGTATCCTCTTAAATTTACATGCGTGATAAAAGACGACTTTCGTAATTGAGAATGAAGGAGTATTCATCGCTCTATATTATAAGTCAATTCATCAAGAAGATGAGAAGTACAGAACCACTTTTGAAAAGTCAAATCCCAAAAGCAAGTTTCAAATCAAACCATGACCAACTTTTTACTACACAGTCCAAAAGAAAAGGCAACTTCTTGTCCAGCATCAACTATAAAAGTTAGATTGTACAGAAATGAACAGTTCAGTTTTCTACTTTGTGAATTCAGATTATGATATCCTAAATAGTGTATAAGGTATGGTGTGTTAGCTAAAAGTGGTATGGTCAAACTAAGAAACAACAAAAATAAACAAAATCTGATAAATGACAGTTAAACAAGAAGAGGATATTTGGCCAAAATCTTTTAAAACAGTGTAGAGTAGTTTTTTTTTCTCCATTGAAATATGAATAGTAAGTATTAGGTGTTTTTTATTGGAAAAAGGAAAACTATTAAATTATTTTGTCAAAAACACTGTCACAATACAGCATGTTTTTGGTGATTTAGTAGAAGCAACAAACAGTGAATCTTTGAAAGCAGTTGCTTGTTTTTATAGTCAAATAAGGAAACTATGATTTTGTGACTTGTTAAAGATAATTTTCATTCTTCGAATTTCAAGCGTTATATCTCGGTCGATTTTTAAAAAATTTAAAATTGAGCTAGAGAGATATTACTAATAGTATAAAAATGAAAGGAAAAAATGGGAGAAAGAGTAGTACTTGATTGATGTGCAGATTTAAGAGTGATTGTCAAGTCATTTTGCTTATTTCTTCTTAGTAAATTATTTCTTTAGGCCTGAGACTAGTTTGTGGTTATTTACATAATTTTGGACTTGTTTGACCCTTGGATAATAAAGTATGTACTACTAACTATTAGTAAAAAATGAATAATATTAAGATCATTTTATTTGATATAAGATTAGATTTTAAATGAGATATACAAGCTTTATATATGCACTTTCTTTTGTGTAATGAAGAGTTTTGATTCTTAGAGAATATTAATTGTATGAATAGATAGAATAAAATAATATTGATCATTATCATCAAAAATAATCTCCTCAATAAATTAAAAGTATGTTATATTTTAATTAATTATTTTTTTAATTTACTCCTATTTTTTCTAAAATCATTCATAATCAATCTTTCATGTCTCAAAATATTTTTATGTGTTTGAAATTTTATCTTCTATCAAAAAATTACATTTATTTTATTCTGAATATTTTGATATCTCTCCTATTATATTTAAAGTATTATAATGGAGAAAATTCTCGATAAATGTTTTTGGCCGCCAAATGTATTGGCATTAAATGAAGTGTAATAATTAGAGTATCTGAATCTGCCTATTTCCATCATTTCACAGATTTAAAACCCCCTTTTTTTGTGAATATATATTTTACTTCTCTGACAATTTTGCCTATCCCTATAATACTCCTTTTTTTTTAATTTTATTTTTAGATATATAACAAAATTTTTCTAACATAAAAGACAAACAACCAATACTAATGTAATTTTCCTTTCTTATGTTAGTTTCTAACAAAAATAATACTAATGTAATTTTCCTTTCTTATGTTAGTTTCTAACAAAAATAATACTAATGTAATTTTCTCATATAAAGAGGGCTTTTTTATGGAGTGACTTTGTTTGATTTAATATAGAGTATAAGAAAATTATGTTAATTATATTAAAATATTTTAAAATTAAATTATTATTTATAAAAATATATTTTATTTATTTATTTATTATATCATGTGATATTTATATCTTGTTTGAATGATTGTATTGTTAGATTCAATATAATTTTTATTTTAATAATTGTAAATTCTATTTATTAAATCTTTTGAATTCGTCATTAATATAAAAAGATATATTTTATATGATCAATTTGATGTGATTATGTTATCACTTTAATATTTTTTATTTATATAAAGTATTATTATTTAATAATTTTATTATTTATTTTTTTAATTGATTTATCGTTTAAATTATATAACGACGAAGAACGATGTTTCAATAATTATCTATTATACAGCTATTCTTCTTGATATGATTACATCTCTATAGGTGTTTTTCACCTATATGATCAGTGTGATACTACTACTCATCACCTTTTTATACAAACAAACACATGAATGAATAATTTTCTCTTTGTATCTCCACCACTCCCCCCACCCCACCCCCACCCCCTCTGTATTTATGGTATATAGTTTACATACATAAACGGTGACATTGTCTACTTGTTTCTTGAAAAAGTTTTTATTTTTTCATCTTCTCTTGTTGAAGCTATGGCTGCACTGAATCCTAATGCAGAAGAGTTCAAACCAACTAATAATGAAAAAGTAGTCCCTTTTATTCCACAAGGCAATGAACTTGTTGTGTATCAGCCACCATTACTGCCATTTCATGTTTCACAGCCTCAATATCATCACTTAGGTTATTTCTACTACTATCAACAAAATGATCCCTTTTATTGGATTCACAATGATCTTTATCATCAACTTGAAAATACACCTCAAACTCAGTCTTTTATTGCAAAAGGTGAGATCTTTAGTGATGGGGTGAAGGAGAAGTGGGTGTGGGTTGAGAAAACTCATCAAGATCAGTCTTTTGTTGATAAAGATGAAATCTTTAGTGATGGGATGAACAAAAATTGGAAAAACAAGAAACCCTTTTTGCCACCTAGGATGATGAGAACTCCTGCAAGTGTTTGGAAGCCTAAAGGGTTTGTTATGAGGAAACCACAGCAAGAAACTGGCTCTTCAATCTCTTCATGCAAATCTTCTGCTGCTCTTTTCAGTTGGGACAAAACTACTGTGATGATAAGAAACATACCCAATCAGTTCAGGTCTGTGATAACAATCTTTTTTTTTTTACATAAAGGTCAAATCTTTAGAAGTTGTTTAATCTTTTTTTTCATGTTATTTGAGTTTTTGCATGTGGAAATTGAGTTTTAAATGCAAAAACTTATTATGGGTTAGTAATAGACTTTCATTTACTTGGTTCTTGAAATAATCTAATATGCTTTATTTGTTTGCACTTGTACCTTTCATGTACTTGTTATTGAAATAAATCTAATATTTCATATTTGCATGTTGAAAATTGAAACTGTGATTTGAATGCAAAATATCTATTATGGTTTTTTTTTTGTTTTTTTTTTGAACTTGACCTTTCATATACTTGTTCTTGAAATATTGTTTCATTCATTGGTATTTTCCTTTTTGTTTTACCATTTTTAGTTCTTTTGTTTGTTTGCAATTTGCATGTTATAATTGAGACTTGAACACAAGTACTTGTAGTATCTATTATGTGCTACTTTTGTTTTTTGCACTTAACTTTGTTCATACTTGTGCTTGTAATGATCATATGTTGCATTAGTTTAGGTCTATGTTACTCGGACTCTTCAAAAATGTTGTATTGAATTTTCCAGTAGAGTTGAAACAACTTATTATTTGGGTTCTAGTGTTACTATGCCTTTCCCAGACTTCAATTTTTATCCACTGTCTGTTCATATCCCAATGTACAGTTACTATGGTGATGCATGCTCTTAGTATTCATCATATATGATTGATTAGTGTATTAAATGCAGTTTTGTGTGCTTTTAATTCTCTCATTAAACTTTTTGTTAATTTTGGTATATGCATATTTATGAACTAGTTTCTGATAACGTGCGTTGCACGTTTAATTTTTACTATTGTTATATAATATAAAATTGTGCTATCAAATAGAAAATGTTTGAATCAACAATATTAATTTTACTAATTATATTTCATGTATCAACAAAAATAAATAAAAAGGAATTGCGTATTTGGCATCAAGCAAAAAGTATGTGAAATTAATTAATATAATATAGTCTCCTTTAACTTTGTATAAGTCTTTTTTATAATCTAAATATCAGTGATAATCTTTTATAGCCATAAATAGATATCAAAAATACATGCACACTTATTGATAAGATTGCCTATTTTATTTTAATGAGAAACGATAGAGTGAAATATTTACATTATTTAAGTAAGGTTCTAAAATTAAGACAGTACTATCAAAATTATACAAGATTAAAAGCAATTACATTTAAAATATAAAACTGACAGATATATAATTTAAACACTGAACTTCATACATACATCTATTTCAAAAGTTCATAATAATAGCTAAAAGATTACAACATCATAATGAGTTTATTAGAAATGCAAAATAAATTAGAAACAACAATAATCTTCATGATGGAGAATATATATCGAAAGAAATATGAGGACTTAGGCATGTCTAAAAAGAAGTCTTCAAGCTCTCTTCCCCACCTTATGTATTCTATTTTTTCATGGCTTTTTTGCCTATCATAGATGAAATAGGTTTTGATTATCAGCTGAATGACAATTTCTTTCATTTTTCAATGGTTATCACCTAGTTTTTAAATAGTAGTAAAAATGTCTGTTTAAATTCTATATTTTTTGTTTTAAATAATAGTCTTTAATATATAGATAGATGGAAAGATGAAAAATACAAATCATAGTTAGACTTAATAAGAGAATTAACATTACCACTAATAATTATTGCTTTGAACTTGAAATTTGGTCTAATTTGAATGAATAATTAAAAAGATGAAAAACACAAATCATTGTAATTAGTAATAAATGAGGCACTTACAAGTTATCTCAATAATTTATTACTAATTCATTCATATATAACAACAGACTTTTAATATCGTAGTAGTAATAAATCAAATAAATAAAATCAGTGACATTAATCAGATAAATGGGGATCACTCTTTTCATATGCCAATAATTATTGTAGGATATACATGTACAATTAAAATATACCTTTTCACATTCCAAACATTTAATTATTTGTTTATATTTAATTAAGAATTAATTTAAGGAAATGCAAAAGTCATCTACATTTTTATCAAAATGATACAATTTAACATTTAAACTAAATAATTAAATGCTTTTATAACATTTTAATTTATAGTAAGGATAAAATTGTAATTCAACTTTTAACTTTTTTTGTTCCCTCTTATAATAATATATGATCTGTTAGTTTCTGACTAAAAAATAACTCTTTTTGAATGGATTTTATTCAACAGGAGAGAGCCTTTCATGCTTTTTCTTGATCATTACTGCAGTCTGAATCATTGGGAGTATGATTTCCTTTATCTGCCAATGGATTTTAGGTAATACTTCTACTATTTAATGTTATTAACTAATCTGCATCTTTTACTAACATGCTGCAGCATATTTTTAATTAGTTAGTTTAAACACATAATTTTAGCTTCTATACTCTAATGACTCTACAAAGGAACTTTAGAATGCTAATTGCGGTATAAAATTTGGGATTACATTTTTCGCGTGTTTGGTTATTGGTACGAGAATTTGGTGTTCTATGAGATGTATCCTTGTTCCAAACAAGAGGACCCTCTTGAAACGATTAGAAACCTGAAAAATAAGTGAGACTAGTTACTTCATTTCTATATAGTGTCTGTATATATAAGTTAAATCCCATCCATTTTTCTTTGTTAGTAATGTCTCTCTTTGTTAATTGTTCGTGTTGATAATGCAGGACCAACAACAATGTAGGCTATGCTTTTGTCAATTTCACGACGGGTTGTGCTGCTTCAGAGATTAGGAAAGTTCTCAGGTACTTCAAATGGGAAAGTGTTGAGACTCCCACGGGCATTTTCTCGTCAAGGAAGATTTGTGTAGTTTCTTGGGCTCGTATTCAGGTAAAAATGACTTCACATCTCTTGACATCTTTCAACATGTTTCACTTCAAACTTGTTTGTTGATGTTCATAACACCACACAAGTGTTAAATGGAAGACATGAGATACAACAATGTCTGGTTGGTCACTCCTCAACTCCCAAATATTAGCGCTATTTGACAAACTGAATTTGTTTCGTAACTTAAAGTAGTATTGTAGTGTACATTTTGGGGTTTCTACTGTATAGTCTTTTATATAGATAACATTATTTTTTATAATGTTGGTTGCTTTTTTGATTGATGAACATCAGGGCAAGGATCTATTGGTGAAGCATTTTTCGCAGTCCAAGTTTATATGCGACACTGATGAATATCTTCCAGTTGTTTTCTCCCCTCCGAGGAATGGTTCATCTAGGTTGACAGCTCCAATGACTATTGGCAATCTGGCTGTAGGTCCTTCAGTTTATTCGTCCAGTGTCACGACTAATTAGAACTTTAGCAGCTGCTGGAACTATATGTTGCTCGAGTCCTCCAAAAAATGCTAAATATACCAGCATTTTTGGACGAGCCGAGCAACATAGTTTAAGCTTTTAGAAGTATCGTAAAGGGTTTTATGTCTGTACTGATGTATGTCCAGTGTTTTCATTTTCTCCCTGGGGCTCGAGTTTATCGATGATCTGGGGTGAAATGGAAACATTGGATCTATCCATCTATGTTAATGTTTTGAAATCGTAGGTTCTATGTTTAAGAATGTTGTTTGTGTTCAGTTTGTTAGTTTTGTATTTTATGGTGTTATGCATGTAAAATGTAAGGGCCTTTTTTCCCAAGGATATTATATATATGTAAGGTGGCCTTTAATATGCATGTATTTTTCAATTTCCTTCATCCTCTAGTACTTTTTTTGTTCAAGACAAAGTGAGAGAATTATATTACATCTAAATATAATTGGTAAAATTATCATATTTGAAGGAAGAAACAGTAACTTAAAACTAAATGTCAAGCATTGTATCTACAATTGACTTCATTTTTTTTCAAATGCCAAAACTGCATAGGTCTAGGCAATTTGGCTAGAAAAAATGGACAAGCACTTCAAGAACTTAATAGAAGTTTACTTACAACACATATCAATACAAGCACAAGCAATAGACAATTAGCTAGCCATAGAGCAGGAGCTTTAGTACATCGAGCTAGGAATCAAGTGAACATAATAATCGGATAAAAGATAAATATATCTTTGAACTATTGTAAATGGTATGCTATGTCGGGAGCCTAAATAGAGACGCGTGTAGCAATCTTATCCGTATATGCGATATTTAATAAATATCGGAATGGTGGATAAGATTGTGATACATGTATGTCCGTTACTCTAAAGAGTATATATGGTCTACATTTTGGACGGCAGGAGTATTAATATCTCAAAAGCAAACGGAGGATATGTGCATAGTTTGAGGAGTATTGGTTCTTTTTCCTTTTAATAATAGATGGTTAAACATTCTAGCCTTGCTTCTCCTTGGACACTTTGCAATGTATTATATTTATATCATCAAAAAGTGCACAAAAGCCCCCTCCCCCCAACCCAGCCATATATATATACATACTCATTGTAAAATTAACCTTATATAACGTATGATAAAACTACTCTTACATATTACATAACTAGCTAGCTGCAGCAAAAGCTAAAACTACTCTTACATTTTATTGCAGAAGTACTTATACATACATTTTTCTGCATCTTATCTTGCTTGAGACAATTGTATAGCTTCTTGATCATGTGTTGAGTCTTCAGCCCACATAAACTGTCGCGACATGAGCGAAAATTGTTGAATTCTTACTTCTTCAAGTTGCTCCCACTCAGCCCATTTTTCAGCTAAACCTACACCCTTTAGCATGGTGATTACTTCTGCCATTTTCGGACGTTCCTCAGGTGAACTTTGGGTGCAAAGCAATGCAACTTGAAGGATTGTCTCAACTTCTTTGGGTTCATAAGTTTTCATGTTTCCATCCACAATGTCACCTAACCTTTTCTCTCTTAGTAGTTTCTTGATCTGTAGAAGAAAAAAGGTATCCGTTATGTTGCTCTGACTCTTCAAAAATTGAAAAGTAGGGACTTACATGATCCAGTAGCAAGACATCTTCCTCTTCTTCAAGACGCGAAAAATCAATTGCACGTTGCCCTGTTACAAGTTCTAGAAGTGTAATACCATATCCAAATACATCTGTTTTCTCAGATGATTTTCCAGTAGATAAGTATTCTGGAGCAATGTGGCCCATTGTTCCGCGAACTTGAGTTGTAATATGAGTCAGTTTTGTATCAACTAGCTTTGCTAGTCCAAAATCTCCAAGAACAGGTTCAAAGTTATCATCTAGGAGGATGTTTGCTGCTTTTAGATCTCTATGAATGATCTTAGGATCACAATGCTCATGTAGGTACTCTAGGCCATGTGCTGCTCCAAATGCTATCCGTCTCCTCGTTGGCCAATCTAGAGCTTTCTCTCCAGGTTTTAAATCTGTCGAAAAGAGAGGAAAAGAACACAGACACAGACTTAACAGACTGAACAGTATCAAGAATGTCAAAAAAAAGTGGTTGAGTGATAAGGGGCATACCTCTTAACCGATATGCAACGCTAAGATTCTGCATAAATGGATAAACAAGAATTCTCTCAGAAGAGGTTGTACAGAACCCAATCAAACGTAGGAGATTCCGATGAACTGCAACACTAATCAGCTGCACTTCCCTTAGAAATGCAGCCTCTCCACCAGGATTATGGTAATCAGTGAGTCTTTTCACTGCCACTTTTGTGTTGTCTGAAAGATAGCCTTTGTAAACTTTACCAAAACCTCCTTGTCCTATAATGTTGCTTTCACTGAAATTGTCCGTTGCAATCTGAAGTTCGCGCCATGAGAACCTTCTTAGTTGGCCTAATGAAATGTTGCGCTCAACGTCACCTAAAATGCCATAAAAGTATATGGCATTTGAAGTTATTAAGGAATTTGTTCAGTACAGGAAAATCTATACTCTTTCTGTTGAAAAAATAGGAGTAAAGCATATACCTTCCACATCAAAAAATTGATCTTGTTTGATTTTACGTTTATAATTGCATCGATATGTGACGATAGCCCCAACTAAGAGAAGAAGGAATGCACCACAACTTGCACCAGTAATAGCAACCTCAAGTTTTGGTCTTCTGCTAGAAGCTGTTGAAAAGAGCATCACTTAAACAATTTTCATTTGTTGGCTAAGAACTACTAAGAGGTGCATTTGTGACGACTATTAACCTGGAGCAGAGGAACTAGAAACACAGGGTTTCTGAAATCTATTGCCACAAGCAAGATGAGTTCCTGAAAAACTGATTACGACATATAGAATGATCGTTAAAACAACATAGTTAAGCAACTAAGTCAATAATAGTTGAATGATGCAGTCATGAGAAATAGTTTTTCATTTTTTATCAGTTGAAGGGAGCCTTGGAGCAACGTAAAGTTGTCTCCATATGACCTAAGTTGGAGCAATGAGGTCGAGCTGTGAAATAACCTACTGATGCTTGCAGCAAGGTAGACTGCCTATGTCGCAACTCCCATGGGCATTTCGTGCATCAGGTTGGCCATTTTTAGAGCTCAACATCAAAATGAAAAGGCTAAACAAGCTGGCAACAAAGAAGAATAAATGATGACATTACCTGTATGTTGGTATTGAAAACAACTGCAGTGGGATACCTCCAGTCAGATCATTGGAGGACAGGTCCCTGTGAAAAATAAAAACAAGTGAGAACTATAACCAGATATAAATGAATACATCAAGTAACAACTCATTCTATGTTGCTCGGGCTCTCCAAAATGATATCTTTTGAAGGGTCCGACACACATACTATAGTAGTTTCGAAGAAACATAGTTCTTACAGTTCTTTTAAGCCTGTAATGTTTATAAGTGAATTTGGAACAGTTCCTGTTATGTGATTTCCTCTCATGACCCTGATGTAGGACAAAAAGAACATATCATAGAAAGATTTTGCTACAGGAACAGTTTAATAAGAACTATGTCAAGGTCTGCTAGGACTCTCAAAAAATGTTGTCACACTCGTGCCGGATCCTCCAAAAATGCACTGCAGTTGGAGGACCTGACACGCACCTGTCATCATTTTTGAAGAGTCCGAGCAACATCCTTGGTATTTTAGGAAAACGGAGAGAACAAAGAAACAAAGAAAAACTTACAAATGTTTAAGTTTGTAGAGCTGACCCCAAGCTGGTGGAATAGGGCCATTGAAATTATTGTTTGCAAGATTCAAGTTTTGTAGATTTGACATGCTGCTAAGGTAATCAGGTAAGGCACCAGATAGATCATTGTTCTGTAAATCCCTGCACAGTTCCATTAACATTTTAGCAACACTTCATAAAACTTTCCTAGGTTCGCAAGACATCGAGGATTAGTAACATTTCATTTTTCCTACCTAAACGATTGTGATAATTCAGGTAGGAAAAAGGAAAAAAACTAATAGTTGAGGTGTGTTTTTGATAAATAGTTGGTGATAGTTCAGGTATTGAAACTCGGAAAACCAAGTTACTTTAGGTATGTTTTTAACCAGTAACTCTAATTTTAATACAAAGTGCAGTATACTTACAAGCTAACCAAAAATTTCAATTTGGTTATCGACGGTGAAAGTGTTCCTGAGAATCCATTAGAAGCTAAGCTCCTGTTTGATTACAACAATAGTTACGTCTCAGTCCCAAAAACAAGTTGAGGTCGACTATTATAACAGAAAGGAAAGAATTAGTCTTACAGGGATATGACATTTCCATTTTTACATGTAACATGAGACCAACTGAAACATGGAGTGACAAAATCAATGTTCCAATCTTTGATTTTATTGTGTGAATCATTCAGAGCCCTCAGCAACTCAATTAAAGCATGACCTGAAATGATGACAAAAATATTATATATAATATATGATTTCAATAAAGAATCAACATTTATCGCGATTTTATTAGCACATTCTTATGCAAGCATATGAAATTTTCACAGATACAGTAACCAAAACCTTCAACTCCATACCTTCAACATCATAATCGTTTGAGGAGAGACCATTGCTGCATAAAAGTAGGAATACCAGCAAGTTCAAGTGAAATTTCCGGGACGAAAAGGCTGTAGACATTGAATTTTCTCTATCAACCAGAGGAAAGCTTCCACTTGATCCTTCTCCTTGTTTTCGATACTCTATATAACAACAACAACAACAACAACAACAACAATTGCGCCTCAATCTCAAACAAGTCTAGGTCGGAGAATATGATGTCAAAGAAATAGGCCTTGCAGCTGCAACACAATGAGAATATCACCAATTAGTTCATGAAGTATCCAAAATGACTATTTCTGAGTGACTAGTCTTCCGAGGAGTTAATTTCTCAAATGATCATCAAAATACAAAGGCTTTAAACTAATTTTTATCCCCTTCACCGGAATATTACCCGTCCTACTTCTAATGATAGACAGAAAAGATTGGCATATGTGATATGTATGTTAAATGATAGGCACATATATATTAGACTGTTGAATCCCCCCTAAACATAGGTTCATTTAAAAGCTAAGGCAAAATGAACTTAGTTCAATATACCCAAAAAAATTACATAATAGCATGTATAACAACTACCACGCCTTAGTCTCTAACAAGTTGAGGTTGACTATATAAGCTTCAAAACATGTATAACAACTACTCTGCCTCAGTTCCTAACAAGTTGAAGTCAACTATATGAAGTCCACAACATGCATAACAACTACTACGCCTCAGTTCCTAACAAGTTGAAGTCAACTATATGAAGTCCACGACATGCATAACAACTACTAAGCCTCAGTCCCGAACAAGTTGAAGTCGACTATATAAGCTTCACAACATGTATAACAACTACTACGCCTCAGTCCCTAACAAGTTGAAGTCGACTATATAAGCTTCCAACATGTATAACAACTACTACGCCTCAGTCCCTAACAAGTTGAAGTCGACTATATAAGCTTCACAACATGTATAACGACTACTACGCCTATATAAGCTTCAAAACATGTATAACAACTACTATGCCTCAGTCCCTAACAAGTTGAAGTCGACTATATGATGTTGTATATATGTAAATATACTAGTAAGAAAAGTGACCTGGACTAATAGCCATGGATTTTGAAGAGTAGAATGAATGATTAAGATATACAAGGAAGAGTAATAGTAGATAATTGATGACATGATGAATAGGTGAGATTCAAATGGCAATTGGGGGTTTAGTGTAATGTGTAAAGTGGGACACACAAAGCATTCAAGAAAGTAGGAATAGAACAATTTTGAGAGAGGGGTAGGGGGTAGGGGGGTGAGTGGAGCTAAAAAAAGAGTCTACTTGGTGATGAGTTGGTGGTGAATGAGAAGGGCACTACTAATAACAGGAAAAACACATTGTTCTCTCTACTTTAATACTACTTTAATATTAAGATGCTTACACCCCAAAATGCAATCAATAAGCATGACCATATTCCCCTCTTTATTTAAAGGAGAACAATATCTTTTTTATTGGATAATCATCATCGCAAACAACACAGTAACGATAAAATTATCTTCGTTCACTTATAAGTCACAAATTTAAACATGTAATCACTCAAATGTTTATAATGCGTTTCTTTTCCGAATCCTGCATTAAATCTTCTTTTTTTTCTTGCAGAGTTTTAATAAAGTCAACTAATTAAGGGTGTATTAAATTATGCTAGGCCAAACAAACTTTATTTCAATATTAGTTATGTAAAACTTTATGCTATGATCATTTTGTTAGTGTCACAAATTTGAACGACTTGTTAGTACCTTTTCGTAACACAATGACATACGTTTATATATAATTCAAGAAAAATATAATTAACTCATCTAGCAACACGAATGATTATCTTTTATCCTTCTATCTTTAAAAAAATACTTGCTCAAACTCAAAGTTATTAAATTATATCGATGTTAAATCATTACAATACCCTTCGAGGACTGGGGTGCACTCTAATTTTTCTTGCCGTTCTATTAGTATTCTCTATCCTAATTTATGTGACATTTTTCGTTTTTCGAAAATCGAACTGATTAAGTTAGACAGACAATTTAGGATGGAATCCTCAATTTTTTTGAAATGAAATTTATATATTTAAAAGTTACGTAAAAAATATTATAAGTCACGATAGTTACAATTTAAAATGGGTATAACTTGATGATAAATGTGTTATGATTTGTTAATAAAACTTTTGAAAAGGTGCAAAGATGATATAGGCAATGTTTTCAATTTTTTTCATAATGTTTTGCTTTGAATGAAATATGAAAAAGTTGGTCTTTTTTTTTAAAGACACTTTGATACAATTATTCATCATCTTTTTTATCCTATTTTCCACTTAAATTTTACCATAAGATTGGATAATGGAAGAATAATTGAAAAAAGACATGATTGTTTCTCCACTTTGCCAATTTTTTACAAATACACAAATAAAAGACATGATAATCCTACAAAACTGAGGTAGATTATTATTTATTTAATTATTTATTTATTAACACAAATATACAATTGGTTGGTGGTATTTATTTGTATCATATATCAAAAATTAATAATAAAAATATCTAAGTGTTAATTTTTTTTTATAATAATGTGTATTTAATAAAAAGAATTATTTTTCAGAATATATTTTTCGTCGTATCAAATCAAATATATTCTAGAGAAAAGCAAGAACTATCCTATCGAATTAACAATCATTTTCTTTTCTCCCATTTCATACTATAATTGTTTGCATAAAAATAATAGTAATAAAATTATGAAGGGAGTTTGTGATTTGTTAAAATTAAATATATTTCAATTAAATTATAACCATTTGATTGAAATATAATCAATAAAACTTCACACGTTTTTTTATTAAACAAATAGTTAATTGCATTTTTTTTAAAATATAGCCTCTCTCCTCTTCATAGTTGTTAAACCTTTTATTTTTTTTCTAATACAAAAGAATTAATAAAAAATAATAATAGAGGGGGAAAAAAAGTAAGAAAAAGCTTCTCCTAAAAGATTAAGTTAAGAAAAAAAGAAAAAAGTTTTGGAGATTTTGACAATACATTTGTCTAGACATGACCTAAAAGTAATGTATGATATTATACATTAAAAATTAAAATTAAGTATATGAAAAGTTAGGCATTTATCCTCTCCCTATAGGCATCTTAGATATGGTATTTGGTTCCAAATTTCCAAAAGTGTTATCACAAGTGTGTTTATACCCACCATTTTTTGTGTATAATTCCTTATTCCATAAATAAATGGAGAATTTAATTTTAAAGTCAATGAGTTCTGATTTTTATATATGCGACAATATATATAAACTTAAATTTTTAGCGCAACATAATAATATGTAAGTGTAATTTTGTAAGTAGTGATTGATAAAGGTAGAATGCATAAAAATTTCCTAATTCGTTAAAATAGAAAGATTGTTTCTGAAGGCGTATGCTCAATTTCAGTCAGTAGTACGAATATCTAAAGTATTTTATTCATAAAATACTATGAAATGTAATTATATTGACATAAGTATATTAAACATATAGCTTACATTTTAATTAAATATACGTCACGTTTTCAACGTATATACAAGATTAAGAAAGATAACATGAAATCAACATTTCTCTATTTTATTTTAGCCTCCCTCAATGGGCTGAAACTTGTGGCCCAAATCTGATTGACATATGTATTGGGCTTAATGTTTAACTCAAGCCCAATAAAGATATATACATGAAAATTATTATTTTGTGGTTGTATAAGACTATACATTAACTGTATATAATTATTTAAAAGATGAATTTGACAGGTCAGTCAAAAGTTTATGAGAGGAAATTTCATATGACTTGCATGCATATAAAGTATTAAACTGTATGAGTCAATAAAGTGATGCAACAAAGTCAATTTTTCAATAACATTTAGAAATTTTCTCCCCTAATTTTTTTTAACTCTTTCCTAATGAACAAGATCAATAGTGCGATATGAAAAAATTTGACGCGTTCAACCTTTAAATTTGATTCAACGTCTCGATTAATAGGTTTGAGCTTTAGACAAGTGTTAGTTGCCACTTAAACATAGGTGTATATGTACTAAATTGTTATATCAAATCAATGAATATATAATACGTCTATTTTTGTATTTAATTTATCCGTAGTTAGTTTATATATATTTTAATTGCGTTTTTACTTCATAATGATAAATTAATATAGTTTAATGTAGCATCAAAACGTGAGTAATCTTTTGGTCTAAACAAATCTAACTTGTAAAAGACCTTACACCAATCGGAAAACAAACTTGTCATAATTCAAGCACATGACATGTATTATCAGCTTTGGCCAAACAAACCTCACAGATTTGTCCCTTGAGCTACACCGAGTCCAACAAACGTGCATACCATGTGATCTTGTTTTAATGTTTTATAAAGACCTTTCACTTTTCTCTCGCATATTCCGATGTACCTAAGATATCATGCCTTAGAACCTTCACCTACATTTTTATTAAATTCTACATCAAAGAAAAAAAAAGCCAATTTTTCATTCCATGAAAAAAAAGAGAGTTTTTGACTAATAGAAAGACTTTATAAGTCACAAGTGGTAGAATTTTGAAAATGAGATATCATTTTTTCTTGTAGAAAATGGCATTGACTAAGTCTTTTGCACCCTATTTTATACATATATAACCATAAATCTTGTTTATTGAACTTCAAACAAATTAGTATATGCTATTCTCATTCAAATTTTAAGCAATTCTTGAATCCAAAATTAGAGCCATGACACAAGATAATCTTCACATTTTAGACCCTTTTCTTGAAACAAAAATTGTTAACAATCAAAACAACAAATTATCAACAACACTTCAACCATACAATGAACAAAAACATGATGATATAGAGTTTCAAACTTATGAAAATATCACAAATGACAACTTTCCTTGTTCTCCACCTTTATGGATGGCTCAAAGGGCATTAAAGGATAACATAACTCAAGCATCTGCTCCATGTTATGACTATTTTGGCCATCCTTTTCCCGGATCAAGATTACAGGTGATCAGAGTCGTGTTCAGAATTTAAATTTGTCATGTTTGGCCTTTAGATTCTTATTTTTACAAAAATTGACTTTCAACATAACATATTTGTTGTTGTTTTTCACCTCGATATGTTTCGTATAGGTGATCAAGAGTGGTAGGAGGAACCTTATGGAGATGATTCAAGACTTGCCTGAGTCATCTTTTGAAGTGTCATTGAAAGATATTGTTGATGATCAAGAAAGGATAAAAGGGTGCCAACAGGCTACAACAGTAGAAGAGAAGAATCAAAAGGCTAGAATGCCACAACAGAGAAAAACTTTGAAAAGGAGTCAAATATCAAGAAGTGAAAGCATGGATAGTGGGGTTTTCTTACTGAAAATGTTCCTCCCTACTTCTATAGGTAGCAAGAAGAAACTAAAAACAAGGAACTACTCAAAAGTTTCATCGAAAACATCGGTTGATGAATCAGAGAAATCTGTGAACAAGGACTGGTGGAAGATTATGTATGTAGTTATAAAAGAGAATAAGTATAGCAGAAGTATCAAGAAAAGCATGAGTGCCAATAGCAGCAGCAAAAACAGGTAAAAGTTCAACTTTTCTTCTTAGAGAATAGGAAGTCAGTAAAAAAAGGACAGTCTGGTGCAGGAAACATCATGTGTTCACGTAGGGTCTAAGTAAGGATCGCACCCCAAAGGGGGTGTGATGTAGTCATGTAGGTAGCCTAGCACATTTCAAGGCTCAAATGGGGTATGTTGAATTGAATTTAACTTGTGTTACCTGATATTTGCAGGCTGGTTGAAAGCAACTGCACAGAGAGGAAACAAAGAGGATGCTTCTTTTAGTTAAGCAGAAGAATAAAGAACAAATAGAAGAATGAATTTAGAACAATAAAGGTAAAAATATGTGAGGTTTCTGCATGTAACACTCCAGCACAAGTTCACTTTGGTCTTGTAAAAAAGTTAACAGCTATTGCAGTAATGTTTCATCAACAATTTGATTATTTTTGTACTGACCATCATCAATAATCTATCAGAACTCTTCTCCATCATTACGAATAATCGGCTCAATATCTTTTTTCATAGTTTTGAAAAGAATACGCGTGTATACATGAAAAGAAGGACTAGTTGTTATTTCAATTAGGAAAGTAGCGCATACCAGTGGGTAATGACTGCTTATTAGAAGGAACACAAGATAACACGATGCATAGAGTCTAACACATGCTCGGTGTTGGAAGGTCTTCAATCTTGAATACACACTTTGGTATTACTCTTCTTATTGCTGGTGACTCAAACATTTCTTAAGCAGAAGCATTATGAACTGATGAATCAGCTATGTTATATAAACTCTAACACAACATTTTGATACCTAAATATACAAACTTTAATATAAAAAATTGAACCAAAATATAACATTGGGCCATGATGAGGCCCAATATCAGAAAAAGACTTTAAAACCCTAAACCCCCCTTTGATTTGATTGCTAGAACCTTCTACTCAAATCTTGAATTTCTCTGCATATATAAAATCCCATCTCCATTCTTCCACGCACAGCAGAAAAAGCGAAAATCTTCAGTAGCCATGGCGAAACGTTTGATACCAACACTTAACAGGGTTTTGATCGAGAAAATTACAGCTCCTGCCAAAACAAGTGCTGGTATTCTTCTCCCTGAGAAGTCCTCTAAGGTCAGTAACTTTGAAAACAATTGTAATTTATTGAATGGTCCAATTGAAATTGGTCAATGGGTTTGCGTTAGATTCATCATAGCGTGCTCATGCTGTTGTTGTTTTCATTTGACAAGATTTAATTTTGAAAAGGTTCTGCTTTGTTAAGTATCTGAATGAATTTGGATTAAATCTTTGAGTTTGACTGATATGGGTCCTGATAAATTTTCCTAGTCAATTCTAATACATGATGTTTAGCTAAAGTTGACATCTTTTGGTGTGGTGTTGTGAATTTATTGACAACCTATAGTTTGGGGATATAATATGCTTTGGAGATTGTGTATGTAGTTTGATAAATCTCTACAAAGAAGTATTTGAAAACTCCTTTTTGGTTATTGAATCCATAGTGTTAGATTTAGAGAACATTTAGTTTTGAAAGACTTGTCATTTATCAAGTATCCGAAATGAAAGGGGTTTGAGTTAACTTGACTGATGTTGAAGGTTTACTTGAATGATTTTAACTTGTCTTTGACTGAGTTGCTAGTGTTGTAATGTGGATTTTCCAATTTAAGCTATGTTGAAGTTTGGTTAAGACTTAGTCGATTGATTGAATTGTTGTTAAGAGTTAAATGTTAATAAGTTAGGCAATGAAGTTAGTGTTGTGAATTTCAGCTGAATTCAGGGAAAGTAGTGGCTGTTGGACCAGGACTTCATGACAAGACAGGGAACTTGATACCTACTGCTGTCAAGGAAGGTGACACCGTCTTGTTGCCTGAGTACGGTGGTACTCAAGTCAAGTTGGGGGAGAAAGAGTGAGTGCACTTTGTTATCTGTACTTGTATTGTGTTTTGTTCTAAAAGCTTTCTAATCATTCTTGATGATCTTGTGGCAGATTTCATTTGTACCGGGATGAAGACATTTTAGGGACACTGCACGACTGAGCACCGCGTTTGAGTTTTCATTCACATTGACGTTGTTGAGGTTTTTATTCAATGGGAGGTTAATTTCAAGGATGTTTTTGGTTTAAGCATTCGAAATTGTGTTTGATTGATATCTAATGCAATGATAGTTGAATAACTCCATTCGAATTGTGTTTGATTGATATCTAATGCAATGATAGTTGAATATCTCTTCTTTTAGTATTGTGTATGTTTTTAATGGCAAATGACACTGTTTTCTGCCTCAAAGTTCATTGATAATAATAATAATAGTTGCCTAAATTTGACTGCTATTTGATTAATATTGGTGGCTGTGGCTGTTACTATTAATGTGGTGCAAAAGGTCTCTCCATGCTAGGCAATTATAATACTACTAGTGTGGATATCTTATATCACAGAATTTATAAAGCAATATTTTAAATCTAAACATTATATTCTCTTGTATACAAGATTACATGGTAACAAACTTAAAGGAAAATAAAATTTATTATATCTTATTATTTATTCTTGATAACATAGTCATAAGTTAATGACCGTAACTATGTCTATACCAACATAAGCAATGGTGTCAGTGAATCATTTAACAGAAACAAATATTAAATTGTGAAGAAGATGAGGTGGTTTAGAATTTTCGTTATTTTAAAATGAGAGGAAATGTATCTTATCGCAAATGCTGAAACTATTTGGAAATGTTGCTATCCTTTGGAAATGTCGTAAACTTTCATAAAAGTCGTAACTTTTCATGAAAGTTACAAACTCTTCGTAAAGTCGCAATTCTTCGTTAAAGTTTTCAATTTTTCATAAAAATCATAACTTTTTATAAAATTCACAACTCTTTATTAAAGTCGAAAATTTTTATAAATGTCACAAATTTTTCGTGATAATATATATATAATTTCAATGCTTTGTGTGTTATTGGGAGACTTTTTGACACTTGGTGTCAGAAATCAGAATGTATTTGTCAAATATGAGCAATTTGTTTTCACCCAAGTTCAAAGGGTGATAAAAGATTCTCTAATAAAATTGATTTCTCCTTTTTCAATAATATTACAATTTGACTACAATTTTTTTTTCCCATTATACCATCAAATAAATAAGGAAGTAAATGTATTTAATTTTTTTTTATGAATTATTAGCAAGACAGTACACAGAATTGAAAATATTATAAGAACCAACTAAATCTTGACTTGTAAAAATGAAATAAGTGTCATATAAACACTTTAATATATACGTAAGAATACACGCCAGAATATTTTTAAAAAAAATAAACAAAATGCATTCGTATTTATAATAATCACATCACAATCATCCCAAAGTTAAGGTAGGCCTTATGTGCCTTGGACTCATCAAGAAAACATTTATATTTGGTCAATTAAATATTTAAAAAATAATATTCACAAAAAAAAAAGTCAAATATGGAAAATATACATAATCAACAAGTTAAGGTAATTGAATTAAAATGGATCTCAGTATTATGTAGTCAAATCTAAAATATAAGGAAGTTGATATGAACTTAATCCTAATGTTGACCAAATTATGAATAAATATTAGTACAATGTTAATAATTATAATTTGCCATATTTACATTAGTATATTTCACAAGGAAACAAGAAAAACAAAAAAGGTAAAAACTTGACAATACACCAAGAATGAGAAAAAGACTTTAATATAAATCAGATTTTGATTATAGTTCTTTTTTGACACATGTTTTGACCAATCACATTTTTACACGTCATCAACCATATTGTCATGGTCAAATTTTTAAACATTATAAAAAGACCAACATTTTCATCAATTTGTCACAACAATTAAAAAAAGTTACATTATTTTTTTCATTACATAAAAAAAAGAGTGAAAAAAATGAAAATGGAGTGGAGTGGTGTTTTAGTAGTTTTGTGTGTTGTTTTTTCAGTTTGTATAGCAGAAGAAGAAAAGGAATATGTGTTGACATTAGACCATACAAATTTCACTGACACTATCACCAAATACAACTTTATTGTTGTTGAATTTTATGCACCATGGTAATTCTTTATTTATTTATTTTATTCGGAAGTGAATTTAAGATTAGTTCTATATAAAATTTGTGTATATACATGTGAATAGATTTGTAATGTAAAACTTTAAATTCTGAATTCGCCTTAAACGGTTTATGTGTGTTGTGGAGGATGTTTTTTGCTTGCTTATTGACTTTTAGGTTTTCTTTTCTTTTATGTTTAGATAGATTTAGGGCGAGTTTTATTGTTTTTCGATGAAAACTTTTATATACATATGTAACTCTAAATTTTGGATTCGCCTTTGTCTCTATGTTATGATGATTCTGAGGTTTAATTACCTGAACTCGTTTTTTTTTTTGCTTAAAGTATATATATATATATAGAACTCTCTCGATTCTGAATTCGCTTATGTGTATATGTGTTTGAAGAGGATTTTGTTGTTTAAGCTTGTTCTGTAAAGGGGTTTTTAGGATTTATCAACCGTGAATTTTCGATCCGGAGTTTGGATCCTGTATAGCTTTTGAATGATTTGACACGCACGTGTTTATACAGTCTGAGCAATATAGATCTCAGTTACTTGAGGGGCAATTGTTTTTTGAAATCTGATAAGTTCATTTTCTATGTAACAGGTGTGGACACTGCAAGAAACTTGCTCCTGAGGTACTAACTTGATTAAGATTATTAATTTGACATTTTCCACTTTGATTGTTTGTTGTAAGTTAAATGATTTGTGATAAAAACGTTATCTTTTTTTCAGTATGAAAAAGCTGCTTCAATTTTGAGTAGTCATGATCCTCAAATTGTTCTAGCCAAACTTGATGCAAGTGATGATTCAAGTAGAGAACTTGCTATTAAGTATGAGCTTCAAGGCTTCCCAACTATTAAGATCTTAAGAGACGGAGGAAAGAACGTTCAAGAATACAAAGGTCCTCGCGATGCAGATGGTATCGTTGCTTATTTGAAGAAACAAACTGGTCCTGCATCAGCTGAAATCAAGTCGAAAGAAGATGTTGCTAGTCTTATAGATGAGAAAAAGATCAATGTTGTAAGTGTTGTTACCTTTTATCGCGTCTCAATCATTGCTTAGTATATTGTAGATGTTGTCATGGTTGTTGAAATGCTTGTGATTTCTTTCAGGTTGGTGTATTTCCTGAACTCTCCGGGGAAAAGTTTGATAAGTTTATAACGTTAGCTGAGAAACTACGAGCTGATTATGCTTTTGCTCACACCGTTGATGCTAAACTACTCCCTCGGGGAGAGCCAGTTGATAAGCCAACTATTCGTCTCCTTAAGCCATTCGATGAGCTTTTTGTTGATTTTGAGGTTGTATATTCTTTCCCTTTATGATTATGTTGTCTGATATGGATCTGTTTCTTCAGTTAGAATGATACTTAACGTGTATCCGTGCAGGATTTTGATGTTGATGCAGCGGAGAAGTTCATTGCAGAAGCTACTGTTCCTATTGTCACTATTTTCGATCAAGAACCAGAAAACCAAGTCTATGTTAGCAAATTCTTTAAAACTCCCAATGCAAAGGTACCTGATGGACAAGTTTATAACGTGTTCATATCTTACGGAGCTCTGATTATTTTACTCACCGTGAATTTGTGATATGCAGGTGTTGCTATTCGTGAACTTTAGCACTGAGTTGGATGCTTTTCAGTCCAAGTATAAGGATGTCGCTGTGTCATACAAGGGAGACGGATTGAGCTTTCTGTTGGGAGATGTTGAGGCTGGTGCAGGTGCTTTCAAAGTAAGTAACATTGTTTCAGCCTATCTGATTAGTTAATATTAGCTTTTCCAAATGACCATATAACGACACACGTTACTGTTTCATTTGATATATGTATTGCAGTACTTTGGATTGGAGCCCGAACAGGCACCTGTGATCATAATAATGGTGAATGAAGGCGAAAAGTATATCAGTACACATGTACAACCTGATGTTCTTGCTTCATGGTTGAAGGATTACAAGGTAATTTAAACGGACAACCAACGTAGCTGAGTATCATTTCGTTAGGTGTTTTCTGCATTTAAGTGATGGATTGCTAATTTTCCTCATTTTTCCCCTTCTTGTATGGTTGCAGGATGGTAAATTGAAGCAATTTTTTAAATCAGAACCGATCCCTGAGGTTAACAACGAGCCAGTGAAGGTGGTTGTTAGGGATACCCTCCGAGACTTGGTTCTCAACTCGGGGAAAAATGTACTGCTAGAGTTTTATGCACCTTGGTGTGGCCACTGCAAGGCACTAGCTCCAATCTTGGATGAAGTAGCTTTATCATTCGAAAAAGATTCTGATGTTCTGATTGCAAAACTTGTAAGAACTATGGTGTAGTTAAATACAGGTGATTGTGTTACAGATTCGCGATACATATACTTACTTATTTATACTGTTGTGAATCAGGATGCAACTGCAAATGACATTCCAAAAGGTGAATTTGACATTAAAGGTTTCCCAACTTTGTACTTCAAATCTGCTTCTGGTAACATATCCCAGTATGAAGGTGATAGAACAAAAGAAGCCATCATCGAGTTTATTGAAAAGAATCGCGATAAGCCTGCTGCTCATGACTCAGAATCTTCTGTCAAAGCTGATTCCACTAAACCAGAATCAGTAACAACAGATTCAGCAAAAGATGAGCTATAAGTATGTAAATTCTTGTTTTTTTCGACTGTTTATTATAACGATTACTGCATACATTTCTTCTTCTGTTGTATCATTTTGTTTTATGATTTTCAGGTTTTTGGGATAATTTGTCTCCATGGAGGACTCAAGTTTTGTTGTGGATTTGCTGTTTTATGTTAATGTTTTGAGTTTAGGTTATATCTTTTGCACAATTTTATGTATTAGTTGTAACTGAATCTTCATTATTATTACTATCAAATGACAAATCCTCAACTCAACATTACTAGTTCTAAATTTTTGTTCAATGAAATTTTAGCAAATGGTTAATGCATACTTCTCGAGTTGAAATCAAATTATGTTGTTCAGAACCCTTCGAAAATGTCATTGTATGAGCGTTGAATTCTGAAAAATAATGTATTTCGAAGAATTCGAGCAAAAAAGAAAGTTGTTTGTTATTTTAAGATTATCTCATGACAACTCTACATGACAAACTTCTACTTTTGCTGACTGCTGTTTTGTTTTTTTTTCTAATTTTTTTCTGTTTTCTTGATGTCAATTAGCTGGTTTTTATATTCATCATCTCATGTGTCTGTTTGTAACTGACTGTCAAATTGCAGTTGAGTAAACCATTCTTGTTCATTGTCTAATGGTTTTATCGATTTCATTTCCTCGTGTTTCCTCTTTAATGTCTCGAAAAGAATAATTTACGTTTTTACCTTAAAAGACACTCAATGACATGACATGTTTAAGATTGTAAATTCCTTTTTTTATCTCGCAAAAATATTTCTTTCTTAAATTTCAAAACACCGTCTTATAAGATAAAAACAAAGAGAGTACATGGTTTGCCTTAAACTTAATTCCTAGCCTACTTTTAACATAAGGGTCTAAATATCTTCATTCAATACTAGAAAATCCAAGTACCCTAACTCTCTAAAATATTATTGATCGGTTACACATTAGCGATATTTTTAAAGAGTCGGAGCAAATATGTTATCATAGCTCTGCATCAGTAACAGAACTAAAGAAAAGAAGTAAAAAAAATAAATAAAAATTTAAATTCTTAAACTAATCATGTCACTACATAAAACAGAAATTAAACAAAAAAAAAAGCCCTAAAAAAGAAGTTCATCCTATAACAACTACCTGATAATTAGTACTATTAAGTACCAATCTTCTCTGTATCGTTTGATAGATCTTATTTGTGACAGACGTCTCCACAGAATTTGGCTCATCGTTTATGATCTGACATCTCTGTATGGTTGTGAATGGCTAATTTCTGACAGACGTCCCCTCGTCGTTTATTGTTTGACATGACCATTTATGATGAGAAAGAAGAGCATCTTTGTTCTTACCCCATTCATGAATCCTCAAATGAAGTTCAGCAGCAGCAATCAAGAAATGAACACTTTGAATGGGTGTAGAAATTCTCAAGATCTCTTTAATTGTACTTAACCTTAAATCATCAGCTTTTTTCAATAAATCCAATAAACTCTCCTCTTTTTTACTAATATTTTTACTAATTTTTTCCTCTTCCTCATGAACAACTAATTGCTCCCTCATTAATTCACTCACAACATGTGATAATTCAACCATTGATGTATCAGCTAAACTTTCTTGAACTATAGCTAACTTTTCACTCAACTTTCTTTCTTCACTAATTGTCTTATGTTGTAACTCATCAATTAATCCAAGTTGTTTACCACTTAAATTTCCTAAATCTTCTTTACTAAATCCTCTAATTAACTCATGAAGATTAGCTTCAAGTTGTATACCTGATTTTGAGTATAACAAATGAAAAGCCATGCTAGGTCTCCATCCACCAATCCATAAAAATGCATCTTCAAGATTACTTAACCATGAGGGGTGCAACATGCCTAAAACATCACTACTTGCGTATCGCGATTTCTCTCTATAATATTCTTCATAATGTTTCACCACACTATGTATTAAAGGTGACAACATCATATCATTGTTGTTCTCTTTCGAGACACGTACAAGCTCATTCAAGTCTTGATTCTGTTTAACGAGCCATGATTCGAAAAACTTGTGAAATGATTTGCCATTTTTGCTGCTACTCGTCATGGAGAGTTGGTTTATATATCTACAAGATTATTTGGATGGTTGGGATAAAGCTACAAGAAATTTATGTTTAACGTAATATATATAGTGATGATATATATATATATATAAAAGTAAAAAAAGAAAACCAGATTAAGAACCAGTGGGCTATGTGAGCAGTAATAACTAGTGTATAATAATAATAATATTAATAAATCATATTATACTGTCTACTTGTGATATGTTCATTGTTTGATCATGCATCAAAATTCATATTTAATTTTTGTAGGCGATGTTATAAATAAATGTTGTTACATATATTAAATTAAATTATGAATGAAATTCTGGACCACAACAAGTGGGCATAAAATGAAATTTTGCATCGATTTCTGTGTCAATGACGTAGTTTTACATTTCACTAGTTGGGTGTTACATATTCTTTATTATCATCCATCAATAATCTTCATCGATCTGTTTATTCGATTTTTTTGAAATTTTAATGAGTTCAACACAAATGCAATGGCATTTTGAAGATCACATTCCATCTATTTAAATTCAAATTTTGATTTTCATTCTAACTTTGTGATTGTTATGCCATTTTTAATATTAATAATTTAAACAATTTGAAAATTATATAATTAACATGATTTAATTTTTTTAAAAAAATAATCGATTTTTATATAAGACTCCAACGGTGGGCTTTTTACGTTTACGTTCGATGGGGGTTCAATTACTCTTTTTTGTCTTCATTCTACACAAGTTGATCCAATTGTATGCTTCATAGTATATTTTTAGTTTTCCAAAAATAGAAACCTTTTTTTGAACGTCATTTAGTAGACTTTTTCCATAAGAGCTTCTACATTATTCCTACTATATATATAATATAATAATAAGAGAAGAAAAAAATTGGATTGAGATGAAAAAAGGTACATACTTTTAACCTAGTACTACAAACTAATTAAATGATGTATTCATTATTCAATTTGCAACTTTGGACAACTCAAACAAATACATACAACCAAATAATAACAATATGGTGGGACCCATCTCTTTTTTATGAACTTAACTTCTTCCTTAAGGAAACAAGCACAATACTATAAAAAATGTTTGTCCTATCCAAGAGATTAAAAAAAAAATAGTGAAACATATTCCAAGAGCAATATATGTCTACAAAGCACAACGTAACACTTACTATGCCCTAACACCAATAATAACGTATTCAATATAATACACAAGTAAAATCGAAGAAGGTACAGAGATTGTTTCTTGGCTCAAAAGGATAACGATTATGTTAACGTTGTGAACAATCATATCAACTATCTAGGTTGTTATCATACCATGCAAAACAATACCTGATTTCAAAGTGGTTTTTGTGCAATACTTCTTACAAATGAATAATAGATACCTTTGTTAAACAACAAAGAATTTTTCATGTTGCAAAAGCTTTAAGAGAAGAATAGTGTGTACTCCAAATTTACATTTGGAACTCGCGTCTTCTATATTATCTCGTATCTCCTATGTCTAAAAAATCTTTTAGTGTACAAAAGTTTTCCCTCCGTACAAACTACCGGTTAAGAAAAACAAAAGAAAAGAATGTGAATGACTAAAGTTTTGTTTGTATGAGCTGAATGAGGTCAGTCTATAGAAGTGAAAATCAAGAAAGCTGGAGAGCTATCTGCTGAAGAAGTACCTTCTTTTGAGCTGCAGTTATGAGACCTTTACATTCAGCGTCCACTAGAACCTCTGTCATAATAGCAGCCGCGTGACCTCTAGGCTCGTTGGACCCTGATGCCTTTTTCAGCATGAACATCTGGAAATAGTACAGGATGAAGATTAAGTAGCCAGATGGGGAATAAGAACGAAACCTTCAATTTGAGTTTCAGCCAGAAAGACAATTAACTCAGCAAGAATCTTGATAACTTTGAACAAAGTCAAGCAAGTTAAGACACATTCTTGCTGAAAGTTGCAAAAGATTTAGGATCGAAGCACACAATTATCTCTGTAGCAGAGAATAAATCTCAACCAGAAGAAAATAATAACATTTTAACTATTTACATAACTATGTCATCAAAGAAATAACATCGCTCAGGGGTTAGTTTACAGGAAAATACCAAGCCAGTATAGAGCTGGGCTACCATAGAATGTCAAAGCCATTTAGGATTAAATAACTAAATGAATAAGCTTAAATTTACAACCCATTTTGTGGAGTCCAATTTATGCATTTAGCCTTATGCAGTCTTTTAAGTCCAAAACAAGAATACATAGATGCCAATACCATTGTATATGCTTAAAACAAATAAAGACAGGTATTTTGAAGTATCAACCTAACTCTCTGTAAAGTCCTCTTGAAACTGCATAAGCAACGAAATGTATTGCCATTCTTAAAAATACTGTTTCAGAAATATCCACTTGATCATAAGTCAGAAACAACCTCTCTACCTCCATGAGGTAGGGGTAAGGTATGCATACACTCTACCTACCCATACCCCCACTATGGGATTTCATTGGGTATGTTGTTGTTTTAGTGTGATCATTATTCAGAAATCGGGCAACATACATAAAAAAGGTTCCAAATTTTAAAATAATTAGAAACAGCTTTTATCATTTTTAGACAATGTACTGTCATTTCATGTCAGGACTTATGTTAACTCGACCGAGAAAATTTAGGTACCTGTCCATGATGCGTTATTTCTAAACAACCCGGTTGCTGTATGAAAGGCTCCCCATCAATTTGGACAGGGAAAGGACTAGAAGCATGTATCCTTACAGTCCCCCCTTGGGCTAGTCTCCTCGCTTGAGAAAGTCCAACCTAAAAGAAAAGGATTGTAACAAGGAAAGTTAAATAGTAGAAAAAGACTGAAAGCAGTAATAAAGGGGTAAAATGTGAAAGAGGCAGACTTGATGAATAGATAGAAATGGAAGTACAAGGAAACTTTTCCATACCTGTAGCTTCCCAAGGTGCCATGCTCCAGAAACACAAACAACTTCAAGAATTTTGTCATGCATTGACTGGTGGTTGAAGTCATCATCATGCTCGAACTCATTTTGCCACAGATCAACTCCACCCATATAGCTACCAATATTTAGCACAATTAAGCCCTCAGTATCCTGATAGATTATAAATAAGGGGATCAATTAGGAATTACAAATGTAAAAGCAAGAAGCAGTTTGACTTCCAGATTTTGCAATGTGTACCTTGGGAATCTCTATGTCCTTCCCATCAACTTCAAGCCATACTTGCCATGGCAAATCTGCACAAGTTCTGTCCATTATATCTCTAGCACCTTCTCTTGCATATCGCAATTTATTTACAAACTGTAGGAGAAGCTTGTTTAGACACACAGACAGTACATTTCCAAATGGAATTTAATTAAAATACAAGAAAACAAAAGCATGGTAATCTATTGACAACAAGCAATAAAAACCAATCATCTTCAAAGATGTCCATTGTTTTTCTATATATTATTTCCGGAGAACATATATGAGCAACTGGAAAGATTTTTCTCAAGAACATATAAATAAGCTTTCTCATATATTATGTTATCATTATGAAACAACTGCAGCTCATAGATCACTGAGGCTCAAAATGGCATGTTCATACCTGACTGTTAAACTTCTCAGGGTTTTCTTCCCTGTTCATGTGAAATTGATATGCAACCTTTGCATCACATCCTATACCTGTAACAGAAAAGATTATTTGATAGACAAGAAGGTACTAGTGACAGGGCATGCAAGCAGCATTGAGAGACGTTACATTTTTTAGAGCAGTACAGGTCCAAGCATCACAGATAAACATAGCAGAATAAAAGAAACTTTTCATTGAATTCTGGGTTAGCATCATAAACCCCCTTTCCCCATCCTAGGGCAAGCAAATGGCATCCAAACCCCAAATCAAATAAGACAACAAGTGACAATACGCAAACAGATGGAAGATTACCCAAGTAATTCAGCATGAACTTTGATTGCACCTTAGGGGTGTCACAGGCAGATTTTTCTTCAATTATATTGACTTTCCAACGATCAAGCATTGTAACAGCAGCGTGGTTCAAATCATGAAGAAAGGGTCTTAGTCCACCTTGCCCTTCAACCATCGCAAATCCACCACCCCATTGCAGGACTCTAGACAAATCGTTTCCAGTTCCCAGAGGAAGAACTGCTACTGGTGGGGGCGATTCAAAGTTAAGCCGCTCAATTGCATCAAGGACCCAGGCAACAGTCCCATCACCACCACAGACCAAGACACGAAAGTAATGCAAGTTACTAAATAATTCTAAACCAGCTTCAGGCCCTTGGGACTGACCAAGTTCAAATACCTGCAATTATGAAAAATGAAATTCTTATGCAGTTTGAACTGCTTTAACATAGAAACGACACTTTTCATGACAGATAAATCACTAAAGGAAAGGAGAACGACTGTTAAAAGAATGCCTTTCTGTAATTTTCACTAGATTAGAACTAACTAATCAAACAAATGACTCCAGAACTTAGATTATTTCAAGTTACAAAATAAGGAGGAAAATGATGATGATGATAGATCACATTCTAAATGAAGAAGACATGTCAGAGAGAACGAGCATTTGTGATTTGGAAGCATGATGTACATCCTGGCCATAGCAAAAGATCGGGCCAAGCTACTGGCTTACGTAAGTGTAAGAGCCAAGTTGAGCCATTCAGATAGTCTTTTAAGTACATCTGCTATAATTTACTCATTAGCTAATTATTCTAGTGTTTCCTTCTAAATAGAGTTGTGTGTGGGACAGCTAAATATGCAGGATTATTAGTTAAGTCCTAGCCTTAAATTAAAAGTTCACCTGAACAGGATTCAACAGCATGTTTAATCTCCTTCCTAGAGCAGGACCATTTTGAGCTCCACTTTTAGTGTTTATGAAAACCAAAAGAGGTCTAGCATCCTGAGGCAAATCTACTAGTGCATACTTTTTCGATCTGCCCAAGATTCTATTTTCCTGATTGTTCCAGGCCAATCTGTTCTGGCTACCTTTTCTGCCACCCAGCTTGTTACATTTTACAGAGTAGCCATTATTCCTCTCACTGTTGGAAAGCGTCAAAGACGCCAGGGATCTGATCACATATTCCAGAGCTAGCTTTGCGGCAGAACTGCCTTGCACTTTACCATTTATGAGGTCATTTCCATGTTTGTTCCGATGACGCTTTCGCCTGATGTGCCCATTGCCATTCATTTTTTCTGCCAGAGAACTTAACATTGTACCACCTTTTGTCTCAGCTTCTACATCTTTAACATAGAGTGGAGAGAGAATAAGCCTCCTGAGAGGACCCAAATCACAAATATCACCAGATTCTTCAGACATCTTGGCATGGCATTTGACATGTATCAATCGTTGACACCATAAACAATACCAAGTAGGAGATGCATCAAGAAAAGGAACACCGCAAGGTTCGTCACAATAGAAACAAAATGCAGACATCTCAGGATTCTCATCCAAGTTGGTCCATCTTTCGGACCAATGGTGCCGCACATGGCTTAATCCAGCCTGTGCAACACATTTGCAATCCTTTGCGGCAAACTGAGAACAACAAAAATGTGCTGCAACACCACAAATAGAGCAACGGTGTACTGGAGAATGTGATGCAGCTTTTGTACTTAAGTTATGTGGAGAAACAAGTGATGAGAAGCACACACTGCATGTGGATGGTTGTACACCATAAGCAAAATCTTCAACCCACGTATGATGTGATAAGGGAACCTTCAGCTTCTCCCACACTTGCTTCTTTGCTACAGCAGCAGCTTTAACCCAATTGAGAGATGTCTTCCGTTGCCACTTAAGCAATACATATATAACAACCAAGAGTCCAAGAGATCCAGTGACCAACCATACGAAGATATAGGAACTAAAAAAGTCTGAGCTGTTCAGCAACCTCAATAATGAAACACTGATATCAACCATTGTTAAACCAATGTCTCATTATTCTTTTTCAATTCCTATAAAAAGCCTGGAGGCTGTTCCTTATGGAGCCAATTCTAGTAATTGAAACCTTAACCTGCCAAAGGAAACTTTGTTTAATTACAATACAAGATAAGCAAAGTAAAGAAATTTTAATTGAATAGTATGGTAGTAAAATAATGTGCTAATAGTCAACTACATCCAGAAATATATAATACTCTAAAAAGCAAATAGTCTCCAAAGACAAATGTATCCATAAAATGATATCACGAGCAAGGCTAAAGGACAACACGTTGCTACTTCTTCAGTCAAACTGAATCTCCATCAGAGAATTACTCTATCATATGACATCTTAGAACTGAGACGATGTAGGTGAATCTAAACATGATATAATATAAGAATATAGGTTTTTTAAAAACATAATAAATGAGCCTCTCTTCCATAAGGACCATTTCGCTGTTGCAAATTCTAACGAATATAATCTGATCTCACTGGATTCTAATAGAATACTATTGAACAAATTCAAGCATGCATAATGGAGTATTTAGTAGGCAAAACCGTACAAGTAATCACTCACGTATAAACGTGCAATAACATAGTGCATAAGACTTTTATTCATGAGTTATATGGTAACTCCAAACATGCATAAAAATAAAAGAGGCAAACTAGACTAAACCTCACTCCTCATGTTTTTCATTCACAAAATAATAAACCCAATAGAAGGTAGCCATCCCACAATCCCACACAACCCCTAAGAGAATGGCGAATGAAAACCCCAATAATTTTGCACTTTATGGATCAAAAACTGCCCAAATTCACAATGGCTACAACATCAACATCATACCCAGTCTAATCCCACATGTTGGGTCTTTCCCATAATCACAATGGCTATAACAACATCATACCCAACGTGATCCCACAAGTGGTGCCTTTCCCAAATTCACAATAGCTACAACAACAACGTCATCATATCCAATATAATCCCATAAGTGGTGCATTGCCCAAATTCACCATAGCTACAACAACAATATCATACCCAACGTAACCCCACAAGTGTGGTCTTGCCCATATCACAATGGCTACAACAACATCATCATACCCAGCGTAATCCCACAAGTGGATGTCTAACAATGACTATGTAAATTAAAATCCCCATTACTAACCAAACAACACAACCTTAGAAATATAGCATATCTATATCCAAAAACACATAGCTATGCGAAAAAAAAATTGTATATATTATACATTGACATAAACAATATCAGTTCATATGAAATCGATCCGAAACTAGCTATATGAATCCTCAAATCAACATAAAAAATCGACTTTAGATCTACAAATTAAGATTACATTCATATATGAAGATTGCTCAAAAATACATTATATTAAACCAAAAAAAAAAAATTGGAAGATCAGGAACCTGAATAATCGGCAAAAGGGATTTGCGGAGATGAGCAAAAAAATCGACATTTATAATGGAATATTCAAAATTTATGAAGAATATGTATTTATACGAAAAAAATTGTATATTTTATTACGAAGAATTTTTTTGATTATTTGAATTTTATAATAAAAAGTGAAAGCTACGTTAAAACGCGGGACTCAATTTTTAGAGCTACAAACACGGCCTGACTTTTATAATAATTAAAATATAATATAATATTTTGTTAAGATATTTTTCGATCGATTATTTTTAAAATACGCATAATTATTTAATACTTAAATTTAATTTAATTTAATTAAATAGATAAAAATGAGAATTATGACACGAATATTTATATTTAGAAATTTGTGAGACTTTTGTAGTTTATTAATAACAAAATTCCCAAAACATAAATACATATATAGGTAGTAAATGCAAAATTAGTTTTATTATATCTGAGTGAAAAATATAGGTCTCTAAAAATTGTAGATAGTATATATGCATTATTGAAAAATAAATTTAGAGATATATTCTAAAACTAAAATTTGTATTTAGTGTAATAGTTTTATTAAAATTCAAATTACTATTTTATCTATACTTTTAGATCACAAATTGAATTCTCGTCTTGCAAAATTTAGATTTTAGTTATTAGTTCAACTCAGTCAAATTTTAATGGATTGAGTTATATTAACTCGTTCGTAACTTAATCTAATAGATTGATCGCAAAATATAACAAATAATATAACCAATATAATCTTATAATAGATTGAAAGTAAAATAAACCAATTAACTTAACGTGTCAAAATAGTGAGTTCAACTTAATGAATCCATATAGATTCAAAATTGACTCATTATTGGAGCAATACGATAAAAGTTCGAATCATATATATTGGACGAGGTAGATTATGATTTATTGTTTGATTTAATTCACTAATTTTTTCATAATAAACTTTTGATTTTGAACGAATTAACTTATGACGTACTTTATAAACTTGACCTGGTTAAATTTAATATGACCGGTCTATTCGTCATGTCTACTTTCGTGCACAATTGAAAGGACAAATTTGACTAGGACTATGTCCTAAATTAATGACGATTAACTTATAATCAATACCAAAAGTTGGAATATTTAGGATGTTAATCTCAACATTAATTGATTTTTTTGAAAAATGTATTCATATAGTTACTTGTTGTTTTAAGAGTTCTAGTAATGTCATAGCCCATAAATATACTTTAAAAAATACGCCATAAATAAATTATATATATATATATGCAATTTGAAATGACTAATGAAATCACACACTTGACAATTAAAACCTTTTATTAATTACATATATATGTGTCATCATAGTGCACAAGGTAGTATACGAATTAAAAAGATTTTCTACTTTATACGTGTGCATAATAAGTTGGAAATCTACAAAGTACATTTTAAGATTAATATAATATTATTATTGATAAAAAACTATAGAATAAGAATATTATCACAACATATAACTTTTGACTTAGTTGAATCTCCTAATTATCAAAGGCCGCCTTAATCCGTACTCAAAGGCCAATTCCAAAATTATTAATCTAATTATTAAGTCAAAAGAAGATTAAAAGTTAAAATTTCTTTAGTCAATAATCAACCAAATGAGGAAAGGGAAAAAAATAAAGTGGCTTTTGATTAATAAAAAATTCATTTTTAATTGTCATAATTTTTTTTTTTAGAGTTAAACTATGAGAATTTTAATTAATATTTAACGACGTTATTTTTCATCATACTGATATGTAAAAAATTATTATAAATCATATTTTTCATATAATATTTGAATATCTAAATTTCTTATTTACAAAAATTAAAATAATATTGAAAATTAATCAAATTAACTTTAGAAAATTACAACATAAGACAAGCAATATATCAAGTTGTAAGAATGTACGAATATGAATGTATAAAAATTATTAGTTACAAGTGATCTTCTAGCTTTAGTGCTAGAAAATTTTTACTTTTTTCAATTCATTTTGTTTGTCATTAATATTTTTTTAAAAAAAAATATACGTACATATATAGTACATTATATATTCATAAAATTAAAAAATGTTTGGTGCATGAAATTGGGTGTACCCGTCGTATAGTAAACTAATTTGCATATATGTAATGGTGGAGTTGTTTATGTCATGAATTATTTAAAATTCCACTAATATATTTAAATAGTTTAATGAGATTACGTGGCACAAATATAATATGATACAAATATAAATAAAAGTAAAATAAAAAATATTTCTTTTTTACCTTTTTTTTTCATTACAAGCAATAAGGTTTATCAATATCGTCTTTATCAAATACATTGTAAAAAAGAAGATGCATAGAGATAATAATATAAAGATCAAATCTTTACTATACCCCTATCAATAAAATTAGAAGAAAAGGAAAAACAAAAAGAAAGTGATCTTGTCATTTAATTTATCGTAAAAAATTTATAGGCTAATTTAAAAATTAATTATGTATGTATCTTTTTGGATGTGAGTTTCCAAATTATGAATCTTGTTCCATACATTAATCATTCCAACACCTTAATTTTATGCTCAGCTCATCAAAACATCGAATTTCATACCAATTTTTTTGGGTTAAGTCACCTCAAAAACAATACTTTTAATCATGGTTTGATCAAATATACACAATTGTTTTTCCCCAAAGAGTTGTGCACTATTAAAAATAACTCAACACCTTTTATATATGTAGCTCTTCATCTACTACTTTAAAGCCTTTCCATTGTTGCTTTTTTTTCATTCGATGTTTGATATCTGTTTTGAAGCATGACTAATTCAGATTCGTACTAAAAAGCTTGACTAATTTGGAGATGAAACACACCCTATACCAAAAACAAACTTCATTCTAGAGTTTAGATCCAAGATCTCATGAGATGACTAAGGATGAATCGATACTTATTGTCTGATTGTTTCTTTTAGAAAAAAGAAAAAAGAAAAACTACACCTTTACAAACTAGGAAGTCCTTCATGATCAACATGAATGAAAGGACAAAGTATTAGGAAGGTGTTTATGGATGTTTTTTATGGTGTGTTGATGATGGTGGCTTCGATTAGGTTCCTTCTCAATCCTCCACCTTATATGGAGGAAGTCGTCGACGGAGCAAGGTAGCTTTAAAGGTCCATCTACATGGTAGCCATAGACATCATGAGCTTTATCAAGAAGCTTTTGTAGAAGAGGATGATATAAATATGAAATTGGAATAACAATTTTTTGAATACCACCATCTTCTTCTTCTTCTTCTTCTAATCCTACTTGAATTGCTAACCATCCCTTTTTCACTTTCATCTTCTAATTCTTGTATATTATTCTCTCTTTTTTCTTCTTCTATTGTATGTGGAGAAAGTGTATAGTGAGTGGTGAGTAGCTAGGACAATATTTTTATGTTTAAGTTGTAAAATATATGGTTTTATGTGTGTATATATATAAGGTTGTGGACAATAAAATGTGGTGACTATTCTTTTATATGTTTTATGGAAAGAGTTATGATAATTTAATAATATATATGTTAGTTGGAGAATGGCTTAGTGAAGCCCTTTCATTGAGAGAAAAAAATTAATATAAATTGACTAATTTCTTAAGTAAGGAGTTAATAGATGACAAAGTTAGGTGTTAAGAATAAACATAAATTAGAACTACCATAAACGACCAATAACAATAATTATCACAATTTTTTTAGGTACATATTAATTAAATTTGGCATTTAAAAAAAATTCGAGCCAAAAAAAAAATCTATATAAACTACAATCATATACGAAATTACAAGTAACATGTTTTAAACCATACAAGTTTTAGGCATAATTCGTCTAATATTTCTTGTGATTGACATTAATTAAGTTTATATATATGTGGTCGTGAGAAATCTTATATGTTGTAAATTTTATGATAAGAAGTTATTTGATACGTATTAAACCTAAATCGCATAACAATGCTATTGACATTGGATTATTGAAGTCGATATTAACAAAAAACACTTATAATTAGTGAAATAAATCTCAACGAGGACGTTAAATCTTTCAAACTAACATTATACACAAATATTATTTTGATTTTAGTAAAAAAATTGAAGTGGGTCGGCCGTACCAAATAAGGATTACGGAATCTTTTGAGATATTATTTTGCAGTTATACCCTTTTGGTCGGCATTGGATTTTAAAAGTGGTCCCTCATTTTTGTTGTATTGTTACATTTAGGTTTATAAGTTTAGTTTATTGTTCTATTCTCATTTAATTGTCTTCCACAAATTTTATAGTGGAGGCAAAAAGAATGATATAGTTTGAAAATCTATGTCACAGGTGTCAATTATTAGTGGTGTTCAATCTATTTATTTTTATAAAATCAAAATTTTGATTTCTTTGTCAAATTTGAGCAAAGTACTAGTTCATGCATCTAATCATGATTAATCATTATATTCAATCAAATTAAAAATATTCATATATTGATAAATTTTGAGTAACTTTTTAATTTGTAAATTCATCTCAAATATATATTAATTGTGAAATTTCTATAAAAAAGTGTATGTATGAAAGTTTATAAATTTAAATTATAAGAATCGATTCTATACAAGCAAGTGGCCTCTTATTGATCATCATTATTGAATATTGAGAAATGCTAGGGAGCAAATTTAATTAGGAAAAATCACTTTAAACTTAGGAATAATCAGAATTGAATTGATCATTTTTATCACGTTAAACTAACACTTTATTATTGAGTTATATTTATTTTTCACCAAATCAACGAAAACTAATTATTATAGGTAGACTAGTAAAACAACAATAATCAAATATATGATTCTTTATTTACAAAATCAAAATATAAAATGTGTTTATCGATTATTAATTGTCATTATTCATACAATATCCCCCTATCCAATACCATAAAACCATTGTAATCACAGGTATAGTTATTTTCTGTTTTCATTTTATCTATTTTTTAATATACACAATTAATAAGCATTTGACAATAGAAATGCCTCATTTATGCTCTACTTCTCAACATTTCTATATTTAATAAATAAATTTATATACGAGGTATATATAACAATTGTATTACATTATATATCTTTAGTGGTTGTTTGGATGTGCAAAAGTTAAAAATATCTTATAAAGTTATAGGATTTAAGTTTTGTTAATTAAACAATTTTATATAATTAACCGTTCATTACTTGAACGATTATCATATCAAACCAAACATCTTATCACATCGAAGATTGTCATGACCTATACCGTATTGAAAAGGCATTTTCAAACTATATACTAATTATGTTTATAATTATATTAGTAAGTCAAATATAATTAACGTACGTACGTGAACTAAAGTTTTGCTTAGTCATAATGCAACCAACATTTATATATATATTATATATATATAAATATCGTACGTAACCAATGTTGTAGTACGTACCTTCCACTAATTAACTTTGCCTACAACATAAAAAAGGGAATTAAAGTGGATGATGATAGTTGATACACACATATAATTACAAGATTAGTGGATTTTATTACTTTTTTTGGCTGGATAACTCTAATTTCAAAAGCTAATTAAACAACTTTTACTATCTACTTTGATTTTTCTTTTTTTAATTTATAATTTCATCTTTTTATTTGATACAAATTAAATGGAGAGAAATAATTAAGTGATGGTTTGTACATTGAAAGTCATTTTTCCTAAAATTTGAAAATTATCTTATGTTATCTGAATATAGGTGAGTGGATATATATATATATATATATTAAAAAAAGTCATGATTTTTTTCTAGCAAAATAAATTAAACAAGACTTTCTTCACGTCAAACAGACGCGCTGACACTAAATAAAAATATGTTTAGCTCTTGAAACATCTAAGGGTCATCAAATAAATTAAGATTATTGACCTAACTTTTACTGTTTAATAACAAATTATCTCTAATTAAGTAAACCTACAACTCATTAGTTAATTCCAATAATTGAACTAGTTTGTCTCTAACCTTATAGTAAAACGTCAAATTAACAAAACATTTCTCATGATTAGTGTTAGACATTAAGCACGAAAATAAAACAGATTATGATAACAAATAGTCAAGAACAGAATAATTTAATTTTTCGATTAAATTTTAGGGAAAAGGGTCTGATATACCCCTCAACTTTGTCATTTGGAGCTGATATACCCCTCGTTATAAAAGTGGCTCATATATGCCCTTACCGTTATACAAACGGCTCACATATACCCCTGTCGTTACAAAATGGCTCACATATACCCTTCATTTAACGGAAGTTAAAAAATTAGTTTTAAATTTATATTTATTACTTCTAATTTTTTTTAAAAAATTATTTAGGGGTATATATGATTCTTCTATCAAAGTTCAAGGTATATTTTAATTTTTTTCATATATAAATTATTTTTTGACTTCTTTTATTATAATTATTTGAATTTCTTATTCTTATTTTGTTTTTTTCTTTCATTCCTTAGTTTAAAGAATAAAAAAATAAACTATTTTTTTTGTGTGTATTGTAATTTAATTTCGTATTCGAAGAAAAAATTTGGTCATCTACAATAAGTTTTACAAGAATATTAGTGAAACATAAATAAATTTGATTATCAAAATAATAATTATAAATTAGTCGTTGAAACAAAAAAAGTCAAAAAAAATATGTTTGACGAGGATTAAATTTACTCATATGGGATTATATTTTTTAGAAAAAAATAATAAAAATTTAGATTAAAATTATATTTTTTTCATTTCCGTTAGAGGAAAAGGGTATATGTGAGCCATTTGTTTACAAGTAGGGGTATATATGAGCCACTTTCATAACAAGGGGTATATCAGCTCTAAAGGACAAAGTTGAGGGGTATATCAGACCCTTTTCCCTAAATTTTATTATATGTTAAAAAAAAAATAGATTCCCAAAATAATGTGGGGTCATGGTATCTTCTGACCAAAAATCTGATCTTTTGGTTATTATCAAATTTTAATTTTAATTCTTATGATATTTTACTAAGCATATTTAATATTGAACTAATTAAAATATATGTATATTTGAACCTTTTAGATTGTTTTTAGGATTTAATTATACATATCTATTATCCCAATTCCTAAATACGAAAAGTATAATAGTCTGAATATCACATAACACATAATTAGTCTAAAATGAATAATTTGATTTGTGAAAATTCACAAGCAAAATAATTATAATTAAAAGTGCATGTTTCAATAAATTGAAAACTAAATGGACTTAATGAGACAATACAATAACAAAAGTCAAAATTTCCCAAAAAAAATTAGATTAGACCTTTAATTACAAGAAAACTTTACTACTATAATTAATTAACATGAGTGAAAAGACAAAGAACCAGAAAGATATTGATGATGATGATTGTGATTATTTTTGTGGTGGTGGTGATGGTGGTTCCGATTAGGTTCCTTTTCAATCCTCCACCTTATATGGAGGAAGTCGTCGACGGAGCAAGGTAGCTTTAAGGGTCCATCAACATGGTAGCCATAAACATCATGAGCTTTATCAAGAAGCTTTTGTAGAAGAGGATGATATAGATATGAAATTGGGATAACAAATTTTTGAATACCAACATCTTCTTCTAACCCTACTTGAATTGCTAGCCATCCTTTCTTCACCTTCATGATTTTAATTGTTCAATATCGATATATATTAATAAAAATTTGATCGCAGAATTAATCGCGATAGAAAAGATAAAAGAGAGGGAGGATATGTGTGTTGTCAACAAGAGATGAGGTCTAATAAGTGGTGAATATGTGAGTTTGTATATATAAGGTTGTGTAATTTGGAAGAAAAAGTTGTGGTGCTTTTTTGTTTTTGATGTCAATACTTAATGAAATTTTTTATAGCAAAAGTGATGATGGTAATAATAATTATTTTTATTATAAGATTGTGGAGAATGAAGTGTTGGTTGGTTGAGTGAACTAGTGGGATAGTCAAGTGGAGAATATTTGGTATTAATGTTATTCCTTTTTTTTTTCTTGGAAAAATGTTGTCATAATATAATGTTAATTGATTTATTTCCTTTGTAAAAACTTTGAATATAATTTCCTCTCTATGATATTTAAGCTCTAATCAAGTGTTTTGACTATTTATCTGAATTAGAAACTTAATTAGATTTTAAAATTTTAATTTTAAATTTTTTCTTAATAAAATACATGTCTAAATATAATTTCAAATTTTAAGTTTAATTTTAAAATATGTGATCAAATCAGAGTTAATTAACTTAAAACATAATAGATATTTTTAGATTAATTAATGTATCCAATTGATTTAAAATAATAAGGCATAATAAATTTCGGAGGCAAAATACTAGATGATATTTTCTTATTCAATATTTATGTTAGCAGAAGATAATATTTTTGTGAAATTAATCGAAATATAGAATTATAAAAGGGAAAAGGGTCTGATATACCCCTCAACTCATTTAGAGCTGATATACCCTTGTTATGAAAGTGGCTCATATATACCCCTGCTTGTAAACAAATGGCTCACATATACCCTTTTCCTCTAACGGAAATGAAAAAAAATTAATTTTAATCTAAATTTTTATTATTTTTTTCTAAAAATATAATCCCATATGAGTAAATTTAGTCCTCGTCAAACATATTTTTTTTTGATTTTTTTTGTTTCAATGACTAATTTATAATTATTATTTTGATAATCAAATTTATTTATGTTTCACTAAGATTTTGTAAAACTTATTGTAGATGACCAAATTTTTTCTTCGAATACGAAATTAAATTACAGTACACACACAAAAAATAGTTTAATTTTTTTTTCTTTAAACTAAGGAATGAAAGAAAAAAAATAAAATAAGAATAAGAAACTCAAATAATTATAATAAAAGAAGTCAAAAAATAATTTATGCATGAAAAAAATTAAAATATACCTTGAACTTTGACAGAAGAATCATATATACCCCTAAATATTTTTTTTAATAAATTAGAAGTAATAAATATAAATTTAAAACTAATTTTTTAACTTCCGTTAAATGAAGGGTATATGTGAGCCATTTTGTAACGGCAGGGGTATATGTGAGCCATTTGTATAACGGTAAGGGCATATATGAGCCACTTTTATAACGAGGGGTATATCAGCTCCAAATGACAAAGTTGAGGGGTATATCAGAACCTTTCCCATTATAAAAAGTAGTAGGCCATAGTGGACTTGTGCTGGTCGTACAAATACGGATATACGAAATTTATTTGAACTGTATTTGCAATTTATACCCTTTTCGTTGGGTATACTTTTTCAAAGTGGTCCCTCTTACTTCTTGTATTTATACATTTGGGTTTATTAGTTTCTTGTTTTATTCCTTCATTATATTCCCCATTTTATAGTGGAGCAAAGATAATGATATATTTCAAAATCAAGATTAAAAATAATAATAAGAAAAATAAGAAAGAGCTTTTGAAAATTCTATGTAATATCATGTGTTAAATATTTGGATTCAATTTTAATAAAATTATCTTTCATAATTCCATTAAATTAAACAAATCAATCCACTATATTATGTGTTAGAGCTTAAATAAAAAGAATTGATGATTCGTATAGCTAACACAAAATTATTTTAAATGGAGATTTGTTAAAAATTCAAAATTTTCATTAAAAAAATAAGTTATGATTTATATAGCAAACACAAAATTATTTGAGATAGAGATTTATAACGAATTCAAAATTTTTATTAAAAAGTTTTGAAAAATAAAAATAGTGTAATTAAATCTTGATGAATTTTCTCCCACTCTTTAAATCCGCCCCTAAACATAATTATCGTAAAACAATAAATTTTGGTGAGATTACAACATTTCAACTAAGAGATTTATGTAGGGATATTCTTGAAAGTGGAATTTCAAATATTTTTTTCCCAAAGTACTTTTTATTATTTTATTTTATGCTTTCACTTTATTTTTATTTTTATTTTTTCTCCACTATCAAAGGAGCCTCTTGATAAGATGCTTTGGTCCACCATATATATAGAATTGATGATAACTATTCAGTGTTGAGAGTGATGATCTCTTTTCCTTTTTTATAAAATAAAAAACAAAATAAAATTCTATATATTAGTGCATTGTGGGGTTTCAAAATATTTGACAAATGACCCTTTTTTTTTAAAAAAAAAGAAAAAGTCAAATTGAGTATAATCAATGTTTATTTAGTTTATTAAAATTAAAAACTATAATATATGATATCCATAAGTACGATTTAAAAAGTAAAACATAGATTTTTATCGAATTTCTTCGATTGAAAAAATATTTCGTATAAATAAAATTAATTTCTCTTATTATATATATATAAAGTAATGAAAATTCTAATTCCGTCACACTGATTTATTCCGAAGATTTTATATGTCCCAACTTTATATCATTGATCCCCTTTGATACGATTCTGGTCTGCATATTATAATTGTATTCCACGCATTTTCCTTGTGTTTATTGTTCTTTTTATTTATTTTATCGTAGAAATAAACATAATACTGACCATAATTCTAGAATTTGTTCTATTTTTGTGTGCATTGTACAAAATAATGTTGGAACATTTGTTTTTGGGTTAGGCAAACTAAGCTTTATAGAATTTTTAAATTTAATTTCTCAGTTGATATTCGTATTGTAATTCGATAAATCTGATCAATTTATGTTAAGAAATCTCGATTTAAGACTAAACTAAATGCTCTTATCAAACATTATTTTATACTCAAAATTTGAACCTGTTTTTTTTTTTTTTTAATTTCTCTTATCAAACTAACCAATTGTGTGATTTTCTAAAATAAAATTTAAACTTTAGTTAACAAAATTAAAAGTTGTTAAATGAAATATATAGTATTTCTAATATCTACCGACCTTTATATTTAGATAGTTTTATTTTTGCAGTTTTTGGTTAGGAAAAGATTTGTTCAAATCGTATCTCCCCAATCATAAAAGGTACATGCACTTTAAAATCATTGAATTTAACTTGGAAGGAACTACAAGTAACTCAAGAAGAATATCAACCATCATCATCATCAAGAATTATAACGGGACAGATGATATTAATCTCTACATCCTTAATTAAATATCTTAATATTAATACACTTTACTTTAGGGTCATATATAACGCGATTGAAAATTGATTGATGAAAAGGTAGGTTAGGGTGAGCAGGATTCATATATCCTTATTCAGTAATAAGAAATTTTTAACTCGTGCTTCAAGAATTGAAAAAATCATGGTATAGACATGCTTCATTTCAAGATCCTATGCAACTCGTGAACTTTTTCAAATTTGTCGGATTAGTAAATTTTGATGCACTCATATTCCCGTAACGAGAATGAAATCACAGTCCTTAACTTCTCTTGATACTGAGACTCCTTACAACATGCACAAAAAACAAACTCGTATTTAGAAAATAAATTTTTTTTTTAATAAAAACAAAAATTTTATTTTACACAAACACTTTGACTTAATCCGATAAGTGAATTTCGAATATCAAATGATACTATCGATGGGCTTGCCCACCCCACTAGTTTCATTTCATGAGTTGCTTTTAAGTCAACTATGTCAAGCTACAAGTACAAAAACAAGATAAAGAGATTGACATCACTAGACCGCCCAAAATACTTGAACCATTTGCCACAATAATATTTGTGATTTGCTTTTTTTTCTACATTTTATTATGAAAAAGTGATAAACATTTGCCAACTCTTTTATGTCCACCTCACAATTGATGTTTGTGGGTCTTCACTTTCTTCTTTATTATAGATAGAATCATAATAATTTTTAGTGTCATATTTGATATTTTACTAAAATATACAATTTGAGCATACTCTCATGGAAGTTGGGATTTCACATGTTTGGATAATTAATCATTTAAAATATATAATATTAATAAATTGAAGGTAGGAGTAGGGGAAGTAGAAATGAGGGACGAAGCAGAAAATAAAATCTGTTTACAACGCATAGAACACCACAAGCTAAGATTCTCCTATTGAATAGTATTTTTCTTCTCACAATTATCTTTATAAATTTGGGTTATTACGGAGGTAAAAACTTACTTGTAACGAGTGTTTATATACTTGTCGTTCAAATATGTTAGGGTTTTTAATTTTTTGTCGAATAAATGGATTCGTCTTTAACTTTTTTTTTCCCTTGGAAGTTGAACTTATACCTAACGAGACGTAAGTTCTTTAAGGAGAAAAACATAACTTGTGAGATATTATAATATAAAAATACAAACTTATACCCCCCAAAAAAATTATTTACCTCGAGGGAAAAGTTAAAAATCAATACAAAATAGGGATAAAAGTGCAAATGACCCATTCTATAAGGGCCTATTTCTCAGTCAAAAGCCCAGTTGGGACAGGAGTTAATATTACTTCTAAGGGCCTTAGAAAAGCCTGTTAGGCCCACTAATGGCCCAAAATTAAATGAAAATTCCAAAATGACAATACAATAACAGAAAAATATTATAACAAGTAGCAAAAATTATATTTCTGAACAAGAATGTGTAAAATTAGTGAAATCGCAATTTAATATAATACGTGCATCACACAAGTTATAAATATAATATTCGTAAAATATAGAAATTAAGGCATTTATAAAGTTGTTAGGCAGTTGAACAAGCCTTTGTAAAATGATTAGTTAGGTGATCAAGGCAGGTAAATTAATTAATTACATGCTTCATTATTTTAAATATTTTTTTCCTCCACTAATTAATTAATTATAATATAAGCAATTATTGTTGTAGTTGTTTTGAATCTTATAACTTTCTTATCCACTTTATCTTATTTTGTAGTACTTCACATTCAATTTTTGTTATATTATACTAAAATATTTACTAAATATTGTTTCTTTGGACAATACAAATAGCCCTAAACAAATTATATAAATTTGGGAGTAAATTTTATACATTCAAATATTGTAAAATTCTATTAATATGGTATTTATAAGGAAATACAAATAAACTAACAATTTGAAGCGCACATAGGCAGAGTTAGGATTTCAAATTTTAATACGTGTACATATTAATGAAATACATTGTTTGAGCATTAGAAATCATATTGAATTCGATTGAACCAGAATCCGTATCTGGACTTCTAACTCCGCCTCTGAAAGCTCAATCCATGTAGCTAGAGTTCATCACATTGTTTTGGTACAAATGATAAAGTTTCTTTATCAAGATCATGAATAACCATCATATTTTGTTGTTGAACATTTCCAAATATTGACATTCCACTTGAACTTCCCATAGCTAAACAAGCAATTCCCATTCTTGAATCAGCAATCATATAATTTTCTGCAGGCAAATCCATGTCTGCACCTTCAAAATGAAAAATCAATTTTGGAACTTGTATGTTATTTGTGTTTGATGGCAATTTGAAACAAAGATCTAGTCCTGTTGAGCTTGAATCATCCACCGCAAGGTTTACCTGCACGTTAATTAATTTCACGTATGATCAATGAACTTTATTAAACAATACTAGTAAAGTCACAAAATGACTACAATAAATTAAGTTATTGAGTTTTATATATACGATATTAGTCATAAATTTTATGTAAAGTCACTAAACTTTACTCACTATAACGATAAAAATCTATTCTAATAAGGCCATTTTAATGTTGTAGGGAATAAGAAAAAAGAAAATTCTCTTGCTATTGTATATTTATAATATGACAAAAAGTAGTTCAGTGATCATACGTGAAATTAAGATATTTACCTGCAAAGAAAATTCTTTCTTGAGAAGACTAAATGCACTTTCTTCTAGGTATGTTATGGTTGTCCCAGAGTCAATTATCATTCCTCCAGAGCCATCTTTGTTGAGTGAAAATGTAGATTTCTTGATGGCCAATTGAGTATCCCCAACAGATATTCCTTTTAACGAAAGGTAATAAAAAGATGGTTGTGTCGGGTTTTTTACTAAAGGGGTTGTAATAATATTGTTATAATCATCACGTGCCATTGATCCCATGAGAAGCGTGCTACTTGTGCTATCAGCATCCTCATTAATCGAGGTCAGACAGTACGAGAATCTAGACATGTGTAGTTGAGAAACTAGTGATAGTGGACCTCGTCCGAGGCCCACTAGGCCCGCACCTTGACTAAATCCACTACCTTCATTGTCATTTCCACATCCAAATGCAACATTTGGTATTGAAACTTTACCAAAAGTAAATGTTTCACTAGCCAAAAAACCTTCACTTGATGAATAATCACCATATGTATACATATATTCACAATTACTATCACCACAAGATGACATTGGCAATGCTTCACAAAGTTTATTAGAACATGAAATTTTTTCAAAAGTTGATGATTTTGATGGATCAAAAATTGGTGTAGATTGATCAAAACACTCTTTACAAGGCTTACATTGTGTCCAAATTAAATCACTACCAGTATCCATTATTGCATTATAAGACTCACTTGGACTACCAATTGATATTTGCATTAAAAACTCACCATTTCCTGCATGAATTGTTGATTTTACATCATTTGTTTCATCTTTTGATGATAAAGTTGCAAAATTAGCCACTAGACTTAACCTTTGCAACCTTGATTTCCCTCGTGCCATCGCACGTTGTAAACGTTCAAATTTTGTGAAATTTCCACCTGAATCAACATGTTTTAAGCTCAACCTGAACCCCTTATGGTTGTTGACAACATGTCTAGATGTTGAACTCACTTGCAAAGCAAATAAGATTGATGATAGAAAAAGAAATAGGATGTAATAGGCAAAGTTTGATGAAGCCATATATTTTTTTGGTAATATAAAGATTAAAGAATATCTAACATATATATATATATGTATCAAACACTCTAAAGGGAGTATATAGTAAAAATAAAATAGGTGCACATTAAAATGGAGAAAAAAAAAGTTGGATATTGAAGTGATGAAGCAATTTCAACATCAAAAGGAAGGTGAGATATCAACTTAATTAAAAAATTACACCACTAAAATAGTTGTTGGAGATGACAAGAAAAAATTGGGAAGTAGTGAGTCACATATTTTATTTTTTTAATTCATTTCTATTTGAATTTTTATGTAGACAAGGACTTTTATTTATATATATAACAAGCAATGTAGTTATCATTATTCTACACTATCATAATAGGTAGTATACTGTGTAGTAATAATTCTTGAAAACCTTTTAAACCTTCCTTTGAAGGAAACTCATAAATTGAATAAAAGTTTATTTTTATTGGTTCAAATCAAGTCATTGATTTATTAGATTTAAAATTAATTATTTATATTTATTTAAGATATATTTATATAATATAATTCAGATGTGTTTATAGTTAACACTCTATGAAGACCTAGGGTAACATTAGCAAGATAGAGAAATATAAATAGGGTAAGACTATTACTTAAGTAGATTAATTAGGATATATTATGGAAGAATAATTTGTTTTCTCATTTAATAAAAAGTATGTACTTTTTTATTTTGTGACAATAAAATTAAATGTCCTTCTAATGGGTGGATAGGAAAAATAATGTTAGCTAGTGTTTCATTCTAAAACATTGTGTTGCCAATTTAGGTGGCACATCTTAAGTAGGTAACTGAAATTAACATCATACTATTTAACTTACTACCTAGAAAACAAAAGGTTCTCTATATTCCAATTTATATGATAAAAAATAATAGCATTTTTTTATATTAAAAAATAGTTTAACTTTCAATTTCTCATATTTACCCCCGTGATAACAAGTTTTTATTTCATCATACGTAAGATTACAAATTTTAAAGTTTTAAACTCTGTAAATAATTAAATACCGCCACATAAATTTTAACTAATGAGTATTATTGCTTTCTTTCTTTTTTGCCTTTTTTGTGAATTGATGAGATGATCTTAGAAGAGGTTAAGTTGGTGGACTAACTCTTTTACTAATGACAATAAAACTAGAAAAAAAAAAAAAGAAGATGGAGTTTTGGGGGGGGGGTGATTTGGTTGTTTTGTTCTTGAAGCATTGTTGAACTTAAGATTAAAAAGTTATGCCAACATATTGAGTAGGTATGATTATTGAGCATATGTACACAAAGACCATTGGTTTTTAGTTTTTCTTTTTAATGATAGATTTTTACAATTATTACATGGGTAAAATTTTGTCTCTTTCAAGCTTTCACCTTTTGCTCTACTCGTAACTCGAACTCACAACTTTAAGTTATTTATTTTGAATGTTTGTTGTTTTTCTTTGTCAAGTCAAAATACTTGAAGTAATTACTAGCATTCTTTACTTACAAATGGACTTAACAAATTTTGGTTGAGTTGAAGCAATCAATGTGATTGAAATGGCCAAACAAATTTCTGAAAAAGAATCTAAATTTTGGTAATTTCCCCCTCTCTAAAAAGCATATACCATGATTTGGATAATTGAATACTATTCCAACCAATTTCCAGAAAAAGCTAAAAATCAAGTCTTAGCACTTGCATTTACAATTTTATTGTATTATTTGGTAACTTACACTTTACAATTTTAATTAAACCTTCATTCCATACTATAATTGTGGCTTCCAATAGACTTTAAAGTCCTTCAGGCCCCTTGTGACTGTGAATTGAATGAACAAACAGATGAAATTTCAAGAACCAACAACAGAAGAACGAACATTGTATGGTTCACAGAGACATAGCTATGATACTGACGTTTAAAAAAGGCTCAACAAACTTAACACCAAAAAAGAAGAAAAAAGGAAACGAGATACAGGAGAGAGCAACTCAACCTGAGAACTTTTAGAAGAGGCAAGCAAGAACACAATCTTGCATAATCCATAAGATCAAAGTCTAGATTTTTCTTTATCACCTATTGAATATCCCCTAACAGCTCTAACAAATACATGTACTAAAATTCAAAAGTCATTAACAAACTTTCACCATTTAGTTATTGTTTTGTTTGTGCCCTATAAGTTTACAAAATACAGTGATTAACAGCATTAGCCATGAATTGAAGATGTAGAAACCAGCAATTGGAGACTTTGAGTTGAGTGAGCCATGGTGATATCATTCTGGTCGAGTGAACTTCCAAAATTCAGCCACTCCTGGTTCTACGACTCCCCATGTTTGACACATAATGCCGGATATCTTTATCTAATAACATCTGAGCAAGAAAATCTCTAGAGTGTGTGCTTTTATAGACCAATCGAGTTAGTCCTAGATTTATTTTTGCTCGATAGTTTCATTAGATTTTCTTCCTCAAGTTTTTTCCTTAGAGCAGCCTCCTCCTTTTGTCTTTGAATGAGCTCTAACTCCCGAAGCCGCTCTTCCTCTTTTCGCTGCGCCTCGAGAGCCTCTCTCCTTTGAGCCTCTTGTACCCTCCTTCGATTCTCCTCAAGCATTTTGTCCAGCTCCTCTCTCTCTTTTCGTGCCTTTTCCTGTTTAGTTCAGTGTGTTATTATGTGAGAAACATGCCATTGAAAAGTTAAAAGATTTATATATTTGAATAAAGAACATGAAAATTTTAACCTTGATTAAGTGGGAAGCCAAAAAACTATTTTGGAATTGTTAAAATATAAGATTCATAAATGGAGGAAAGCTAGCCGACTCGCTCTCTAAAGTTGAACCAACAAGTAGTTTCAGTGTAGACAGGAAAGTTTGTGGAGTATATCAAGTTCATGTGCCAATGCCTAACCTCTTACGAGAGAAATACTGCTACGGAAGTACAAGCAGAACAAAGAAGAGTTAAACTTTCCCTGCCTCCTTCCTCATCCTAACTAAGAATTAAAATACTTAGCCGTAAATAACATGTTATCTTTCACATAAGATCTCATACAATAAAATGAAGTACACAAGCGGAGAATATAATGATTAGTAGATATCAACAATGGGTCAATAACCACCCAACAGAAACTTACTTCTTTTAGCCTTGCCTCCGAAAGAGCAGCTTGCTTTTCTTTTTCAAGTTGAATTTCAACATCTTCAAACAGTTTTTTATGACCTTCTTCTATTCGCCTCTCTATTTCCAGCTTAACTTCCTCTGAACTTAACTTTTCCTCGACCCTTTTCCTTATTTCTTCCTCCAATCTCTTTGCAGTTTCCTCTTCTAATTGCTTGAGTTCTGCCTCTAGCTGTAACCTGAAAGTTATTCAATTAATTCAAAATACAGTGAGCACATGAAATAAAACCATAACTTTTTCAAAACTTCCACATTTGAATAGAAAAAACAAGTACGTTAAAGCAACAGGCATGCTGCACAATGTATCTTGAAACATAATAGCCTGGAATGCCAAGAAATATCACCAATGACCAAGATGTGAGGCAAAAATGTACGGCACATTTTTCAGAGGGTTTCAGACCCACAGAAAATCAAGTAATAATCTTCTCTTAATAACCCAACATGTCAAGAGTCTACAGTGGTTGAATACTACACTAAAACCTTCTGGATAAATATGTTAACAACATTCCAAGTGTATCCCCACAAGTGGGTTCTGAGGAGGATAGTGTGTACACAGCCTTTCCCCTACCTTGAGTAGACAGGCTGTTTCCAACAGACCCTCGGCCCCAAGTAAAGCATATCAAAAATCAAGTATGTATAGCAATGTATAAATATGTTCACATGAGCATTAATTTTGTATAAGTGCACTCTGGATAACTTCACAATGATATATAAGCACAAAAAACGACGACATAAAAAGATACAGCTACATACACACACACATATTAGCTTAGTTTACTTACACTCGACTTCTTTAACTTACAGACTAGATCAAACCTCCGGAATGCAACAACTTACAGAAGCTCACTATAGTTGAGTACTTGGGAGTAACCTTAGGACATAGACTAGAGCCAAAGGAACATCATAACAGTATCAATCACATCTAACAAACCTTTTCTTTTCTTCTTCTTCTTTTTTCAATTTTTCAGCAGCACTTTTACGCTCAGTGGATGTAAGACTAGGACTTCGAGACTTGGCTATAGGAGACTCTGAGGAACTGTGACTTCGTCGTCTCCTATGACGCCTAGTCGTCGGGGACCGACTTCTTTTGCGCCTTGTAGCTGGAGAACGGCTCCGACGGCGGTGAGGTGTACCAGAGCGACTCTTTCTCCTGCAGAACATAACAATAGTAACTAAAATGCATATATGTGATAATGTGAAGGACAACCAATTTCAACGAAAAATTCGCTACGAAAACATGAACTATTCTGTGTGGTTTACTTTCACAACTTTCTTGTAACAGAAACATAAAACTTGCTGGATATAGTTTTAAGCAAGTGATTGCCATGTAAAAGGCTGCATATTTAAGTAGAACACACACACAAACACCGTCTGCTCACTGCTGGCATTCCTAATTTCTATTCACACACAATTTCCTTTAAATCAACCTTCAAATACTATTTCTCTCAGCCCTCTCCTTTATCTAACTACCACAATCAAACCAGACTATCCAAAAGTACAAGTAGTAAGCAGAAAGTTACACACCTTTATATATAGAATATAGCAATTAGGAGATTTCTAGTTGAGATTTGAAACAAACTTCTAAATAAAGATAGATTTTTCAGGCTTCATAACAATGCAGCTAAAAGTCCAACATTTAAACTCTCAAAATACAAAAAGGAAAAGTGTGTCGGGCCAGCTTGTGGGCAACTCGACTAATTTCAGTAGATACCCGACATCTCCCACCAGCATCAGTTACCATGTAACTCTTTCTACCAACCAAGGCTACAACAAATGAGACCTCATGGTGCTCGACGCACTTCATTGACAGCTAGGCCAGACCTTTGTTACTACACTCCATAAAGTTATAGAGAAAAAAAATAAAAAATTTAACCTTTGCAACAAAACAGATATGCAAATTCATATAGATTGGCAATAAATCATAAAAATTGCATTTTTCAACAAAAAAGAGATGCAAATTCATGTGTATACTAGCTGGAAGACAAAATATTACCTGCTGGAATAGGGTGACCGGCTTCGTTCACGTCGGCTCCGGCGAGTGCTGCGACGACGACTCACCGGAGATCGAGATCGTCGAGAATACGACGGCGACCGTGATATGCTCCGTCCCATTATTACAAACAGTATGAATTTTGCTCAATTTCTGTGGTATTAACGGGTTGGAGGATGATTTTTGGGCCCCCGGTTTATTCATTGTTAGGCCCATCATTTGACACACCTATTGGGCTTTTCTCACTAATATCCATGGGCCAAATTTTTGTTTATAAACCCATACTCATTACAACAACATATTCCGTGCGAAATCTGAGGAGGTTAAAATGTACGAATTATAAACACGTTGTCTTCACCTTATGACTTTTGAGGTAGAGAAAATTAATTACGATAGACCTTCGACTTAAGAAAAACGTTTCAAAATATAAAATACAAAGTAAAACAAGCTCTAATTATTTATGATAGATCTTCGCTCTTCATCGTTTGATATAATACCAAGTTTCTCTTGTAACAATTAGACTACTCCATTATAACTCTATCAATCGATTCTATTGTATACTATCCTCTTTTTAATAAATTATGTTTTGAAGAGAATAAGCATTTTCGTATGGAAAAAATAATGTAATATTTTTTTATTTAAATGATAAGCTATCATTTATTTATAACTATATTAAATGAAAATGAAGCCATACATAATGGATTCACAATCACCCATCATATCATACTAAGAATAGTTAGAATTTCTAAAAAAAAAGATGCTATTTCGTTTATTAAAACACATACATACGTCTAAATTTTGAATCGTAATATTCTTTAAAATGATTGAAGAGGACAATATAATTAAAAAAAGGAACACTAGTCACGGATTTGAAAGAGACAATAAAAAGTTCAGAAAATGATTTGTATTTAATGTTATAAATTTTTGTTGTGGCCATAAATAAAAGTGTGTACGGAATATAAAACATTGCAAGAGCAAAACTGTCAAAGTGAGTCCGTGATGCTCCTTTGTCTTTTTATATCCAAAATAAAATCAAAATAATATTTGTTACATAATAAATATTGTACCCTCTTCACTTATTGTGTCAAACATGAATTATTTTTGTTGAATGATCTTGTCACATTATTTTGTAGTTTAAGTTTTCGAGAGAAAAGGTGGAGCTATAATATTAGGTGCGGAATCGAATAAATTTTAATAACTTTTGTTCAGATCATGCAGAGATAAATGACAACTAAACACCCCAACTCGTCTAAGTTGTATCTCATGGACAACTTATGCTAACATGACACATAAATTTTTGAGGTAAAATCGAAGTGCTTACTTGCTTGCTAATGTCAAGATTGAGTGTAATACTACGGCAAACTAAAATGAGTTTTGTGACAAATTCAGAACTCATAATTAACTTGATAGTTCATCCCTATACACGCATGGCGGAGACAAGAACCTCGTCATGGGATTATATATACACATAGTAGAATATTTCGACGAAGGGAGCGGAAAATAAAGAGAAATGACATAAAACATTTCAAGAAAAATGGATACTAGTTATTCAAATAGAGGAGGATGATAAATATACAAGTCTCTTTAACAAAATGCACAAATTAATATAAGATTACAACAAACAACTTTTGTGTATTTTGTACAAGTGACTTGTGATGAAGTAGTTAAAATTTGTTGATCAAATTGAAATGAAGATGTTTTTGAATCCACCTTTAGAAGTACATCTAACTCTAAGAATTACATAAGAAATGAACCTATAAAGCATGATAAAACAAACCATAATAATCAAATTCTTCCTTCTACTTTCTTCACCACCATATCCTTCATCTTTTAGTACTTGATCACCACTAGCCAAACACATCCCAAACATGTATTGTAAGCATTTTCCAGAACCAGAGAACTCATTAATCAAGAATCCTTCAAAAGGGTACTTAAAGAGTGATACATAATGCATGACAATCCAATAATTTGGTATCTCATTCTTAGAAACAAAGTATCCAGAGAATAACGCGCACGATCCCATCATAGCACATACTAGTGAGTTCCCAATGATGAAGTTTGGTACTAAGGCACTACAACACACAACAATTGAGTTTGCTGTGTATAGAATGAGCCAAATTAGTAACAAAAAGTGCATGAATGCCATGAAGTGTTTGTTTAAACCAACCATCCAGTATAATGGAGTTGAGAAAAGCAATGCAAGAATCAATAGAAATGGCAAGTAGACAAGGCTGTTGGCTATGACATAAGATGAAACTCTATAACTCCCACAACATGTTTCTTTCATTAGTATTTCCCTTTCTTGTAAGAATATTGGTAATGCTTCTGTTGTACTTGACAAAAGATATGTCAATATGAATGCAAACAAGCCAACTCTTGCTTGTGCTCCAACTAAATCATCTTCAAGATTGTAAAATATTGATCCTAAAACAACTCCTGACAGTAACATTTGTAGTGTCTTAAAACCAAAAAGCTCCTTTGTTCTGTATATGATTTTCCAAAACCTTATTGTAAGGATCACAATCTCTTGCAAACTTGAATTTGCAAAGCCAACATGGATAGGCATGGACAAAGAGTCTTGTTTAGATTCTTGAAAGAGTTGATGCAAAGTGAAGTTACCTGAATTCTTGATCATGAGTGCTGATTGAGGTAACAGTGTCTGGATTATGTCAATGGATTCGATGGCGAATTCAAGTATGTTGACATGAAGGGGAAGGTCTAATCCTAACAGGATTAACCTTAAACTAAGCTGTTCAATGGTTCCATGATGCAAGATTGTACCATTAGCCAAAAGTAGGATTGAGTTGAACAACTTCATGATCCTAAAACATGGTTGATGAATACTAAGAATTATCGTTCGATCACGAGTAACAGCCATGGTTTTGAGCATGTCAATGATCTGCAATGCTGAAGTGCTGTCAAGACCTGAAGTTGGCTCATCAAGAATCAAGACTCCAGGGTCATGAATCAGTTCAACTCCTATAGAAACTCTCCTCCTTTCACCACCTGAAATCCCTCGAATTCGATCATCACCAATCCTAGCACCACAAACATGTTCTAAACCAAGTTCTTGAATCAAACACTTGACCCTTGAACTCAATTCTTTAGGACCAAGTTTTAACCTTAGCTTTGCACTAAAACTTAATGTTTCTTCAACAGTTAACAGAGGAAACAGAGTGTCCTTTTGTGTAACATAGCCTGAAATCTTGTTAAAACTTGCTTTATCAACTGGTTTTTGGTTCACAAATATAGATCCACTTTGTGGTTCAATCTTACCTGCTAAAACTTCTAAAAAAGTAGACTTTCCAGCACCACTTGGACCAACAATAGCTAAAATTTCACCTCTTTTTGCTCTACAATTCACATCCTTAAGAACATGTCTATTATTATCATCACCACATTTTTCCAATTCTTCAACTCCTTTTATACACTTGTTGTGTTGTTTTCTGCTTAAAAAACTAAAAGGGGTTTCTCTTTTATGTGTATAGATTGTGTAGTTGATGCCTATTGCTTCAATTTCACAACCTTGTTTCTTCATTGAACAACTTAAAACTCACAACTTTTGCTTTGTTTCTAAAGTTTTGTTTGTACTTTAAACTCTTCTTGATTTCTGCATTTTGATATATAATATACTTTGGTCATGGGATTCAACTAGTATTGGAAGTTAGTGGCTAGGAGTTGTCAAATTATAATGACCTCTAGTTTCTATAAGAAATATTTTGTTTGATAGTTTCACGTGAAGTTGTTTCTTTGAATATAGGTTCACGTGTCACCATGCATGACAACCTACAAATCCCCAATTCAATTGAGAGTATAGTGTAGTATACTAGTTGTATATAGTGTATCTTCCGTATATCACCAACAACCATCGTGGTGGAGTGGTAAGCCACTCATTTTTTCGTTAATTAAAGACCTCAAATTTAAGTCCAGGCGGACATAGAGTCCCTTTCGTTAAGGAATACGAGTTCTGAGTATAGAATTTTAAGTCTAGACGTAGCGTCTCTCCTATTAAAGAGTACGAGTTCTGAATATAGAATTGAAGTCTAGATATAGAGTCTCTTTTGTTAAAGAGTACAATTAATCCCTAATGCGAATATTATATATCGAGTAGAAAAGAAAAACGATTGTGGTTTTTATTTTACTTTTGCCAAGATGATGTTAGTCTCCTTTCAACTTGCAAGCTCTTTTGTGGCAATTGTTTGTCTTAAGTATAACCCGTGATTCTTCCAATGGTGTACAAAGTCAATTGCATCAATAATAATATAATGGTGTAATTTTTTGAGAGATTTGAAAAGGGTTATTTTTAATAGTCTCGAGCATAAATGAAATCGAAAAATATTAAAGTATTAAAAAGTAAACTCATTTTTGGTTAGAAACATATATAGTTCTTCATATCATAACATAATTATTATTTCATATTTGATTGATTTGATGGTGGACATTAAACATTAGTTACATTACTCCTTTTTGACTTGTTATATTTGGCTGTGCAATCATCATAGCAGCCTCCCATTTTCTTTTCATCTGCAATAAAAACAATAAAAAAGAATAAATAATTATAATTTTGGATCCATAGTTTTAATTTAAATAATAATAATAAAAAAAAATGGGCTTAGTAACAAAAAAGCCTTGAAGTTTGGTACTATTGGAAATAATTATTGGACCGGATCCACTCATAAAAATTGATATTAATTAGCCCGTTAGCCCATCTTACAATTAGTCGTTTTGTATTTTTTACGATGGATATCTAGGTCGTGGATAAATCATCATTCATCCACTTCATAAGAATTTCTGATGACTAGTTACACAAGTCGTTGAAATTTATTAAATTGAAATTTTTTGATAATTCATCTTTGAAATTCATGACAGATCAGATCTAATATGAATCGTTTTTTTATTAAAAAATTATACGGTATATATAAGATGAAAATTATACCTGAGAAGGTGTTGGAGCATTGCTCATAACAACTAGTGTTATTGATCATAGCTTCATAAACACTATGAATTGTGCATCTTTTCATGCATACATCAATGCAAAAATCAAGTTGAGTAGAACTTATACATGTAAGTCTACATAAGCCTTTGCAAGTTATTTTACTTATACTAATATTTGCTCCAATAGCATTTGCTAAGATGATAAAAATTATTGTAAATCCAAACACAATTTTGAGATTTTTCATGGTTGTATTTTTTTTTATCTTTTTTATTTTGATTAATTTATATAAAAGTTCAAAATGATGATGCTATTTATAAGTCAAGTATATTCATTGTGCATTTAATAAAAGTTGATATTATTGTGTATATTTACACATATTAGCAAATTTTGCTTAGCTGTTAATTTTTACTTATTTTCTTGTTTTCCCACTTGGTCAAAGTCAAAAAATGAATTAAACTTATCTCTCTATATATTTCACTAATTATGGTGTTCTGATAATTAGTTTTACATAATATTTTTTTTATACAATAAAATTTTGGATATTATATATAAATAAATCACCTAATTTTTATATCGCTGCTAAAATTTAAGCTTGAGCTATAATAGTAAAAATAATATATATTATTTCAAACCAAGCTTTAAAACTTAAATTAACTCAGTCAAAACATGCTTAGAAAATAATCAAAATCAAACTGTTTTCTATGGATTATTAATGTGTGTGTATATATATCTCATATGGTTGCACAAAAAGTCAAGATGATTAATGGTAGCTCTTAATTTAACCCCATTCTTTAAGGAATTAAAGGCTTTTTATTTTGTTCAAACAATACAAATAATAATTACTCCGTCTTTTCATTTTAGTTATCATAATTTCCATTTTTATAGTTAAACGGTATGAACTTTGACTAACATTTTATAATATATATTTTTTCATCATATCGATATATAAAAGTTACAATTTATAGAACTTTTAGTGTAATTTTTGAATATTTAAAAAATTAATAAAATCTAATTTAACTTTAAAATTATAGTTAGATATAAATTGTACTTATTTTGCGATGTAAAATTGACAAGTGTAAGTTAGAGTAATTTAATCATAAGAATTCACATTTTTTTTTTCCAAATTAAAAGTTAAAAAAAGGTGAAAGAAAATGTGCATGCTTTGGTGTCTTAAACTTTGAGAAACACACAGATACACATCAAACTTTAATTTTCAATCACTATATGAGTTTTAATCAGAACAAGACTCCTATTTGAAATTAATTTGTTGGTAAAGATAATATATGTGTATTATATACACTATTAAATGATATAGGCATGGTCAAGTGTGATAGTGATGTGAGTGATTTCATGCTGATAAAATGCATGTCTACACAATTCAACAAGTTATAGGATGTTCGATTTGTGTCTTTTAAATTGTTCGAATAAAATCTCATATTAACAGTAAATATATAAGAATAAAAAGCAGTAGCCATTGTAATAAACTTAATTATATTCTAATATAGCTATAGTTTGTATATTTATGGAATGTAGCTATAGCTTAAGCTGCCTCATTTGTATAATTTAGGGTTCATTGTATGAATCAGTTATTTTTGTATAAACTCAAAATAACGAATTTATGTAAATTACAAACATCACAAGCGTAAAAAGTTATATAAAATTTATTATACAAATTTTGAATTATACAAAATCATACATATTATATTACACAAATTTTGAATTATACAAAACTAAAAGATTGATTACAACAGAATAATGATGTGAATTGTAATTAAAACAAATTATAGCTATATTAACTAATTAATTAATATATATTTATTTATACGAGTAATTAAACAACATATATTGGATCTTGATAATGAACTAGTTAAATATTTCATTTATTAATTAACTTATCTCAATTAAAAATTAATTTGAGACGTTCATGTTGCTTTCAATTTTGATGATGAGTGATGTTTCCCATACAAGGACTCCTAGACTATTCCAAAAAGTTTGAAAATAAAATAAAATAAAAAATTTATCATCATAACTCAATTTCATGCTTTCTTTTTCGAACTTTATTTTTTAATTACGTGTATATATTAATATATGCACACGTAAAATGTAAGTTTCTACTTTTGTGCACATTTCATCATCATCAACTCACTTTCATTAATTCCACTAATTAAGCTAATCAACGTACCATAGCTTATATCCTAATAGAATTCACTCTTTTAAAAGTCTTTTTTAAAAAGAGAATTAAACGAAATAAATAACAATATAACGATGTTTAATTAATTTGTAAGTTGAAGTTACTTCAAATTAAAGTTAAAAAATATATCCACTTTTTGCAAAATATAAAGATTACTGGCCGCCTGTGAACTATTAAGAAACGTTATCCATCCACCATTTTTTTCATTTTTAATCGACACCTATACCATAAAAAAAAAGTAAACACGTAAAAAAATTAAAATAATTATATTATTTTTTTTCATGAAGAGAGAAATTTTGGATGAACCCTTTTCTCTCTAGCTTCACCTACGATACTACAATAAAAACAATTTTTAATAGTGATAAATATGCAAATTAATAAAAAGTAATAAAATCATTATCAGCATTGATTAATTGTTATTAAATCTAATATTATTATAGACTATAAAAATTGCTAATTATCTCTTAAAAATATATTTAACTATACTTAAAGTCAATATTATTATATATCACAGGATCATATAGTAGGATAGATTTCCACCCTTTTAACTCTAGAAGGAGCATTTTTTTATTTTAATTTAATTACTATGTGATGTAAAATTAAATTGATTTAATAAGTAAATTTCAAATATCTAATAGTTGAAATGAAAAAATAAAAATAAATTATAAGCACAAATCATGAACTCCACATGATAAATATGTATTTAAAGTTAATAAGATTTTCAAAATAAGAACAATAGATATAATTACGGTAATTAAATTTCTTTGATAATTCGATGCATTAAATTATCGTTAGGTCTAGATTATAGACTATGAAAATCTGTTGTACAGTGTCTTATGATTAAATTTCTCTAATAATATTAATTAATAAGCAGAGCAGCCTTTGAAAACTTTTAAACGTGTTTTTCTCTAATAATATTAATTAATTAGCGCCCACACTCTTTATTTCTAATCAACACCATTTTAAATTTTCAAATTAAATTAAAACACAAAATATATCTATAATTAAAAAGAGTTTAAGTTATATAATTTGTAGTTCAAAAATTTCTTACACCATCCCATCATATTTGTTTATCATAGTATATCTTCATTTTATTTTCAAAATTACAAATTTTATTATTTAAATATGAATATAAATAAATTTTTACGCTGACTCACGATATAGATAAAGAGTATGAGTAGTGTGGGGTTTATGTTACTAGTATACTCTTTTTTTTCATCTATATAAAGAAAAAAAAGAACAACAATTTTTTGTCAACTCTTCTTTAATTATTTATATATCATTAAATTATTACTCCCAAACTAACCCTAATTACAAGACAACCTAGTTATTAGCCATAAGAAGAAGTTGAAGAAACTATATTTATAATATAGTTTTAATTTGGATATTGATAATAATGATGATGGATGATCAAAGGGTTGGTGATCTTCCTCCAGGATTTAGTTTTGATCCAACTGATGAAGAGCTTGTTTTATATTATCTCAAAAGTAAAATAGCTTCAAATTTACCCTTCCATATTCCTCATTTACATTTTTCTTCTTCTGATCCTTCCCAACTCAATGGTAAGTATTTTTCGACTAGTCTGATTAAGTTATTATCTTGTGATCAGGAATCGTAAAATCGTACTGTATAAATAGTCTCTTGCAGAAATATAGAGTTAAGACTTGGGTTATATAAATGTTTATTCTCGTGAGAAATTCAAATTTATTGTTTTATCAATTCCAACAACGTTGACAAAGTGAGAGACTTAAATTTCTTAAGGACAGTATATATGCACTATAAAGTTGAATTAATTATTTCTTATTGGACCATATATTATGCGAAGTTTTCTAACACTATTTTCGTATGTTTGGTTGATTAATAGAAAGGGCTTTGTGGAGCAAAAATCAATGGTATTTTTTCAGCCAAGTGAAGGAAAATAATAATCGAGCTACAGGAAGAGGATATTGGAAGGAATTAAATATGAATGAGCCAATTATACTAAAAAATTGTGGTGAAAAAGAAAAAATAATAGGAATAAAGAAGAAATTTGTGTACTGTATTACTAGTAATATTCATGAACAAGTACAAACCAATTGGATTATGGAAGAATTTCACCTCACTAGAGAAAATGAGAAGCTATTGGTAAGTAAATATTAGTTTAATTCATTCTTATATATATCATAGGATTTATATTAATTAAAGTTTCAAATTATCTAAACAAGATTTATGTTGCTTAAATTCTTCAAAAGTTTCCTTCGGTATATATCAGATTCTTCAAAAATAATACAAATACTCGAAAAGAAACAAAACTTTTGAAAAGTTTCATAAACATATATTGTCTTTGTTTAGACATTGTAAGGAAAATTTACATAATCAATATTGTTATATTTATCGGTTATATCCCATATTTCTATGTATTTTGAGAACGTAAAAATTATTTACATTGTCAATATTTATAAAATTTATTTGAAATTTCATATCAAATGTTGAATAATTAGAAGTTAATTATGTTTTAAAAAAATTTAATGAAGATTTTCAAAATTTCCCTTAGCTCATTAATCTTTAAGTTGAAATGAAAATAAAGACTTTTACTTGTATATAGCATGTTATAAAACCACCTCTCTTGGAATTTTTAATTATTATTATTTTTTTATATATAATTTTCAGGAATAGAATTCTTAATAAATTTTTTATATATATAATTTTCAGGAATGGGTTGTATGTAGAGTACATGATTCAAAGAACAATTCTGAAAGGATAAGTTGTGATGATAATGATGAAATTGAACTTTCAGCTTTGGATGAAGTTTTTTTATCATTGGATGATGATCAAGAACAAGAGGAAATAAGTTTTCCATACTAATTACAAGTTAAAATATTAAAGACAGTTCGATATACTAAATTTTTATACGTTTTGAAAAAAATCATTCGATTATATTATATTAATTTTATGGTGTGCATGTACTATATCATGTATATATGAGATCTCTCATATAAATATACTTAAAGTAAATATGGGTGGATATAAAATTAATATTAATATAATGATTTTAACATATATATATATGGTCTTTCATAAAATTATATATTTATGTGATATCATAGTGTGAGTTTCTCATATAAAATTATATACGTATGGTATATATATATATATATATCGATTTTGAATATATAAAAATTAATTATAATATGTTATAGAGAGTGTATTTTCTTTATTTATGAGTTCTTGCGAATTTAAAATTGATTGAATCAGTAAATTTTTAATATGAGACGATAAAAAAAGCAACTCTAAATACAGTACAAAAATCAATGAATTTCCTTTATCAATTTCAGATTTAGTGAATTTTAAATTTTGTCATATTAAATGGAAACAAAAAATATTAGCAAAAAAAATTGTTCACATGGGCATCTGAATTTCTTTGTGAGTTGTGACTATAATTTATAAAATAATTAATTGTATATACATAAAATCATTCAACGATCTAATTATCAATTCGTTTTCGAGATTAGCTAAAATTAATTACTATATTTTTTGTAATTAATTAATCTAAGTGTCCTGTCATGTACACGAGTATCAAAATCAAAATGTCTATTGATTCTACTTGTATTTTTAAATTTGACAATATAAACATATTATTTGGTTATTTAGTAAAAATAGTACATACCTACCCTGACCATTAAATGATTGATTTCGTGAATAGAGCTGTTTCTATCTTAACTAATAAATTTTTTATTTAAATCCTGATCGTAAGCGATCAATAGAAAATTAAAAAAATTAACTAAAAAAAAAAACTTACTTGCTTATCTATAGCAACAAGTTATATTACATTGATACTATAAAAGAAAATTATATAATGTTTTTCCATCTCTTATTAAAATCTTACGAAATTATAGCAAATAAAAAATTTATTTTTTTTAAAAAAAAATTAAATTTGTATTTTTTTGACCATTGACTACATTTGAGTAAAGTGGAGGGGCATAACGCATAAAACAAGTAATTGCCACGATCTACTTCTTATCCATGTGGAAATTAATGATTATAGTAAAATAATATTTCCATTAATGAGTTTAATTTCATTTTGCTCCCTAAACAAAGGAATTATGATTTCTTTATCCCTCTTATAATATTTATATTGATACTTAACTCCTTTTAAGATTATATTTTAACATAAACATGATCCAATCATGATTTGTTTCAATGTGAAGACTATCCTTCAACTAATAAGTACTATAAATATTTAATTACTTCGCTTTCTTAGTTGTAATTGTGCCGCAGTTAGGACGTTTTTGTCCAATCGTTACATAAATATATTTGACTCTCATGAGTTCAGTTGTTCTTTTATTTAATATGCATGGTAAAAATATCAATAACGATCTTTTCAGTTTGTTTGATCTCGATTATAAATTTTCACCGATCAAAACTAGGGGAAAAAACTACTATAGATACATGATAGAAAAGAGAAGTGAATGCTTTCTTTCTTGCCATTTTTGATTTGTAAATTGTTAATCAACTTGTTCGTACTCGAATATTTCTTAGACACATACGTTAGGTAACAACTAATTGATGTTAGGTTAAAAGTTGAAATTAAAGAGTTATTAAAAAGACAGAAAAAAATAGACATTATTTTTAATATTAAATGGAACGGATGGAGTATCTATTTACTCGTGATAAACAAAGGTGAAGGAAGCTACACGATTATACTGAATCGAACTCGTATGTAGATTTCTAGCTCTGCTTCTGACCTCACGGTTAAATATAATGATAAGAATTAGTTGAGGAGGGAAAATGTAATTTGTTTCAAACTTGTAAGGTGTCAAAGTGAAATAATATGAATAATAATTTTGTCATATTATGGAAGATCATATCCTATTTTTTAGCAAAATATATATGAATCCCCCAACAACAGGAGCTCTTTGTTTTTCATACGCTAAAACCACGCTCTTGACATTTTCATCTCTTCCAAAACTCCATTTTTAATCACACATACAAAAAAAAAGAAAAAGGAAAGTGGCATAATGGCTTTATTGTTGTCAAAATCAAGAAAATTGATCTGTTTGAAACCCAAGATTGGATTTTTATCATCTGTTTATCATAATCATACACTTATATCACCAAATCTGAGAACCCCATTTCGAATTCTTGGTTTAAATCAACCTCATTTTGCATATTTCCGTTTTGGATCAACCAAAGCTCAAACACAGTTAAATCCCATGCACAGCATTGATAATGATTCCCAGGTTTGGGTTTTATTCTGTTTTTTAATAATGTTTATATCTTACTTGCTTAAATTTTCTTTTTTTTTCAGCTTTGATTGATAATGTTTGGACTATTCTCTGTTCTAAAAGCTTGGTGATTTACTTAGTTGTTATTGTCTTCAACATGCCCTTCATGTGCACACTTTTTGATAATAAGTGATGGTTTAGACTCGCAGTAGCGAACTTTATCTGCTCTTGTACCATGTTAAATTGTATAGTAGCGTAGCCACGCAGAATAAAAGATGGCCAATTGGGCGACCATGTTAGAGAAAATATCTAACTGAAAACTGTTGCTGCTAGAGGTTCAGTTTAACACTCAAATCTTTTGTTTCTACTAATAGTAGCAGTATAAGGTTTGTTATGACTTATGGTGCTAGCTGTGTTGGTTTATGTTGGAAAAAACTGACTGTTTTGGAATATTTTTTCATCTGAGAAGAGTATTTTGGATAACTGTTGCAGCTAACCTCAAGAAAATGGAAAAAAAGGTGTTTGAGAACACGTCTGTCTGAATGATAGAAGTATATAGTATCCACTTTCACAAACGTATTAGAAGTGTGTCCCTTCATATTTAGCTCTTTTTTTTTAAAAAAAAAAACACATGGTGATTGGGCCAGTTTTTACTCACTTCGGCTAATTTTACGAGTTACCTACTACCTCCACAAGTGCAAGTCTTGGATAACTCTGTCCATCGAGGCTTGAACAGATGAGAAGAAATCACCTAATGTTTTTACCTACGATAGTATTTGAACCTAAGACCTTGTGGTTCTGGGGCAACTAAATCTCACATGTATGAGTCCTCTATAGGTGTTGACAAGTATAATTGCAGGGAGAAAAAAGGATCTTTACCAGTTATTTTGTAAGTTTCAGCATATATTTTACTTTGAGTATGCATGATCATAAACTTTCCTCTTGGATGTTAGGTCCTCGATTTCCCTGGAGGCGAGGTCAAATTCACCTCACATTTGAACTTTATTCCTGAAACAAGGGAGGAGAGAGTACACTGTTACCGGGTCCTTGACGATGATGGTTACCCAATCACTAACGATTTTGCACAGGTAATCCAAATGTACATTTTGTTGTTGATGCTTGTATCATGGTAGGTTGTCTACATCGCTGCCCTCTTGGGTGCGTCCCTTCCTAGAACCCATATTAAACGTGCACCAGGCTACCCCTTTAATCTAATAGACATTTAAGCAGCTCAAACTTTGCATCAAGATTCAATGAATTTTTATTGGGTATTCATCTTGGTCAGATTGAAAAGGAAGTTGCGTTGAAAATATATACTGATATGGTCACACTTCAAACAATGGATACAATCTTTTATGAAGCACAAAGACAAGGACGGATATCTTTCTATCTTACCACAGTTGGAGAAGAAGCTATCAACATTGCATCAGCTGCTGCACTTAAGACCGACGATTTCATCTTTCCACAGGTTAGTCGTGCACATAAACTCCCTTCTAATCTGCAAAAGTCACATTTTCTTCAACTAAAGATGCAAAAAATTGGATAAGAAATATATGAAGAGATGTACTTCAATACACCTTCCTAACGAAATAATACCTTTCAGTGAAAACAGAAAGAAGCGTGAGTATTGGTGTTTGGCCTTTAGGTGTTACCAAATGTTGATTAAACAGGAGCTGTTGAATTATCTAAAGGAAATTTGTTGATTATTTCAGTTCCATCAAGTGAGTAGGGAAGTATTTTGAATCGTTTCTACAAATTACACTTGTCATGAAGCGGCTGCATCTCTGCCAACATTCTATGATAGGGCTGGATACACTGCACTCTCCATTTTCAGTTCAAGAGGGAGGGGACATATCAATTTTATCTGATATGCACCATATCCATTAGGTTTCTTTGAAATGATTTGAATCTAGTGTTGGGTGCTGGGTGCCCTTGTATTAATATTCTAGCTTTCTTCTTCTAGTATAAATCCTCAAACTTACTTTCTACAACATAAGTGGAAGTTTATGAGGCAAATTCTAGAAAGATTGGATAGATGTAACTTTATCCTCAGATCACCTCTCCACCATAGGCATATTTGGTTAAGATTTTTAGTTTCAGTCTAACGGTGATAAGCAAATGCTGAGATTCACTTGTCCAATGATTTCCCTGTAATGTCAACATTTCCTTTTTGTCGTTGCAGTATAGGGAGTCTGGAGTTCTATTATGGAGAGGGTTTACCATTCAAGAATTTGCCAATCAGTTGTTTGGAAACAAAAACGATTATGGAAAAGGCAGGCAGATGCCTATCCATTATGGATCTAATAAGCACAATTATATTACTGTTGCATCAACAGTAGCGTAAGATACTCATGCTTTTGTACTGATACTTCTATTTTGATTATTTCAAACATCTTTCCAAGGTAATCTTTGATGTAAATAATTGATGAACCGAAGTGGTTATTTTGCTTCAGTACTCAGCTTCCACATGCTGTTGGTGCTGCCTATGCTCTAAAGATGGACGCGAAAAATGCATGTACAATTGTATATTTTGGAGATGGAGGATCTAGTACGGTATGTGTTTCAACTAACTTGAAGATAGTGAACTTTTTAACAAATACTTCCAACTAGGTTCCTCAAACCTCAATCATACTCAGATTTTCACAGATAGTGTGTTGTGATTTTGTTACTGTTCTTCCCGTTAAATTCATTGATTTCATTTCAGGGAGATTTTCATGCTGCTCTGAACTTTGCCGCGGTGTTAGATGCACCCGTTATCTTTTTCTGCCGGAACAATGGGTTTGCGATAAGCACACCTGTTAGTGACCAGTTTCGAAGTAGGTGCCTCTCTTAGCTGCTCAATTATTTGCTGCTACTGTTATGTAGTTGGCTACTGATGAAAACTGTCTTCTATTTATGGTTACTTAGGTGATGGTGTTGTTACCAAAGGACAGGGCTATGGAATTCGTAGTATTCGTGTGGATGGTAATGATGCTCTTGCTGTTTTCACTGCTGTCCACGAGGCACGAAAAATGGCTGTTAATGAACGTAAACCTATTCTAGTTGAGGTAAATTGTACACTTGTTTGGAATTGAGGCTTAGTAGACAGCGAGAATCAGCTGTCTTTTTTTCATTTTTGTTATAGCTAGTTTTGGAAGTGTTGTTAAGTGTTTCTTTTATGTTCAACAGGCTCTTACTTATAGAGCAGGACATCATTCGACCTCAGATGACTCAACCAAATATCGTCCAGCTAAAGAAATCGAATGGTGGAGAAGAGAAAGAGACCCTGTAAGCAGATTTAAGAAATGGATTGAAAGAGAAGGCTGGTTGAACCCTCAGGTTGAATCCGACCTTCGCAGTAATATCAGAAAGCAGGTAAAGTCTGCACATTGTTGCATACACAGCTTTCTAGAGCAGAAATCTAACGAAGTATTTCTAGATTAGATAAGTTACAGTTAGACTGGGACACACTTAAATGGAGCAACATGTACTGTTGGTTTCTGAAGTCTGTTTTCAATGTTGTGATACAGGTATTGCAAGCCATTCAAGTTGCAGAAAAACAAGAGAAGCCCCCAATTAAGGATATATTTACAGATGTATATGATGTTTCTCCAGCCAACCTCCAAGAACAAGAAGTATCTATTCGTGAAACAGTCCGAAAACACCCACAGGATTATCCTACTGATGTTCCTGTCTAGTTGAAACTGCTTAAAGAGTTTTAATGTAATTAGCAAAGTTGTTGCATATCTCTCAAGAGGGACCATTCTTATTAAGAAAAAATGATTCCACAAGGAAATAATTAATTGATTATCAACGTCTTCGATATGTACTTTCGTTTTTTAATGATCTTCCAGTATCAGCCAGCACTGCCATTAGGACAAGATCCTGATATACTACAATGACAAAACTGTAATCACCATAAAAAAAAAAAATAACAAGAGAACTACATAATGTTTAATCAAAGTTGAGTTGACATAACCAGAGAACAACAAAATGTTTATCAAAGCTGAGTTGAGATGACAATCAAAGAGCTAAAAAGTGATATCAGAAATGTGTAGAAGGAGAAGAACAGGTGAAAATGAGCAGCTGCAAGTACCATTCTGGGAACTACAATAAGATAGCTGCAGTGTATTGTCATTGGTTTGATCATCACAAGGATGAAGCTTTCTCATTCAAAGATTCTTGAACAGCCTTGAGGAGAGCAGGCATCAGCTTTTGATTGGTAACGATTATGCCTTCGTGTAAATCAAGGTATCTTCCCTTGGAGAAGTCCAAAGGGTTTCCTGCAGCATCTGAGACAACACCTCCAGCTTCTGAAAATTACATGACAAATTTCTTTATGATTAACAAATAAATCCTAGCTTAACCATTAAATAAGTGGCTAAGAATGATTAAAATACAACGTGTCCATGCAAAGTGTAGAAAATTTTTATCAGATATTTGGATTCAAACTTGTCTCCAACCAACAAATCTCATGCGCTTAGCTTATATAGAGCAGCTAAATTTTTACAAGATGTTCTAATTTAGCAAATTCAAAGAAACTCAATTAGATGATTGCTCAATAAGATGAATGTTGTCAAGTGAGCAAAATGCTTAAAATGACTTTGAGCATCTATCCACTAATTTTGTGTACAACATCTCCAAGGGGTGTGATAGATAGATATGGAAGATATCTCTGTGTCATTAACTTTAAATGAAATATCTCATATAGCTGATACGGGCTTTATGCCCAGATACAAAAAAACATAGCTTTCCAGTGCTCAATGGCATGAACTTGCACATTATTGAGAGTTAAGCTTGAATTAGGAGATAAACTTTTTGAGGGTTGATAACTATCTTAATGAAGTTCGAGAGGAAGCTGGATAAAAGGGAGTCCTCAAGTGGCGGGGTATTCGTAGGCAAGGCCAAGAGAAAGCACGGAAACTGATAAAAAGAGCAGGAGAAAGTGGTAGAGTACCATAAAGTGGGCAAGAGGATTCAAACTACACAATGAGATCTACCACTAAAAGGGTGACATGATCAATCATGTGAACAATGAGTTGGAACTTTGAGAAGGAGACCCTTAACCTTATCTCTCAAGCAAGGGGCAGAAAGTTGTTTTTTATGCTTGACACCCTTGTAATGTTGTTCAGGACCTCTAGTGAATTGTATAAAATTGCTGTTTGAATAATGTGTTTTTCTAGATCTGCCATCTCTTGGAGTTCAAGGTTCTCTCTTCTTTAGTTGAGGGTATTAATATTATAACTTCTTGTTATCATTAAATTACCAGCAGTTGCAAATCAACTTTCATATGCTCAGTTCTTCGTTGAACGAATAGATTCTCTGAGCATGAATACTGATGAGAAATAATGATCAGAGTGAAGCAAAAGTGAAATATTAATTTAGAAAGCAGATATCATATTATGGACCTGCAACAACAAGATATCCCGCAGCATGATCCCATATCTTCTCGCGGTAGCCTTTATGAGGAAACCGCAGATATATTGCTCCATCTCCACGGGACAAAGCACCATACTTTGCTTGGCTGTCTATTCGAACTGGGGGGGCTTTTACACCAAGTTTCTGTTTATAGAAGAAGAATAGAGACCTCATTCGCATATGCATTAAGATGGAATGGGAGAAGTTACGCACATTAAGAGAAAACAAAAAAACAAAAAAGAAAAGTTAAAAGAGAACTCATACCTTTGCTATCAAACTAGATAGGTCATGCAAAGAATGTGCTGCTTCAAAAGATTCAAAAAATGATGCCTCTTCAGGGTTGTCTAAATCAGTTACATGCACCTGAAGGCAGTAGAGCAACCTATCAGCTGATTAGAGATGCAAATATTGAAGTTGTTAGAGAAAATTACAAAATATTCAGAACATGAACCTTTATTGGTTTAGAGCCATAAAGAGACTGCATATAAGTTCCAGAACCAACTTGGGCATAAAAAAGGCAACCAACTTTGTCTTGATCATCCTGTAGATTGTGGGAGGCAAGAGAAGATAATGGAAGATTTGGACAGGCTAAGACGCCCAAAACCACCTTCCCTTCATCTAGCAATCCCAATGCAATTGCATATTGGTCTCCCCTTAGAAACCTGGAGAAAGATTAAGACCTTTTGAGAGACTCATAAATATGTTTGGTAAGCACTTCCCTGAAATTAAAGAAGCAAAAGTTACGACGTACATGTAGTAAAGAATTAAACATGTGAGACTATATCAACCAAAAGGTGGCACATCCCGGTAATTAATTGAGTTTGACAATAAGCAGTAACGGCATAAATTCTCTGGTTAGTGTAAGCATAGCTCGGTATCAAATGTACAAGCAACAAAAATCATGGTAGGGTAAGGTGAGAAGAGAGCTACCACATAAATTCACATTTTGGCTTATGGTGTCAGCTTGTTTTAAGATAAATTTAAGCATTCATATCTCGCAAAAACTGACATGAAAATCTTATTTCCACTCACCCTTTAGTACCATCAATAGGATCCAACACCCAGTGCTGACCAGAAGGACCCCCTTCAGATCTACCACTATCAATGGCAGCAAGGACATCTTCTTCAGATAATGGGGCAGTACCATATGTTCCATCACTAGCAAGTGTTTCATTGACAAGCTTCATGATACGCTGTAATGTTGATTTTCCCTCTTCATTACGAAGGTCTCCAGAGTCCTAGAGAAATTAGATTTAGACCTTTAGTTTGATGCAAGAACATACATTTTCCACTGAAATGGGGAAATGAATATGCAGAGATAAATAACAAACTGTAAAGCAGAAATGATTTAAGAGAACAGGAAACACCACGTAAAACAGAGGCAGACTGGTAATGACATCGACAAGAATTTCCTAAGATATCAAACCCAGTAAACTTTGTTTTGCTATGAGCACTCTGGGGTTTTCCTTTAAGAAATCATCAGCTACTAGAACTTAATAGTACAGAAGCTCATCAAATCAAACATACTAGTTGGTTATGTTTCAAGGGAAATGGAGGAGAGAATAAGTTAAAAGACAAGAGCCTTTCAATTGCTTTAATTTCACGAAAATGTCAAAAGATAATACTTTGAGGTCTGTGACCATCTTTGCACTATCACATTGATTCACTTGTATTGTGCCCCAGGAAGAATATCCAGAACTCCATACATCAACTCATCACTTAGGTTTGAGGCTGTTATGGCCAGAATAAATTGGACTAGTAGAGCTCCTGAGGTGCTATGTGTGATTTCTGACCATGAAGATGCTATGAAGAATTCCAAGAAAAGGCATCTAGAATGTGTCCCTTTATTATCTGAAAGAATTATCAACATTTTTTTGTTATTTTCTGCCTTCTTTTCCTTCAAAATGATACCTTGCCTATGCACAAGTGTTCTTTCCTAGGTTTCATTTGAATGTGATCTTAATGAATAAACAATGAAGGTAGGCACAACATGGACTAAACAGCTAAGAGTTCAAACATTACCTCCTCAGCCACTAATGAAAATGAAGCAGAACACAACTCTTTCTGCAAAACAACGCTAACCACGGCCTGTGAGCCTGATAATCAAATGTGAGACATTTTCAAAAGGAGAGAATAAATTGCAAGGCTCCATCAACATGATAACAAACATAAAATGTATATTTGTTTCAGAACATCAGTTTCTTTAATGCAGAAATGAGAAGCATCTTGCTCCATGAGAGAGACAGAAAGAGGTGGAACATATATAGAGCGAATGGAACGAAATGTCTTAGGAAATAGACTGGTCCCTACACAAGACATCTTTGTTCTCTCTTTTGAAATCTATACATTAGCATGGAAGCATGTTATATTAATATACCATAATCAGCCACCGTCACAGGAGATTTGTCAGACTTTGATTGAACATCTGCTTGCAACAGTGCTTTTTGGACTTTCTGCAGAAAACACAGGATATGTTAGTTGAACTACATAAAGAAATTGCCAAGTGAATATGCCAAAATAAACCAATCCGGTTTAAACATATTATCAAATGAAATAGACATCTTGTTCTAATACAAGAGGGAACACCACAAACAAGTCCTCCTCCCACCACAAAGAAATTACAAAAAGCATGAAAGCATTTTGGAGGCATTGAATGCTAGTACATTGTATAGTTAGAAAGGTTTTATGACAGGTAATGGTCTGGTAGTAGTTCGAAGACTTAAAGGGCTATAAGGTGAATAGCTAAGGCTGTTTCCTTTATGCAGAGTTGGTGAGAAGAAGAGGAAATGTGACATAAAAACACAATAAACCATTCTAGATCCATCTGCGGCATACATCAAGTAAACATCTTTATTACTCAACTCTAATGAGTTAGAAAAATTCCCTCTGGTGCCTATTCCCTTACTTAAAACTTATACAAACCAACCAGAAAAATGAGTCATTCAAATTTTGAACCTTTCATTAGAATGAATCCACTCTTTTCTAGCGTATTGGCATCTCAGATACAAAATCTCCTTGCTGTAAAAGATATTCAAGAAAAACAGAACGAAAAATATACAGCAAATCTAATGTAAACAACTCAAGTTCACTAAATTAATTTCCAAATAGCCCCGTCGACCTCAACATAGATCAAGTTTAGTGCTTTCCCATTGCAAGCACTTCTATCGGACATTTACAAAATTCAAAGGGTTGCTTCTTTAATGTCTTATTTTAGTCTGACTTTTACCAGGCAAATCCCAAAATTTAATGCTTGGGAAACAGAATCTTGCAGAGACGAAAAAGAAACAGAACATCTAATATCAAAGACTCAAAATCACTAACTTAATTTCTAAATAGCTCCATCGATCACAAAATAGATCAAGTTTTAGTGCTTTCCCATTGCAAGAACCTCTGTCAGACATTTTATTAATTTCAAAAACTGCTTGTTTAGTTTCCAATTATAGTCATATGGAGTATATCCCCATTCAACCATTAGATACAATTGGACTTTTAAATGACAAACCCCAAAATCTAATGTACTAGAAACACCCACTCCCTCCCTCCCCACCTCTTCCCAATCCAAAAACAAAAAGAAAGAAGCTTTCACTTTCTTGAAGATAAAGTAAAGGCTGATTACCACTTCCACCATGTTTTCCATCCGATATATTCATCATCAGAACTCTCAATCTCTTATGTATGCAACTATTGACCTAAGATACAAAATAATATATGATGACACAACTATCCAACACATATTTTGAGCTCCCAAATTGTCTACAATTTCATGCTTCACTAGTTTGTTCAATATAGAAAGAAGCCAAAGGGGGCTAAACATCAACTATGCACACATAAAAAAAAACTCGTAACCACGTATAAACAGGGTAATTTTCAGCCAAAGGAGATACAGATAGACCCCTCGGCCTGCCCTGCAGAGTAATAAAATCAAGAAGAACTCACCTATTTTTATAGAAAAAGGGCATACTCATCAGAAAGATAGGATCTTTCTCCATTCCACAATCACAATTCACACAAATTAAAACACAAACATGAAAAACAAGCTGAAATAATGAGCAAAGATATACTTGACAAAGGCGAGCAGCAAGAGAAGCAGCATTCTTGGCAGCATCAAGTTCTTTATCATACGACATTGCAACAGCTCTTAAGGTTGATTTAGATGCACTTAGAGTGAGACAAAGTGAAAAGGGGAAATGGGTTTTTGTATTTTTTGTCAACAATGGCAGAGTTTTTTGTGTCAAGGAATTTATACGCCTAGATGATAATCCCGTGAAAGTAGCCATTTCCATTCTTGGAGTTGGTGTCAAAATTGGCCAATGTGCAAATTTTATTGAAATAAAATATACAAAACTCCATTTATTTTTTCTTTTATAAAATTGAAAAAAACAAAATTAGCACAAAGATTCTTAATCTCAAAATTATTGAATTCGATCTTTAAAAAAAAAGTGAAAAAATTGATTGAACAATCAGTTTTTATTACTTGAGTCGATCATCTTTAAAAACAATTTTCTTCCCGAGATAGAGATAAAATGTAGATACACTTTATCATTTACATACTCTACTTGCGAATTGCGATCTCTTACTGAATCTATACTGAATATATTATTGTTATAAGGGAAAAGGGTCTGATATACCCCTCAACTTTGTCATTTGGAGCTGATATACCCCTCGTTATAAAAGTGGCCCATATATGCCCTTACCGTTATACAAACGACTCACATATACCCCTGCCGTTACAAAATGGCTCACATATACCCTTCATTTAACGGAAGTTAAAAAATTAGTTTTAAATTTATATTTATTACTTCTATTTTTTTTTTATAAATTATTTAGGGGTATATATGATTCTTCTATTAAAGTTCAAGGTATATCTTAATTTTTTTCATACATAAATTATTTTTTGACTTCTTTTATTATAATTATTTGAATTTCTTATTCTTATTTTATTTTTTTCTTTCATTCCTTAGTTTAAAGAATAAAAAATTAAACTTTTTTTTGTGTGTATTGTAATTTAATTTCGTATTTGAAGAAAAAATTTGGTCATCTACAATAAGTTTTACAAGAATATTAGTAAAACATAAATAAATTTGATTATCAAAATAATAATTATAAATAAGTCATTGAAATAAAAAAAAAGTCAAAAAAAATATGTTTGACGAGGATTAAATTTACTTATATGAGATTATATTTTTTAGAAAAAAAAATAAAAATTTAGATTAAAATTATTATTTTTTCATTTCCATTAGAGGAAAATGGTATATATGAGCCATTTGTTTACAAGTAGGGGTATATATGAGCCACTTTCATAACAAGGGGTATATCAGCTCTAAATGACAAAGTTGAGGAGTATATCAGACCCTTTTCCCTTGTTATAATCAAATTATTTGAACTTCAATCATATATTATCCCAAATATTAAATAAAAGAAAAAGAGGAGCATGAATGGGCTTGTAACTTTGAAACAGTAAGGCCTTAATAGTTGCATCCAAAATGGGCCTAAATAATAACTATATGAGTGAATCAAATAAATTGATATAAATTTCAAACAAAAAATATTGTATCATTATTATTACTACAAATATTTAAAAGCATTTTTTGGTTGTACATATTAGGGAGGGAATCTAAATATCTAATTCCTTGACTATTTTTGTTGCATCAGTAGAATTAAATAATTTTAAATCCAAATAAGTCACTATATTTCATAAAACAACACTTTTACTCGTAAAACAAGGAGTTATTCCTGCTTTTATGTCCCATATAAATATATTAAAGAATAATATTTATTAATTTCTAAGTTGAAGCCTAACATTATGCTGATCAAATTCTTAAATTATACAAAAATATATTATTTCTCCTCCCATAAATAATCTCATAGATCTTAGGGCTAAATATAAATTGTTTTTTTTTTCACTACAATTCCCTAGGCATCTTTTTAATCATATTATTCTATCCTAAATTTTTTAAAATTAATATTTCGAAGTAATTAAATAAAATTAGATTAACTTTACTTAATCTAATTTTATAAGTTAAATTTTAAACTTTTTAAGTGGCAGACAAAGTTGCACTCAAAACACACAAAATTTCTCTAAATGTAAAAAATGTTAAATATAATACATTTCTTTTCTTAGTTCTTTTATATATATTATTTGACTTTTTGTCATTTATTGTCTATCGTAAGTATTCTTATTTTCCTTGTTGTTCATTGATGATATATGTATATAGATAATAAACTTTAGACTTGTTAGATAACTTCTAATGATAACTTTATTTATCCGATAACAGATATGAAGCGATCTGAAATGAAAAGTGAAGATTCATATAATTGATCTTATTTATTTAAAATTGAATTATTATTATTATTATTATGTAAGAACTTAGAATACAAATCTTTATTAGAAGTCCAAATCTTGTGATCTGTGTATATGTGATTATGTAGTTTAACTAAAAAAACCAAGAGATAAATAGATGAGATCATAGATATGCACATGTTTTGTATTTGACTAATTAATAGAATCATGTACTCCACTCACTTTATATTATGCCAAAAATAAAATTAAAGGGGACAATATTAGCTGGAGTTGTTACATTTTGACTAAAGGAAAAAACAATATGCCTTGTTTGGCCAGTCAAAAATATACTGAAATAAGCTAGTTATTTATCATAAACATAATATTACTTCTTTTTTATTCCTAAGTATTAATTAATTATGGATACATTCAATTTTAATTTTGATACATGAATGTCAAAGTTAAAATCTTATACGTTTTTGCATTCAGCTTTCTTAGTTCTTCTATACCCAACTAGTAAGAAGAGAACTACATATAGACCATCACCTACAAATACTCCTTTTGCCCAAAATATTCTAGAACATCAACATAATTAAATTCATGTAATCAGTCGATAACTTTACATATCACACATTAGTTCAGTAATCGAAAAGAAAAGAAAGATATATAATACTTTTAATGGTACGAGACTTTTAAGAGAAAAAAATATTTTTTTTCTAATGAATTCATACGGTGCATAAGCTTTAGATACTGAATGATTATTATAATGATCCATGAGTATGCAGACAAAGAGATGCCTTTTGTTTATATATATATAAAAAAAAAATTAATACTTTTTAGTTTTGGGGGTAAAGGAGGTGTCACATCTTTCATATTCAAACAAGTATAATTTGAGGGGATTCAAAGTTCAAAGACATGAACTTTTGATTGAGTTGAGTGGGTCAGTTTGACTGTAGTGTTGATCTATTTTTATCAAAAACAAAACAAAACAAATGGTCCTACTCACTCTCTATTACTATAAAAATTATTATATACTATTAGTTGCAATCTACCAATCTTTCTTTGCTTTATTTTATTTTTTATACTTACATAGATAAGTGCTACTCTTTTCCCTTTTTTTTTTTTTGTTGGCCAACTCTTGTGTTTTGTATCTCTTTGTTCTCTTTATCATATTTCCCACTCACTTTTGGCCTATTACTCCTCATTTCATGTGCTTTGTTCCACTTCAAACTCACAATCTTTTGGCCTACTCCTCCACTATTAATTTTTTCAACTTTCTTCAATCTACAAATAGCTAGACTACACATATACTACTAGTTTATAAAGATTCATCTTCTAATCTCACATGTTCAAGAAAAGGTTTCATCTTTCTTTGCTAATTAGCTTATCCTTTCAACTAGTGAAAACTCAATGTTCCAACTCTTTTGTCATTTCTACACACACCCTTTGAATCTACTAATAGACTACACATGTCACATATTATACTAGTTTATATATGAAGATTGGTCTTTTATAATCTCACATGTTCAAGAAAAGTTCTCATCTTTCTTTGCTTAGCTTATCCTTTCATGTTCAACTATAGTGAAAACTCAATGCTCCAACTCTCTTGTCATCTTTACACACACCCTTTGAATCTACAAATAGACTACACACATCACATATTGTACTAGACTACTAGTTTATGAAGATTTGGTCTTATAATCTCACATGTTCAAGAAAAGTTTTGATCTTTCTTTGCTTAACTTATCCCTTCAACTAGTGAAAACTCAATGTTACAACATTTTTGTCATTTCTACACACACCCTTTGAGTCTACAACTAGACTACACATATCACATATAATCTTACTTGTTCAAGAAAAGTTTTGATCTTTCTTGGTTTGTCCTTTCAACTAGTGAAAACTCAATGTTTCAACTTTCTTGTCATGTATACAGACACCCTTTGGAGATAAACTAAAATCCCACTTCAAAGATTTCATTTTTACTTGAATCCTATTCTAATGAAGGAGCCTGAAATTGGAATTCCCATCTTGTTTAGGTGTCCAATAAGTTTAGATTTGTTTAAAGATCCAGTTACTTTATGCACAGGCCAAACATATGATAGATCCAGTATTGAGAAATGGTTATCTTGTGGGAATTTAACTTGTCCTGTTACAATGCAAAAGCTTCATGACTCTACTATTGTACCAAACACCACTCTTCGCCATTTGATCGATCGATGGCTTCAAATAAACTCTAGTCATGGTTATGATCTTGATTACTTTCAAACAGTTGATGATTCATTTGTTGTTCTTAAACACAATCTTCAGTCAAAGGAGTCTACATTGGAATCAAAAGTTGAAGCATTAGATAAAGTTCTTGCTTTATCGAAAGATCTGCCTTTCGAAAACTGTCCCCTGATTCAACTAGATTTCTTCCAAATGATTCTTGAATTAGCCTTGAAAGATGCAGATGAAAGATCAAGTTTTGAAGAAAATGTCATGTTTGTGGAGAAAGCATTAGTTTGTGGATTGAAGTTGTTGCCATTTAGTGACTTGGGAACACTCAACATGCTTAAACAAGATGAAACAAAGTTTACAGTTCTGTTCAAGAAAGGGAGTTTTATGATCAAGAGAAGCTTGTGTCATTACATAGTGGCAATTTCATCATCTTTGCAATTAAAGGAACTTTTAGTTATGTTAGGTAAATCCAAGATTCTTGTTCAAGAACTTGTTCATCTTATTGAGAACAAACTAGATGGTTATGAAGAATCAATCAAAGCACTTTCAGCATTATCTTCTGTTGAACAGAATCGCGAAGTAATAGCAAAAGAAAATGCAGTTAAGGCATTGATAACATATATTGTGAATGCTCCAAAGTGTGAATATAGAAGCTTGTTTGGACTTGTTATGGCAATGAAAACAATTGAGACATTGCTAGTTGCAGAAAGTGCAAAAGAGGATGTTTTGGATCATCCAAATGGTGTTAGTGAAATTGTGAAGATGGTATTTAGAGTTTCATCAGATAATGAAGCAAGTGAAAGTGCAATGAATTGTTTAATCATTTTGTGTCAAGATTTCATAAATGCTAGGGAAGAAGCTATTTGTTGTGGAATTTTGACTAAGTTGTTGTTACTACTTCAAAGCCAATGTAGTGAAAGGACCAAAAATAAGGCTAGAATGTTGCTCAAATTGTTGAGATCCATGTGCAATGGGGATACAAAATGAGTCCTCTACATGAAATTTACAATTGATATGCTCTTTGTCCTTGTTATTACAATTTATCTAAAAATTTATACTTAGCTTCTTTTTTTTTTTTTAAACAATGCCTTCGATTGAGGTCGGTCAGCTATATGAATTCTCATTGATCATGTTTTTGTAGTCTCAGAAAAAATACATGCTTTATAACACGAACTGCGCACAAAATGAATGAATACATAAGTTCACAAGATGAATGAATGCATAAAATCGAAGATTAACTTATTTGAAAAGGTCATCTTTTTTAGGAAGAAATACACAAGATTTTGAGGGACTTACTTTAAAATAGGTACGATTGAAAGACAAACCAAAATTTTATTCTCACGAGATAAATAGTTCACATATGTGTTGTTAGGACAAAATTTCATTATGTTACATTGTACATAGAGTTAGACTTACTTTAATACAAAATGATAATTATTTTAAGAATATAATTTAGAGCGAGAAAAATCCTTGTTTTAAATATATTTTATTATAATAGAGAGTATTGTGACTAAAATAAAATCTAAGTTCATTAAGTATATGTTTAGTTTAACATTTTCAAGACTTTGAATGAAGTTGCTTCAATTTTATTTTTTGAATAATTAGCTTATTGATTACTACTAATCAATAAATTAAATGTCAATCTAACAAAAATGAAAGGAGAACAAACTGCATTTTGCATCAAATATCTTTGAAAAATTCACACCATGTTGAATCCTTCTAGATAAAAATATTCTAAAATCTATTTTTGGGTCAAAATTTAATAGAATGTTCTATTAATTGATTATAATGTTGCTACTTTGATATTTCCACAGTCAAAATATTACAACAATGGATAAGTTTATGTAACAAACGTAAAATGAGTGCTAAGAAATTTGTTTTTTCTATTTTAATTGTTATTATAATAATAATTAGTATAAATAAATTAAAAGTGGGCCAATGCTTTGTTTATCAAAAAGAATATGTCACTTTTCTTTGATCATCATGAAGAAAAAAAACCAAATCCAACATCATAATGGAAGACAAAGAGTTGAATTCACAAAATGGTTGCTTAATTTTTACTTTATTGGATCGAAATTACTATGTATCTATAACTCATTTTAAAACTCAATTATGCATTACATTAAAAAAAAGTTACTTTTTAGTTTATTATAAAAATAGTTTAATAACTTTTTCGTGAAATGAAATTGAAGTAAATGACTATTCATAAAATTAAAATCTATATGATTAAAGGAACGTCTTCTTAATAAGGACATATACGAAAATAAAAAAATTAAATTATGATTTAAATCCTTTAACAAAGTATGCAATAGCTGGCAAACCACATAGAAGAGGTACTCAGCACTAAGCAAACTCCTTTTGCAGGCAAATAATTTCAAACTTAAGACCTCCAACATTAAAGTCTCAAGCTCAAATCATTGGATAACCAGGAAGACAACTCAAATCATTGGATAACCAGGAAGACAAATCTCTTGTTTTTTCATGTATCTTATGTTTAATTAATTGAATAAATAATTTTTTTATATTATAATAAAATATATCATATATAAAAACTATTATTAATATATATTGTCATATTTGAAGCAATTAAAGAAGATTTAGTAGTACAACATACATAATTAAATGATAAAATATGGACGATTTCAATTTCAAATTTTACTAATTAATCGAAATTTGAATTTGTGTCACGTAAATGATAGCATTCTAGTTTTCTTACTTGTTCCTTGTAACAATAGAGTTGTATCATTAGGGTTTTAATAGGGTTCAAACTCCTCCTTCGCTGTTGCTGAAACTTTCAGAAATGCGAGCTTTTCAACAAATCTTAACAAAATTCTCGCAAAAACCAGTTGGTAAATACTTCAATTTTGTGAAGCCATTTTCTACTGGAAATGATTGGAGTGCAAATTTCGGTGGCACTGGTTCTACGGAAGATTTGGGTTGGGATGAGGGTTCAAATTCATGGTCTACTGGGTTAACCAAGGAGCATTTTGATGGAGAAGTTGTGGGTCGACAAATGGGTACGGAACCCAATGCACGATCTGCACCCTCGTTTGGTTCAGCTAGATGGACTGATGAAGAAATGGATATAGTTAAGGAGCTTCATGCTGAGAATCGAAAAGGGAAAGCTTTTGTTGATGGATGGGATGAGAGGATGAAGGATATGAGCGTTTTGATGAAGCAGGTGACACACATTAATCTTCTTAGTTAATAACTAATATACATTGCAGTGTAATGCCTCATGCTTAGGGTAGACAATTACACGATAATCAGCTCTTAGTTGGGTAAGTAGTGCAAACATCTATTAGGTTAAATATTTCTTCCTGTAATGCTTTTGTATTTTAGGATTTAATTGTTTGTAGTTTTAGTTAGAAACTATAATGTTAGTATGAGTAATGTATAGTGTACAGGCTGATTAGTATTTAAAGATTGTGCTCCACTAGAATGATATTGAGAAATCCAGATACGGTACTGCGACTGATTATTCCTTTGTGCCTTCCCAAAATGTTGATCGGTGTACACCTACTGATTTGGATCTTGTGGGGAGTATTTGATAGGTGTTGGTGCCAATGCTAATCGGTTTAAAATCTAACTTGTAGTTGTATTTTCTGTTACTTAATATTTTCTTGGTAGTTATATGGAAGCTTTTCATTGCCTATGCTGGATAGGGAAGCGGTATGTTTAATAGTATTGACTATGTTATTCCTCTGAAAGAACTATACCAGCTATGCAATCGTAGATGTGTGTGTGCGTGCATCAAAACTATATCACCTTGTCTTTGTTCTGTATGTATTGTAGCTTGTGTTAATAATTTCCCGACTTAACTCTATAGACTAAAACAAGAAGTTTAGGCTGCCATTGGAAGTCCATCTGCACCAAAGTGGAGGAAAATTTTTGTTTATTGATCTTTTATAACGGTAGTGTCCTAAATAGCACATGGCATTGCTTGCACCTCGACTAATGCACTGAGTACAGTGCTGGAAAGGTCATTTTATGCACCCAAGGGATTCTATATGAAAATTAATGCCACTTATTTGCAGTAGATACTAATCTCTTCGACTCCTCAGAAGTACGAATAATATGATCCTCAATATTTGAGTGTGTTCTCCCTTCCATTCCATTCTTAGCATAGATCCAATCTTCTTCCTGTTCCTGTCAATTACTATTTTGGAACTCTATTTGCTTCCAATTTTCCCTGATAAACTTTTTAACGGAAATTAATGTATGTTAAGAATTCTAATTTGGATGTTCATTTGATTTTAAGGTCTTCTGTACCTACTATAGATTAATTTTCATGGAGTGTATATTTTGCAATCTTTCTAGTTTCAGCTTCAATATAACATATATGTTCAACTTTATAAATCAACTAGTCACTCCAAAAGTGGCAGTCGAGTCATCCCTTTTATTTCGGGTGAACCATCTAACATAAATTACTTTTTGAGAAATAACATATGTTGTAATATTGCAAACCATACTTTCTTGCTGTTGTCTTTCCCAGTCTTAATGAATTTATTTTCACTAGCATATAAAATGGGATTGGGGGAAAGTAACTTTTTCTTTTTGGTTATTCGGAAATGTTTCTGGCACAACAATAAGAACCCGATGAACAAATAAGGGTATGAAGTGGTAGTATCCTTCCCAACTATGATGGATTATCAAAGTTTGGTGTTATTGGAGCAGGTAATGGAGCCAGGTGCAAGGGGGTCTTATTTGAAGGATTCAGAGAAGACAGAAATGTACAAGAAGCACAAGGAGAATCCAGAGTTGTATACAGTTGAGCGCCTAGCAAAAGATTACAGAATCATGAGGCAGAGGGTTCATGCAATTCTATGGCTGAAGGAACTTGAGGAGGAGGAAGAGAAGAAGCTTGGGCGTCCATTGGATGACTCGGTTGAGCTCTTGCTTGATACATGCCCAGAGTAAGTGAATTAGATTCTGAAGTCGTTTCCTTTATAAACATCTGATGTTTATTCATAAGATATCTTGATAAAGTATATATCTTGATTAATTAAAGCTATTGAATCAAAACTAATAAAATTAAGTTCTTTATAAACATCTAATGTTTATTCATAAGATATCTTGTGTTATAAAAAATCATTTGCATACTTTATATAACTATATATGTTTATGACATAAACCCAAAATTAAACCAAGTACCCTATCAAAGCACCTAGGGTAAGTTGACCAAGTCTCCAGTGTGGATCCCATACCCACCCATGTCCTGTCAACACAAGTGTCACATGAATTTTGCAGAGTCATAGAAGCATAACTATTGAACCACGCTAGTCTTGACCGCAAAGGATAGATATCCCCCCCCCCTCCCCGCCCCCCAATGGATAGCTTTTTCTCACATTTATCAAGAATGTCTTGTGATATCACCTTTTGTTTTATCTTGCACCAAAAGGCAAACCCAAATAGACGATAGGAAAATTTTCAACACTACAACCTAATTCAGATTTTAGTAGTCTTCACTGTTTAAAAAGTGTATATTTAGAGCACTTTATCAAGCCTCCCCACTTATTTTATGTCATTGTTTCATGCCCAGCCAATATTACAAGAAAATTAGAAAAGACTTCAAAGAAACTTTTTGGGTGATTCCCCTCAAACTAAGTGAAACTTCTTTGCCTCATTTGCTGCATCCCAAAGAAAATATCTTTGCAGCCTTTCTAGCTTCCTATAACTATGGTGGTAGAGTTGAACAGGGACATGCATCATGTAGGGATACTCGATGCAGTGCTCTTAATAAGAACTTCCTTGCCTCCTTTGGACAAGTATCTTTTCTTCCAAACTGCTAACCTCTTCTCTACCCTCTGATTAAACCGATATGTCTCCCTTGTAGACAACCAGTTTGTACATGCTTATGAATGCAAAAAAATACATTTACTTGATTAAAAAAGAAGTTTGCAAGTATGTTCTAGTTTCAAATGAATAGTTCATAAACATGAAATCATTGAAAACATATTGTTGACTTACGATAGCATTAAGATGCATCACAATCATAAAACTAGTGTAACCCAAGAATAGTTTGCAAGTATGTTCTAGTTTCAAATGAATAGTTCATAAACATGAAATCATTGAAAACATAATGTTTTACTTTGAATTATTTATATTTTCAAGAATAGTTTGAGAATAACTATAGGGCAAAAGTGGAAAGTGGTGTTTATTTTATGTCCTAAATATTGTTCTTAATGGGTGTGCATTGCCTTAACAATTCACTTATTTTGAAATGGAGGGAGTATCTATTTAGATTTAGGAAATATTTTTGAGTTATTTTTAATATGTTAATGACATTTGATCAAATAGGTAGAAGGCAAATTTGAATAATTTCTAATAGGTTAAAGGCATTTTTGAAGAAGGGGCAAATTGGATCCATTAGGTAGAATGAGGACACTTTTGAACCATTTCTAATATGTTGAGGGCATTTTGAACCTTTTCCATTCTCTAAATAACCCAAGTTTTCTTTTTTTTTTTTTTCCTTAAAAAAAATAACCCAAGTTTCTAATCTTGTGTCACTATTAAAAGTATTCATTAATTTTATGAATTTTGTTTGAAAGGAGTAGTAATAATAAACTATCTAGGATTATACTTACCAAGTTCTTGTTAATCGATCCAATCTCAAAAGAGCACTATACCATATTGTTGTTTATTCCAAAATATAATATGAATGCCTTCTCAAAAAAAATATAATATGAATTTTCTTTTATGATCCCTACTATTCATAATATTTAAGGCACACTCAGGAGTCAGGATAGTATAGTAGACCTGGACTTAACTTGATTAAAGAAAAAACCTTCAAGAAGACCTGGAAGAACCTTCTGCTGCTTTATGTTTTCCCATAATGATTCTTCACTAATCACTAAACTCACGATTTTTATCTATTTGATTGTTCACATTCCTGGATCCTGGTTCCTTATTTGCTGGTCGTCGGATAAACACATTAACATTATTACCTATTAAATGTTGTTTATGCCAGTACAAAATTGTTTACTACTAACCTAGAGTATGTATGCGTCGCAAGCTAAATATAACTTAGAAAATCCACTAAAATAAATTTGGAAGAAGTCAACGTTTAATGGACGTGGTTGAGGGTTTCGTTGTCAAACTGTTATGCAGCGGTGCTTGTCTCACATCTTTCCTTGGACACAAGCATCTTTATCTTCAGTGATATCATCGTGAAAGCAAACACATGCATGCTTGCTGTATTCGAGCAATATGTTTGGGCTTGATCACCTGGAAATTGTCATGAAAATGGCTAGCTCTATTAGAAGAACTGTTATGATTTATGAAAATACTAATCTTGCTTGTTCTGCAGATTTTTCAATTCTCATGACAGGGAATTCCATGTTGCAACTCTTCCTTATAAACCCGACTTCAAGGTCATGCCCGAGGGTTGGGATGGGACTACTAGGGATCCTGATGAGGTGCACTATGAAATATCAATGAAGGAAGATGAGATGCTGTATCAAGAGTTTGTCCAAAGGATGAACTTTAACAAGATGAAGGTTAGCATGTCTAGGAACCAAGAAACAATATGTGTACCATAATGATGTGATGTATTGTTGCACCAAAATAAGATTATGATCTGTTTTACTAACTCTGGGCTACATGGTTTTAGATGGCGAAGAAAGTGAAATGCCACAAGTATAGCCGCAGGCGCCCTCCAAATGGCTGGAATTTCACTGTTGAGATGCTAGGATCTCGTGGCAAGCGTGGGAATGGTGGTGGCTGGAAGTTTGTTAGTCAACCTGATGGTTCCAGTCGACCCCTTGACGAGTTTGAGAAGATGTTTGTCAAGAGAGAAACCCCACGTCGAAGGAAAAAAATTCTCCCTTGATTATTGGCGTTAAAAGACATGTTTTTTAAATTGTTAGATTTACTCATAATTGACGCATTTTCATGCGTTTCTGGAAGTTATTTTTTTGGTTGTTGTTGGGCAATACAGTTTTATGAAAATGTCTTTGCAGTCCTGTATCCTTTGATCAAATTGATTAAGTTCAAAGTTGTAGTGGATAGTATTTCTACCTAACATTGTTTTGTGAAAGATTGGTCATTGCTTTGCCTACATAAACGTTCAATAACACGGGCTTATGCTTTTTGTTTTGTTGTTCAGCTAAATCTCTCACGAGCCCAATGCTACTTATTGATGATGACGACTCCGTTTAGTTGTCATTACTACTTTGTTAAGAAAAAAGATGTCAATGAAAATTAAATTCTCTTGATATGAAGAAAAAATGAAAAGGAAACTCATGCTAAACCTAAGTCTTAGAAGCAAAAAAAGTTGCCACCCAACAGGTATATCAGTAGCTGTTATTGGTTAGGAAAAGCCAATCAGTCACCGCTAAATAATGGTAAGGTTTGCCACGAATAGTATTATTAACCGCAGCTGAAAGTTATAATCAAACTATATTATCCGCTGCAAAAGTACAGTCGCTACGTTAAATATTATGTTTTAATGTCGATAATAGACACCATTAAAAAGATATTTAAGTCGCTGCTAATAGTATATATGTAACCGCCCCAAAATTATGTTTTGGTAGTCGCCGCTAAAAGATATAAAAGTGCTGCTAATAGTATAATTAACCGCCGCAACATAATAGTTTTAGTAGCAAGAGTCGCCGCTAAAAGGTATAACGGTCGCTGCTAATAGCATATGTAACCGCCCGCCGCAAAACTATGTTTTAGCCGTAATAAAAGTCGCCGCTAAAAGACGACATACAAGTCGCTGCTAACAGTATAATTAACCGCCTTAGCGGCAATAATAGTCGCCACTAAAGATATACAAGTCGCTGCTAATAGTATATGTAACGGCAATAAAAGTCGCACCTAATAGTATAATTAACCGCTGCAAAATTATGTTTTAGCAGCGATAGTCGCCGCTAAAAGATATCACTGTCGCTGCTAATAGTATATCTAACTGCCAAAATTATGTTTTCGTGGCAATAACAGTCGCTGTTAAAAGTATATGTAACCGCCGCATGTTTTAGCAGCAATAGAAGTCGCCGCTAAAAGGTATCACTGTCGCTGCTAATAGTATTTCTAACTGCCGAAAAATTGTGTTTCGTGGCATAAAAGTCGCCGCTAAAACATGTCATAGTCGCTGCTAAAAGTGTAATTACCCGCCGCAAAATATGTTTTAGCGGCAATAGAAGTCGCCGCTAAAGGATATAAATGTCGCTGCTAATAGTATATGAAACCGCCGCAAAATTATGTTTTTGTGGCAATGAAAGTCGCAGCTAAAGGATATAATGTCGCTGCTAATAGTATATGAAACCGCCACAAAATTATGTTTTTGTGGCAAAGAAAGTCGCCGCTAAAGGATAAATGTCGCTGCTAATAGTATATGAATCCGCCACAAAATTATGTTTTTGTGGCAATGGAAGTCGCCGCTAAAGGATATAATGTCGCTGCTAATAGTATATGAAACCGCCACAAAATTATGTTTCTGTGGCAAAGAAAATCGCCGCTAAAGGATATAAATGTCGCCGCTAATAGTAAATGAAACCGCCACAAAATTATGTTTTCGTGGCAATGAAAGTCGCCGCTAAAAGGTATCTGAGTCGCTGCTAAAGTACAATTAACCGCCGCAAAGGATATAAATGTCGCTGCTAATAGTATATGAAACTGCCACAAAGTTCGTGGCAGTCGCTGCTATTAATCATGTTTTAGCGGCAATAACGCTAAAAGTAGCTGCTATAAATCATGTAACGCTAAAAGATACATAAATCGCTGCTAATAGTAAATTTAACTGCCGCAAAAAGGCATATTTGTCGCCTTAAATAATATTATTCGCCGCTAAAAGATACATATAGTAAATTTAACCGCCTTTAAAGGTATATTTGTCGCCACAATAGTATTATCAGCCGCCAAAAGTTATAATCTAACTACCGCTACTTCAATGGCAACAATAAACGCCGGTACAGTCGCCAGTGTTAACTGCCGTTAAAATAATGGTTTTGTGGTGATAAAGTGGCCAGCAATAGTTGAATTAATCACAACCGCCATAAGTTATAAGAAAACCATATAAACTATGCTGCTAGTAGATAGGATTAACGGCAACAAAGTCACCTTAATATTAACCGCCGCTATAAGCAACAACTGATAGTTGTTTTTAAAAGTTATCATTAGTCGCAACTAATAACAATATAACTGCCTCCAAAAGTATGTTTTCCCAGCAATTATGGTTGACGTTAAAAGACTACTAACAGCAGTTTCAGTAAACTCTAATAGCTAATAATAATCGCCGCTCAAAGTAAGTATTATCCACAACACTAGTCTCATTAATAAACTTTACTTTAGTCGCCACTACAAGTATCACGAATATTTGTTTTGTACGTATCCTCTCATCAACAATATGAAGAACTTCTATCAATACACAAGTTTTAGGATGCTAGCAACAAAAGTAAATTTGAATAGTCATTCATGCCATCTCCATTACATTGATCAAAGAAAACAAAATCTTGTTTAAATCGTCCTCCTAGTCTCAAATATGCATGCCTTCAAGAGGATCAACGCGAATTCATTGCTATTCCACAACACAGGATGCAAACTATTTGTTGCTTAACTACAAAGTCACCTTTGTTTTCTTACGCATTGTCCAGAAGGCAGCATAATATCGATTCTGCAATGCAGAAGACAAAAGTTTAGTGTACATGTAATAACAATTGCACATGCAACAAAATAGGAGGATTGATGTATGATCCAAGCCCATCTCATGAATTGTCTGTTTTGGCCCAACATGCTCCTCAGATCCAAACACACGCATTACGCCGTACCATGTGAAATGGGTCACGTCTCCACTTTAGCTCAAACAGAAGACGTTTTTGATGTTTTAGACTTTTTGTAAGGATAACTAGAACCACAAGACGTAAGTTGTAATACTTTTGTTGGGGAACTATACCTGTTGGTATAGTATACCTGTGGATTGTAGAAGTAATCTTACCTTTATCAAAAAAAATAATTTGTAACTAATAAAACTTTTCCTTGAATGAATATCAGTGTAACCAAAGCATCTTTTGATGGACACTTCAACTTGAAAAGGTAGGTGCAAAACAGGTTGAACACTTCACCTGGCTTAGGCAACACTTCACATCACAGATGACAGTTATCTTGAAGACAGCACTAAACTACAACTATTCACTTAACTATAATTTTTTATACTCCTTTTATCCATAAAATTGTTGTTTGTTTACTTGGTAATTATTCTGAAATACATGTATAGTTTTTATCTTTAAGAAATAGTTACTTATTAGTTTTCTTCATTTTCACCTTCATTCATTAAACCCTCTGCTTCGAATTTCGATTGCGCTTAGTGCTGGAAGGCAAGAACAACTGTTTGGAATTGATACTCAATTGTTTGATTGACTGATGAATACAAGATAAATTTGTCAATTATTTTGCGGGGTCAAAAAACAGGAACTCATGATTTTCAGGCTTTTCGGTGTGTGTTGGTCCATAGATTTTGTGGTATTTGTCCGATAGACTCTATTGGGCCTCAAACTTGGACATGGAACATGATTTAATCTTAACAGGAGAAAATGAGTATGAATACCACATAGCTACAAAAAAATGTTGAACTTACTTGCATCATTGACCTAAGATTTGTAGTATATGTTGTCTCAATAGTTGATTCTTTCTGCATAAGAAAATGAAGCACTCAATTCTAACAAATATATGGTGCAAGCCATGACAACAATCAGACGAATCTGAGGATACCTCAAATATAAATCCATAATGAAGAGCGACCCTTTTCACATCCTCCAAGCTCAGATCAATAGACATTTCCTGGATTTTTTAGGGTGGGAGAGAAGGAGCAGTAAAACAAGTAAATCATCCATATTAAATACAAAATGTGCAGCTATTTTTTGGATTTATATATAGAGAGAGAGCTTACATCTTCTGGACTATACATATCTGCAAAATGATACAACAAGGGCCCCAGGTTTATCCAGACCTGCAAGGCAAGCAGATCATGCATCATAAAATAAATACACAAAAAGATGAACAAAAGTGATCAAATTTTTTTTGAAAAATATATTAAGCTTAGCAATATACTTACTCCACCATCTTTGAGGACTTTTGAGATAATCTCAACATACTCCACAATGTTATGGGCAGTGTCTAGGAAGAAACAAGTGACAACTGCATCCCAAACGCCTGCACATTAATATCTGATAAGGATAGCTTCTATCATAAAAAAAAATGTTACGATTTAATGAATAACAATGACTAGAATAACTGCAGACAATACATGATGAGAACTTAGCAAATTGCATTTGAACCAGTCATGCAGCCTCCCCCCTTTTACACACACACAACCAAGAAAAAAACCAAATAGATGCAGGATATTTTACTAGATAGCTGAGTTTATGGTGATCAATCGTAAGAAATGCATGCCTACAAAAGAAAGCAAAAAGCATATTATTTTCGCAACTAATTATATTTAGCATAAGACAAGAGGTCATGAACAGTCAACATGAGTGGTTCTAATGAGCTGAAAGATGAGGGACAAAACTTAACTTTAGGGCCCATTAAGATGCAGGTACACATATCCCAATTGCAGCTCTCATTTCCACAAGGTATAGATGAAATATCAAAATACATTATCCTTGTACGAGCTAAATTATAACCTAGGTCAGTACAAGAAGCATTAGATATTTTGTTTAAGGTCCTGAATCTAATGTACATATTTGTATGTATTTCTACATAAAACATCATTGGATAATTCCTCCGGATATTTTCTATCTCCTCAGACAAGAAAATGCCATCAAGCTACCATACCTGCTTGGCTTGGATCACTATAAACCTCAACAAAATCACCACCACACATGGAAAAGCCTTCAGTAATACCTGCACTGTTTCCAAAGTAATTGATCAGAAATGGGCCATATAGAAGCAAGCCAAGTGATGCAGAACTAAAAAATGAACAGCCGGGTTTACAGAATGAGATCGTATAACATACACTATTCTCTCACACAGCGTAATTCAACTTACTGCATCTAGCAACGATATACCAAGCAAAAATTTACTTTGTGAAAACCAAGAGAAGACTTGAGATATGGAATTAAATGATATCATAAGATCTATCAACTTCGGTAGGAGTTCCACTAAGGAGGACTTTAAAATAGCAAAATATGTGCAAACAATGACTAATTTTTATATTTCTTTTGAGAATATGCATCATTTCGGATCAGAGGTTTTTTTAATAACTAACTCCTTTACTCTTATAGTGCTTCCTCCAACCTAATTCTGCACTATGCACAACAAAGTTATGCTTGAACTAAATCATTTAGTCTAGAGATTGGCAGCATGGTCAGCTCCATCTCCTACTTCCTTTGTCTTTATCTTTGTCTATTGTTCATCATCGACCTTCTTCCCGAACTCGTTGACACTGGGACACCCGCCATGAAGGTCAATCCAAAGGGGGAAAGTAAGTGTTAATTAATAGCACACTGTTAAGCATTCTCACATATTTCATGTCCTTGTTACACACTCTTGTCACTGTTACAGGGAAGTTAGAAAGAGTTCAGAGGAATTTTCTATGAAACAGGTCAAGTAGGGAAAAAGAGTTTCACTCGATAATTGGGACTTGGGAGCACTATCACCACGTTATAGTGTTTGTTGGAGTTCCGCTTAAGGATCTAAGGGTCTTTAATATGGCACTACTAAGAAAGTGGTTATGGAGATTTGGGGTAGAGCTGAACGGTTTTTGGAGGGAGGTGTATGGGGTTTTGAAAGGGGTGGAGGATTAAAAGTACCCCACTCTTTACGGGTGCGAGCTATGGAGGAATATCTTGAAAAGATAAGAAGAGTCCAATGGGAACATACCATTTAGAGTGAATGAGGAGAATGGCGTGAGTTTGAGATTGGAGAGGAAGGAGAGAACCTAGTAAAGGGAAAAGATAGCATTACCCCTAGATTAGTGAATAAGGGTGGAAGAATATAATGAACTGGTTTACTAATCCTAAAGGGTTGAACCACAAGGAAAAGAATCTCTCAAGAAAACCATACAAATGTAAAGCTACATCTTCGACGTCGGAGATCGAGCAATACACAAAGTAAACAACTCCAAAAAGCTAGATTCGAGCCGAGAACTTTGCCAAAGAGCTGAATCCTGTTCTCTAGAGCTGGGAAGCAGCAAAACGACAAAAGTAGAGACCCAGAAGCTTCAGTAAAGCGGTAAGAGATTGAGTAACAGCCTTTAGCAACTAATTCACCAATCCCCACTCTACTATCACGATTATAATAATACCATCATTGTTACCTTGAACTTCTTTAACTCCATATTTCATCCACTAGACCACTACATTCTCATATTGTTTGGTAATAAGATCCCCCTATTTTTCTATTTTGGTCTCCTGAAAACAAAAGATATCTGTCTTCTAGTTCTGCATTAAATTCTTAATAAGATTCTTTTTGGTAATTTGTTACATCCCCTAACATTCCAAGATAAAAGGTTAACTTCCATTGATAAGTCGCTTAAAATCTTGCCCTTGCTTCTCACCCCTTCCACCTCTTTATTGAGTTCTGACTGCAAATTCTTTAATTCATTTTGGCAGTCCTCTTGCTCCTAGGTGTTTTATTTTACTGTGTTCTCCTTGCTTCACCATGATCTGTTTCCTTTCGTCAAGTTCACTGAGTAAGACTAGTGTCTCTTCCTCGCAATCTTCAAAAGCAGCTCCATAAGTGTTGCTCAGATCCAGAATAGGAGTTCACCCAATTGGAGGCCCCGACTTCAGCCTCGAGAGATTCTTGTGTCTGCATGGCCTCTGCTTTGTGGACTTGCATAAGTTGCAAATTTGTGCCATCTTGTTCTGCATGGATTGATGGTCCATCTTATACTCAACAATTCTCATGCCATCAGCTTCCTTCGACTTTTCACTCTCCTGGGGTTCCTTATTGCTTCCTGGTGGTTATGAAAAAGAGAAGAAGGAAAAGATTATGTGGCTTTGTTGATTTGTGGTGGCTGATTCCCAGGTTGCAAGGCTTTCTAAGAATTTCTTAACGGTTTCTTTCAGAGTCGAGAGTAACGTCTGTGAGAGGCAGACCTATTTTACATGGAGTTCTTTTTAAAAAACTGGTAAAGTTGTATTCCTCAGCATTAAGGACATGCTGGAGACCTCCAAAAAGTTGTTACGAACAGCCTAAATTATTTACAAAGAACCTAAGGCTGTTCAGCTTATTCTATAAAAATTTCTTTACACCAAAAATGAAATGCAGCAATACAGTTTCCTTTCACTTTCTGGATGCTGTTAACTTTGTTTTCAAAACATCTTCCATTCCTCTCCCACCAAATTATCCACCAGATACATGATGGAATTAGTCTCCACCATTTCTTCTTACTCTTACTACCCCCTCCCCTAATCCAACAGCTTAGAAGGTCTGATGCATGCTCAGGCATAGTCCATTTGATCTCTGTTAGGCTGAGACCAAGGACCATAGGACCATAGCTGAGAGGTGAATTTACAGTGAAGAAAGATATGACTGCTTGTCTCTCCTTTCTCACAGCATAGGAAGCACCTGGATGCAATGTGAAACTTCGTTCTCTGAAGTCTCTCATGAGTGAGGCATACTTTTCTGACAACTAACCAAGTAAAGCACTTAGCCTTTGTTGGTGCCGTATTTCCATAGAGAACTCCTATTTTCCATGGAGTTCTGTTCATTAAATGGAGCCTCATGTGGCTCATTAAAAGTCTAAATTGCTTATTTGCTCTCCTTTGGGGCCAAACAATGAGTTGGGTAACACTGTGTTCAATGACTCCTGCCAATGGTGTCCACCACTGAATCTTGACGGGTAAATTCTTCCTGGACCATTGGCCCTTCATGATTTTGTTCAATGGTACAATGGTGTCCACCAGTGAAACTTGACAGGTAAATTCAGCATCATTCCCCTTCATGATTTGTTCAACAGTAACTCTAGAAAAGCAAACTCAAAGAGAAAGGTGCCATTTCCCATCTCATATATGTTCAAGTCATGAGCTTGCTAGAACTGGACGATCGCCTGATTGCTGAGAGGATGTGGATCTCCAACGTGTTCATGGGAAGGGGTTCACCCCTCATCAATGTCTTGCCATCACTGACTTCTTCGTTAGACCATTTAAGGCTTGTGAGAGACTCTGTATATGGGAGATCTTTCATTGTTAAACTCAAACTTAGTCCTACAGCATTGATTGGAGGTCCCTGACTGCTTAAAAATCTACCAACCTTGTCGTCTAGAGAATCCCATCCTGCATTAAAAGCCGCTTCCAGAATGATAAGGACTGATCTTTTCCTTCCTGTAATGTACAATACTGATGTACTGACCAAGGCTACTGTAATTTCTAGAGCAAAATGTCTCGGTGACGTTGTCTTTCTTCTTCCACCTTCTCATAAAATTCCTTGAACCCTCAATGCTTCGTGTAATATCTGGACAATCCTCCATGCTGTCTCTGTGGAAAGAGACTCTCCTGATGAAATCCTCGCTTCTGTTAGTCCAACCAAACCATGAGTATGTTGTATGGGACGATCTAACAATATCGAAGGACTTAAACCAACTGCAAAATAAATGCAATCCTCCATCTGGAAAAGAGGATAAGGAGAAAAGAAAGGGAGAAGAGAGAGAGAAAGAGAATGACACTAGTTTAGGAGAACGGGGGATCCAGAGTGGGAGAAGTTGGTCGTGACCAAGAGACATCTAGAAGAGAAAGAAAACTGGAACGAAGAGTTCTGGGTTATGGCGGAAATCGGGTGGGAGTCTTTTCTGATGGGTAAAGGGTCAGTCTGATATTTTTTGTTAGAAATAGAATTTCCGGCAAAGGGGAAGTGCTTGGGGAAATCTTTTAAGGAGAGAGAAGGTTGACAAAAGGTTTTGGGTTATATCAGAAAACTGGTTTGGTTGATCTGAGAGATTTTTAGAGAAGAGAGGAAGTTGGAATAGGATTTCTTAAGAACTACCTCGGATTTGGGCCTGGGAGCATTACTCATACAGATGTCTTTCTTTCTGTTGAGAGCCATTAACTCCTCATACTTGAATTGTTTATAGAAGAAAACTACAATAACCAACTAAATGCAGAGACATTGACTCATAGAATTCATTTAAATACTTGAGAAAAATCAAAAGGAGATGGGGGGTGGGGTGAGGGGGAACCTATTCTAGCTCCTAAATATTCCAGTTTGGACCCTGCTATGCCTCAAAATTCTGAAACTTAAACTCATGTGAAACAAAACCAAAATCTAATCTCGACTTTATTGTGGCATATTATTACCATCCTGCTATTTGCAATACAGACCCTAATATGGTGTAAATAGTTAGCCTTCACCATGCCACCACATTCACAGATCTAATAATATCCAATATCAGATAATTTCACAAGTTGAACCCACAATTACCGTGAAGTCTTCAAATCATTACCAACAAAGGAGAAATTCATTTGATAAGCATGACATGATGTAATGATTAGAGCAGTAGAATACATAAGATGCTATACACAAGTTGATGGATACCTAGCCGGATGAATATCTGGAACAGAGACGGGACGAAGCTGATCATTGTCTGACACCGAATTGCAATTGCTGTGTATCCACGGAAAGATTGTCCATTCACCAGCAGCTTGAGTACTATAGATGTAACAAAGGTAGCAAGGTCAGAACCACAGATCTACATTCTTTAGGAAATGGCTGACCTAAAAACTTACTGATTAAGAATAAAACTGGAGCAGATCATCATGTAGTATGAAAATTCGTTTCCTTGGCTAGCAAAACCTGTTTTCAAGGTTCAATATTGGTTAAACAAGGCTCTTAACCAGACTATAGAAAGATTCCAACTCTAGGCTGACCTACCAAGACATGAAATTTCTAGTGCAAGTCTTCCAAGTCCAGCACCAGGAACCAAACAGGCTGGAGGACTACTCAAGAAGAACTAAGATTTTAGTATTTTCCAGTTGACAACAAAAATAACGCATAGCCTAAGAGTAAAGGCAATCGAAACTGCAAAAGGAAGTGACGAACTTTTCATTAGATCGATTAGGAAATAGGCGTTCAAGCTCTTCCAGAATGGGCCTATAACACTGATCACGTTCTTTTTGACCCTGTACAACAAAGACAGTAGCATTGATCTTCATTTTCTTTTTTTTCTAAAATAGTTTACTTGACAGAAAGTATAAGCCAATAAAGAACTGTGTCTACCTCGTTGGCCCAATCTCTTACAATGTTTCTGATGATACAACGAACCTGGAACAAAAATTAAACAAACTATTCAAAAAGCACACAACAAAGAAAAAGACAATTTAGCTAAACAATGAACAACAGAGCAATTTTGCCTCAATACTAATCTAGTTGACAGAAATATGAATCCTCTATATCCATTCTACTCCATTAGGGATTCCTTCCAAGAACAATTTTAACAAAAATTATATAACATATTTAGAGTACATCCTGAGATTGAGAATGGAATTTCACTGATTTCTAATTACTCTGACTTTTTTAGGTACAACATGTACAAAATAAATTTTGTAGCTGAGAAGAGACGTTTCTTTCCTCCCCGCATGGCTAAAAGTAGATACACAAGAATTTAATCTAACTCCCACATGATGAACCATCTGGAACGCAATATTCCACATAACTATTCTTTTTTTAAAAAAATGGGGGGGGGGGGACTGATAGGTGCAACTTTACTGCAGTAAATATAACCAGTTTAATAGCTCACTCTCCTGTATGCACCCTCTGGGACAGATACTTAACATATTTCAAACAGTACTACAAAAAAAAAAAAATACCTTATCTACATCAACCAGTGGAACATGCAGCTGCAAAGATGGGTCCAACCATTCCGGAGGTGATGAGGATACCTGAAACCACAGATTGTAAGGAAATATGTATTGGCATATCAAATTAACTACCTCAAGAGTAGGTCGTCATTAGAAGGAAGCCAAAGGACAAAGTTATACAAGAGAGAGGAAAGAAGATACTACTGTTCCTTTCTCCTTTAGGTGGTCCATCATGTGCAATAAGAAAGAGAAAAATAATGGTACTTAGTCTTTCCAATCAAATTACCAAGCATCAATTCAGAACCTTTACAGACTATATATGAGTACCTATTTCTTATGGTGTGGATCTTTTCCCAAGAAACCACTTAGATCAATTAGGGGTCATTTGGTAGCTGGATAAGAAACAAGTTATCCATGTATTAATTTCCGTATAACTTATATGAAGTTTGGTAGATAGATAGGGAATAAGTTATACATGTATTAAATTAATATGATGTTTGGTTGACAATTTAAAAACCCATATAATTAATATATGTATAAGTTGTGGGGAAATCTATGTATTAGTTTATGCAGGATAGAATGTGAAATAACTAATCCCCGCACAACTAGTACCTGCATGAAATAATGCATAGATTCACTCATAACTAATCCTCATATTACTAATACTTCGATAACTCTATCCAGCTACCAAATGACCACTTATTGTGTCTATTTAACTAACTGAAGCTAACCGAGATCGAGAGCTTTCGTATCACACAACTCCTGTGATGATTTTCTTCACTTGAAAGGATTTTGTACTTATTTATGTTGATTCCATAATCCATCGGGGATAGAAAATTCCATTCATTACAATTATCTAGTTAGCACTAGACAACCATCCCGTCTCATTAAAAAAGAGGGAATGGATTGACCATTGTGATTACAACAAGAACGTACTCGGTGTAATCATATAAATGAGTTTTAGGGAGGTGGTGTGTACTTTGACCTTACCCCACCATTGTGAAGGTAGAGAGGTTGTTCCAATATACTTTCGGCTCAAGTAAAGCATTTCAAAGCATGTATGGAAAGGGAATACAGTAGTGAAGAAATCATGATGAAAATAAAGGACAAAAAAATAGTAGCAACAACAAATAATACGATAACCTAAGCAAAGAAAATAATAGGTAATGACAAAATTGAAGAATAAGATAATAGGAGAGTAATAATAATAATAATAATAATAATCCTGAAAACTAGACAACACTCGACTACCTACTAACCCTCAACCCTAATCCTCGACCTCCTATCCTCCTATCTAGGGTCATGTCCCCAATAAACTACAGATATGCCATATCTTGTGATTAGATTTTTATTCTTTTTATCACCAACCTGGGTTTTTGATAAGGTCCCACCTGGTGTAATTCTTTTACTCAAAACTCATAGATAACATATCTTTGAGCCCTCTTTCTTTAATGACCAAGTGGCAGGAAAGCTTTACGCAACCTTCTGTAGAGGTGTTCAGGGTGTATGTGCATTTTTTTTGTATGTGTGTGTGGAGGAGGGGAAAGGGGGGGATTCGAAGTTTCAGGTAGGTGCTTTACCTTTCCATTGCAACAAGCAGAAGCATATAACGTGTCCTGGTCTGGAGGGCTCTTACAATCATCAACCTCTTGCTCCTGTTGTCATCTACAAAGGTCAACTCCATAGTAAAATTAAAATAAAAGAAACAAGGTAATCACCAGATATCAGAAACTTCAAACGACTTCATAGAAGTAAGGAGACCTTATTAAATGGTGACGGGTACTTCCCATTGCAGGTCTCTTTAGAGCTCGGTTCAGCCAAGCAGTGGCAATCTACTCCACCACTAGTTGACGTTGACTCACATAAGCAAAGGTTCCTTGATCTAGAAAAGTGATGACTACCTGACACATCATCCAGATGTTGGTCTTCACGAATATCAACATCCTGACTCATATCAAGAGGGGGCTCAAACATCTGCAAGTTAACAATTGGACCTCAACTTATTATACCATACAACCAAGCTGGTCTTTCTAGGTTTAAGCCCATGAAATGGCAGAAATTAATGATACCCCAATAGGATGGAAATAACAAATTGATACAAGAAAAAAGATGTTAAAGAGTCTCTCATCACCTTTAGCATCTCAAATATGAAATATGAATTTTCAGTGATGCACCTGCACCACAGAAAGAATGATTGGTGAGTATCACAAAAAGACATCTAGAGAGTTAGGAAGTGTTCCAACCATTGCAATTCTTACATATTAGAACACAAAGTTGTTGGTGTAGGACCATACGATAATATACGATAATATTATATTAGAAAAGTGAACAAAATTTAGCTGAAATGCAAAGGGATTCTTGGCACACATGCATATTTAAATGTAGACATGATTTGTCCCGGTGGGATGACTTGGTGGTTGAGGCATTAGTGTAATAACCTCCCAGGTTCAAACTCCAACTAGAACACGGAGTGTCCGTCCATCTACTGTAGCCTTAGCGAGCAGGTTTACCCCACACTTGTGCTTGAGGGGAATAGGAGGTTCACTGCACTAGTAAGGTGAATGCAACTTAATCCAGACACACTCATCAAAATGAAAAAGAAAGAGCCAGCATGGCTTTTGAGGCATCAGAAAACTGACTTTCCATCAACAAACCCCAACTATTTTTAAGTAGGGCGAAAAAAATCTTGCTAACTTCTCAGCCCTACACCACTAACATGCTCATACTATGTGATCAGATTGTCAGGTTCATGGTTTATGGAGTGCAGTAGCATAAAATTTAACAGGGTTGAACTTAAATTGAGACATATAACTAGAGTATGTGGCCACATAATTTCACTCTTTGGCTCTCTGCTAAAATAAGAATGTTTGTAGTATATCCTTATTTCATGTTGGTTAAGAAATGGATCTTGAGCCTAACTCAACCCCAAAAGTTAGTTCATAGGTTGAGGATTTTCCAAGTCCATATAAGAAGATCAATTACCCATCCCATATCCGAAGTGGGACTCTTAACACTCCCCCAACACTCAAACCTTGCTAATTAGAGCATGGACAATATAATATAGGGGGCCAACACCGGTGAACAAAGAATTGAGAAGGGTCTGGCCCTAATACCATCTTAAGGAATCAATTTTGAGCCTAACTCAACCCCAAAAACTAGCTTGTAGGGTGAGGATCGCCCAAGTCTTTGGGGCAAAGGTTTCCCTGAAAGACAAGGACAATTACATTTCTAGGAAGTAGTTCTGCTCACATCATCAACAGCTATATGCATAGCTAGTCACACAGCTAAAACAGGTCAGCTATGTTAGGTTACATTTCATCACAAATTTTGCAATAAAATAGAAGATTCTAGGAGTTTGACAAGCATAAATTTTTCAAATGTTTTGATAGAAATGGAAATAAGTTCATTGCATATAAAGTTCCAACTAATCCTAATTAGCAGTATAGTCAATTGATCATATAAATGTACCATCTAAGTTTCTGAAACTTCGCCGGAAGGTGAGACAATAGGGCCTGCAGAGCAGATAGCACAAGTATCATAAGGTTAGTACAGAAATGAAATTATCACTCACCAAAATATCTATCAGGGACAACAAATACCTTATGATGCGGCGGTAGTTTTGTAAGAGACCTTTCCCATCTTTTCACATCCTCCTCTGCAGCTTCAGGATAACTGTACAGAAAGTCACACAAGTAATCAGAATATATATTTTAAAATAGTATTATTCCAAGTGGATAAACTTTGTTAAGTCGTATTTATCTACCATTACCAAACCAAATGCAACCAAAGAGACATAGGTTTACGAACTACTGAGGCTTAGTGTTATACAAGAGCAAATTAATAAGTAAGAATACTACATGAATCATCTCCTCTGTATCAGGTCCGTATAGTTCCAGCATTGAACAATGAGATTAATTTACACTATAATAAGTTAATGCACATGGGAAAAGGAGGAAAAACGATTGGAAGCTAGATGATTATTAATACAACTAACTGTAGAATTGGGGGAAATGGGGTGAGGAATTGAAGAGAGTGTGTGTACTTGAGGTAGGCGCTGATGATACGACGGAGGGATTTAACTTCTAGAGCTTCTTCAAACTCCCTGCGCTGAAGTTCGTCGGCCGTTTCGATTTCCGACATCGCCGGAGACGGTGAACTCTCTCAATGTGCACTCTGCCGGAGACGGTGAACGAATTGTACCAAAAGAGGAGAAAATGACAAAAATGGTGTTTCAAGTTTGATTTATTTTATTAATAATAATCACCAATTTTGTTTTTTTGTTCCTTAAATTATAAATGAGATCTTTAAATTTATCAAAAAATATAATACTACTACTTATTTAAATATTTATATTCATTAAATTTGACCAAAGAGAAATCAATAAAATCTTAATCACTTTTTTAAAAAAAAAATACGACACAAAGAGCTACACTAAAAACTAAAAGATATAATATATATAATATAACAAAACCTTAAAAATCTTGCACTAAACGCTAGATAAAATCATAAAAAATTGCAAAATTAGATCTTAAAATATGAGTTTTAACTAAAAAAAAAATAACTATTATAATTTTGTCAAATTTATTAGACAAAGTTTGATAATATTTGACTGAGATTAAGAGTATTAAATTTTGATAAATTTAAAAGATTAAAATTGTTAATTAGATGATTAAGAAATTATTTTGAATTCATCCTAAGTATAAGAGACCAGTTTTATTATTTAGATGATAATATCGTAAATGAGAAAAAAAAGATAGATCTAATTTATTAATAGCCCCATTTTTTTTACTTTAAAGTCTTCGATTGAGGTAGATTCAAAATTGAATACATCGTGTTTAAATATTTTTTATTTTACTTTTGTAAAACGTGTAAATAAATATTATAAAATAATTTTTTTTTAATTAAACACTTAAAAATATGGAATTATTATCTAAATAACTATACAGAAGATAGCTAAAAAGAGAACATATATATATATATAATTTCTTTGGATAAGTATCCATAAGATTAATAATTATATATTTTCTAACCTTGAGTATTCGCATGTATACTCAATAATTAGTTTAAATAATAATTATTAAAATAGTGTTTTTAATAGTGAGAAACTCACTTGATTATCCAGATAATTTACCAACTGAAGATATTCAAATTCAATGAATTTAAAAGGCAACACTGATGTATTTTGTTTCTTGTTATATGATGTATCAGTATATACTTTTTATAGTATATTTATGATAGGATAATGAATTTATGTCATGTACATATACCAAAATAATATCGTGGTTTGTGACATAATTAATTTTAAGAATAAATAATGAACATTTAATTATAATCACACTTTACAGTAGTTGTCTACACCTCTTAAGAAACTAAAAATCATATAATAATTTACTATATCACACTTTGAATATAATAAATGCAAAGTTTTAAAAATGTAATAGAAAAATGACTATATAAGTTAGGAGTATAAAATTATCCATGAATTTCATAAAGTGAACAAATAGTGTTAGACGTTTATTTTTATTACAGTGGGCAACTATTATTGGACAAACAAAATATTATATTTTCTAGATAATTTACCTTAACCGCTATATTTTATTATAAAAATGCTAATCGCTAGCATTCCATTCTTGATATGCATATTTGGCAAATCATATGAAAATAATTAATGGTAATCCTATTCAGTTTTGGTCAATAAATCAAAAGATTGTGTCCCTCAAACGTCTTGATATAATTTTCGTTTTTGATTCAAATATCTTATTCTAATTGTTTGCATTGCATATAACTAATTATTCTTTCTGATTTTATAACAAAAGAATTGTTGCATCTCTTCTTTTTTGGGAATATTCTTAATTAAGATTATTTTAATTTTTTAGCACTTTATGATAATTTTCTTACTATGCAACAATTTGCAAATCACATAAAAAATATCAATCACATTAAATAAATCCTATGTAACGAGCACATTATTAAATATCATATTAAGGTTGAATTCGATTCAGATTTCCCACATGGGAGACCCATCTCCCAACCACTCATCCATGCCCTTACGGGCCGATGACGTATATATGAATAACTAGACAAATAAAAAATCTCTTTTAAGCTCTAAAGTATACTCTTGGGGTAACTCTCCCCCTAGCTCGGATGATTTTATTCCTAAATTTATTTCTCTATATATTTTATACACTCTTTTCAATATCCTCATTCATATATACACTTATCTTCAGATATGAGAGTTCTTGATTGGTCAATATTCTATTACATATAATATAGTCGGTTTAGTCATCACTCTATAGAATTTATGTTTAAGAATTGATTGATATTCTTGTCACACACAACAAAATATATGAGCCTTCATTTCATCCATCTCTGTAACGACCTAATCCACTAGTGATATTATTAGTTTTCGGCCTAGACCTGCACAGCTTTAAGATACATCACTAGTGGGTAAGACTTGCTTACTTATATATCAACATCTCTCATATGTTTTGCTGATATGATCAAACTTCTTGTGTAAAGCTGGGGTATTACAATTTCGTCCCGATTTGATATGTGACATCTCCTTTAATCTCCTTATTACCTTAGATAGCTGAACATTGATACTTGAAACTTATTCTCTTGGGAATGACCTGAGAGTCAAGTGTCACGTCCACGCCCGCTTCATGGGACATAGCAACGAACTTACATTCTAAGTACTTAGTTTTGGTCTTAATCAACTTGCAACTTTTTGATTCTAGGATCTGTCTCTAAACGAACAATATTGTGCTTATTTTGCTTCATGTCTCATTAAGTTCTACATAATCTGGAGATAACATGCACTATAAACATCATTTTTAATGCACCCCATTAAAATATACATCCTCAAAGTAGATAAAAAAAAACAAAAAGCATATCCACAACTGAAAAGTGTTATGCATGACCTCTCAGACTCCTGAATTTCAACATCATCATATATGTATCTGTAATCACACTAGAGTGCTTCATGCACACCTTCATTAACTTCCAGACATCTTCATAAAATCTCTACGAAGACTTTGTATCTCCTTAGAATGTTTTATATAACAATACTTCATACATAGCTAAAAAGATTGTGCAGCGTATTACTTTTTTTTTTTGAATATTAACTATATATTTGCACAAATAATAATGCATACTAAACTATCATTTTTATGGTTTTCGACCGGATGTCCAATCACATTGAAGCTCGATTAAGTTCAGATTCACGTCGAAAAATCTCGCTTTGGAGGTAAAACAACAAAGGAGACTCCATACGTAAAAAAAAACTTGAACTGAAACATTTGGTTAAGCATGAATGAGTATTTACAACTTTAACATAACCCAAATCAGTTGGTTAATGATGAAAGAGTTCTTGCCACTTCACCGTAACCCTAATCGGTACCTACTTCAATTGTGATAGGGGTATTTTTGTGAAGTAACCCATAAATAAAATGTAAAAATAGTACTAGTATAAATTGTGTTCCTAAGACGAGGGAATTGAACAACATATATATAGAGAGAAATAGAGAGTATCGGCAAACACGTCCCAAACCACCACCGCTTCCTCTCTCTTCCACCATCAACTTCCAACACTCGTAAAACTACCCGAATCTCAAACAACCCATAACCCCACAATCTTCTTCTGAATCTGGTAAACCCTCTTTTTCCTTCATAATTTCTGCTATTTTTCACGCAAAATCTTGAATACTTCACTGGCGGGAAATGTATTTTCTCCACTTTTTTCTTTGTTGAGTGAGATGAATGTATCAATATTGTAATTGGGTTTTTTGATTTATGCATTTTAATGTAATGCTTGCTTATTTACATCAGTGTCAGGTCCAAAAAATGTAGTGTATTTGGTATATATGCACGCACGAACTGTTAATTTATTCGATGCTGTTTTGGGGGTTTCAGTTTTTCTGATTTTGTAGGGTTTTGTGTCATGTGAGTTTTGGTACATGTAATTCTTGTATATTGTCTTAGCATGAATGTCATAAATGTCGGATCTTTATTAGAATACGGTAGTGAATTTATTTCTTGCAGCAATTTTGGGATTTTAAAAATCTTTATTTCGTAAGGTTTGTCTAATGTGGAATTTCATGTAATGCTTTTTGAGCTACATCAGCATATGTGCAAGAGATGTTGTGCAAGAGATTTTAAAATCTTTATTTCATAAGGTTTGTCTAATGTGGAATTTCATGTAATGCTTTTTTAGCTACATCAGCATATGTGCAAAGAGATGTTGTGCAAGAGATTTTAAATTCTTTATTTCATAAGGTTTGTCTAATGTGGAATTTCATGTAATGCTTTTTTAGCTACATCAGTAGTGAATTTATTTCTTGCAGCTATTTTGGGATTTTAAAATCTTTATTTCATAAGGTTTGTCCAATGTGGAATTTCATGTAATGCTTTTTTAGCTACATCAGCATATGTGCAAGAGATGTTGTGCCTCGGACTATTTGCATGTGGGAGCCGTGTGAATGTGTTCTTTGTTTTTGTTTTCTTTTGGAATTTTTATGTATTGATTTTTATAGGGTTTCTGTTGTGTTTTCTTTTGTTGTTTTCGTATATTGCAGGGACTGGAGATGCCGTTATTTAAAAGAAAGCCATTTGCTTTGGCGGAAAAACCAAAGGATTTGAAGCCGAATGAACTCGTGTTCCAAGTTCGGTTTACTAAAGAGATATTTAGGGATTATGGGTAACCCTTCAAAAGTCATGATTTTTATTGAAATTTATGATATTTTCCTTTTATTTGTGGTATTATTCTAATTAGAATTACTTTCCCGAAAAATGTAGTGAATATCTGAGACGAATAAACCTGTATCGCCATAGGGTGTGGACATGCAAATTGACAGGAAAGCATAACTTGACGTATGAGGAGGCTTTGGTTTCAGAGAAGAAGGCTGCAGAAGAAGTTCAGAAGTTCCCTGAGGAACTAGTGGCTCCAGTTCTTCGCGATGTGCAATTCAGTATGTCAATGCATCTTTTAGCTTCCTGAATGACATGGTTTTCTCACCTAACTAAAATTCTATTGGTGTTTTTACTGCTAGAGATGATCTTAGTTTTGCTCTCTCTTGTGTTTCAGTTGAATTACTTAATGTCCTAGAATTATGTTTTAAGGTTCTGATATCACGGCATTTCTGAATCCCAACAAGAATGGAGCGCAAAGCACTTCATTGACGTAGTTATCTTATCATGTTCATGTTTTAGCCTTGTGTCTGCTAGTGGAGAGCACGACTCCATGGTTTGCTGCTGGAATAAATGCATCTTGTTCCAGCTCCAAGGATCAAGTGACTAATCAAACTAGAACTAGGTTTTTCCAATTTAGATATACAAACACCAAGCTTATCATTGAGCAGTCCCAAACAGTACTTAAAGAGAGAACACTTATTGAACATAGCTGAAAAACAAGGAGTAACTCCAAATTGCTAGTCACACTTCCACATTCTAGATCATGAAAGTGCAAGACTCACCTGTCAATGCTCCGAACACTTGCTAGTGTAATTGCGTTATACATGTTCTTGCTTAAGTGTTGCTTCAGTATGTGGAGATCATTAGTAAATTTCGGTACAAACTGATGGTTTTGCCCCTTGCGTTCGTGTAAAAATTTCCAGCAATATTCTATTTCTTAAATGATCTAACAAGCTCGTTTATGTCCTCATTTTCAATGTAGTTAGCAACAACAACAACATACCCAGTGTGATTGCACAAGTGGGATCTGAGGAAGGGTAGAGTGTACACAAACCTTACTTCTACCTTGTGTAAACCTGTAAGTTAGAGAGGCTGTTTTTAGTAGACCCTCGGCTCAAGAAAAGCGTCATTCAGCATTACCCATAATTGAATTCTTAGTTTAGAATTATTAGAATTAAGGATTTTGCCAGCTACTGTTTCAAACAACTATGCATATAGATGTGATTGGATTTGCTTTTGTGTTGCAATTCTTGTGTTTTTTACATGTGCATTCTCTTGTAGTTTCTGTGTTGATGATTCTTGGTAATGACTGAATTGCAGGTATGCTCAGTTTAAAAGATCTTGGGGATGCTGTTGCTCAAAAATTACAGGGCTGTCTTTCAGAAGGTAGTGAATTATATGGAAGGAAAAACGATCATGTATATTCCTGCAAAATCGAGAGAGTTGTGAAGGATGGTGAGAAAACTCGTTATGAGGTTGCTTGGCTAGACAAATACGAAAGACTGCCTGAGGATACAGCCATCGATGAAGAAGATCTGATTAGGTGCAAACTGCGATTTAGTAGAGCTTTTCTGAAGTCTTTTATCAGAGAATCTACATATCGAAGTATTCCTTGGGTCTTGCATGAAAGATTGGCAAAGAAGCACGGGATTCCAACTGATCCTCCAGATGATCTTAAGGACCAATTTTTTATGCAGGATGGAGTGGTTGTTGTAAATAGGAAGAGAAAGAAAAGTGAAGATAGTGTAAGTGCTCTAGTAACTTTTTATATACTGTCCTGTTAATTTTGTCGCTTTTATGTACTAATAGTCTTGTTTATTCAGGAAACTAAAGAGAATGGCTTCCAAGCTCCCTACGAGATAGGAAGAGGTACTGCTGATAGATGCTGGCTTGTTATTATTTACTTTCTATTGTAGAGAGTTGTTTCTTCTACTTATTGGTACTTGCATTGTCTAGTCTGATCAAGGATACTTACACTGCACCCAAGGTGTGGCCTAGTGGCCAATGAAGTGGGTTTAGAACCATGAGGGCTCAGGTTCAAATTCCAATAGATTAAAAAACATTAGGCCTGGTACCTGTTGATACTGGGAGGTGACAAGTACCTCGTGGAATTAGTTGAGGTGTGTGAAAGCTGGCTCGGGCACCACGGTCATCAAAAAAGAGTCTAGATAAAGGATACTACCTCGTATTTGTGAATATTTACTTAACTAAGTTGCATGAGATCCTCACATTGTTACACATCTTGTAAATGTTACATTCTTACTTGAAGTTTAACATCTTAGGTATATCAGGTGCTGTGACACATTAGTTTTACAAAAACATGAATAAGTAATTTTTTATATGGAAAATCTTGAAAAGAAAAATTACAGATGTTGGACATCACTTACTTTTCCCTGACACAAATTGTTATGCAACAACTTGAATATGTGTTATGTTTACTTGAAAAGTTGAAAAGAAAAAAATGTTTACTTGGGAAGTATTATATCGGCTTAGAAATGTCATGTTTACTTGTAAGTGTTACATCTTTGGGATTTTATAATTTAACAGAATCATTTATTTAAAGAAAGCTACCTCTTATTGCACCTTTATCCTCACATGTTGGAACTGGTGGGTATGATATGGAAGCATACTTCTGCTGTCTATTTTCTCAGGTTCCATATAAATGATTTTTCTTCACTGCATTGACATATGCAGAAGACAAACTGAAGGCACAGTCCACTAGATATCCAATCGACGATCTTTTGGTGCAATACACAGAGTTCGATAAACAGTTGGCTGAACGCCCTCCTCCATGCAGGGAATTTAACGTCCCAATGGAATGTGTAGGGGATCATTTGATGGTCTGGGATTTCTGTACCTCATTTGGCAGGTTATTGCACCTGTCACCATTCTCCCTTGAAGATTTTGAAAGGGCTGTCTGTCAAAAAGGCAGCAATATTGTTCTCATAACCGAATGTCATTCAGCCCTTCTTCGCTTACTTTTGAAAGATAACAGTGAGTATTCCATAGCTGTACAGAAGAAAAGACCAAAGCTGAAGGTAATATATGAATCCTGTTATGTTCTCTTCCGATGGTCACGAATTCTCAACTTTTGAAAGATTTGTTTTTTGCTGACATATGATTGATTAACCTTTCTTTAAAAAACAACTCTCAAAGGATTTATGTTTTTTTCCCCGGACATATGATTGACTAACCTTCTTGTGTAACACAATCTTATGAAGTACCATATATTGTGAACTCTGATGATATTGATATATAATATCTTTAAAAGGCAAAATTGGAACTTGTCCTGATGTGAGGCAAGCTCCAAAAATCCTGGGGGGACTACTGGAGGGAGAGAGTCTTAAGGGATAATTCTCCAATGACTCGATGCTGGGTGGGTGGGGGATTTCATGCCCCTGCATGCGTAGTGTTTTGGATGTTTGCTGTGATTGGTGTATTTTCTTTCTTTAACTTTTAAGGTTTTTGACTATATCTTGTCTTGTATAATATGTTTATGATATATTTCTTGGAATTCGGTAATTTGTATACTGTTGAGTATCTATGTTATTTTACTAAGCATGTAAAATGATATGAATTTTATACTGTTGAATGTATTACCCACAACTAGTCATAATTTTTGCTACTTTCAATATAATTAATTTTTATAAAAATGTTTCTCATGGATATATAACCTCTTCATTATAGGCAAGATGCTCATGACCTGAAAATAATATATTGAAGCTCACATACCTTAGTTTATAACCAAAAAACAGAAGAATCAATTGAAGCTCACAACTGAAATTCGAATTTATGCGTGCACTTCTGATATTAAGATAAATTTATCAATGTATATATTTGCAAGTTGACTTGTAAATCAGAATATGTTTGACATATTTTACCAATGGTATATTTTTTCTCTTACAATGCGAGTAATTATTTTTTACATTTCTTTGTTGAACACTGATAATTGTCTTACCTAAACCTTCCCTTTTTTGCTTCCCAGATTACTTTAATCACCTGGACAGAGTATTTGTCCGATTTTTTGGAATTGATTGGTATTGTTGAATTGACTAATCATGTTGCAACAATTAAGAGGGGTCACTATGGCCTTCTAGATATTAAGGTCAAATTGGCAATCTTGCGTGAACTGGTCTGTCGAGTCCTTGAGACTGACTATTTTAAGGAGAAGTTGGATGAAGATATTGAAAAGCAGTATGCACTTGCAGCAACAAGGAGAGAGGAAATTTTGGAAGAATCTAGGAAGAAGAGAGAAGACCATTTGAAAATCCAGTCTAATGGGAAGGAAGCAACAAAAGGGCGTGGCAACTCCTCAGATACTGGGAGTGATAATCACCTCAGAGAGAATGGAGATATGCCAAGTAGCAATGGCAAACAGACATCTCCATCAAAACATTCATTAGAAAACAGGTTTACTTTTTTGTACTTGAAGTTTTTCTGGAATTTGGATGGTAACTTCATGATGTCAGTTTCTTATTTTCCGTTTTTCTCTGTCTCTTGTTGCTTCCTGTCTGATAGTGAGAGTGAGCCAACAATCTCCTCATTGAAAAATTCTAAGAAGAGAAAGGTTGACGTCAAGAATTCTACAGCAAAGATGAATGCTTCCTCTAAGATTGCTTCTGATAAATTGATAAAGGATGAAGGGAAGGAAACGTTAGAAAACAGGAGTATGGACCAAAGAGCTGCTCACAAAATGCGGAAGAATGAGATAAAGGAGCATCTTGAAAACAGGAGTAAGGAGCAAAGGGTGAGTACCCTCTCCTCTCTATCTAGCTCTCTGGTTCTCTTTCTTCGACACACAAGCATGTTGTCTCATGTTAAACAGACAAGTTGACATACTGAAGTTTTCTTACCTAGATGTCTGTTGAAATGGCTTCATGGTCCGCAATCTGAACAGTGCAAATTGTGACTCAACGTGAATATCTTTTACTTGTATTTGTTAAAGATGTGTTCCTTGTGTGTCTGTGCATTGCAGAAAGAATATCTTGAACGGGAAATAGAGAAAAGAGTAATACGCACCAATTCATTGGGAAAGGACCGAGATTATAATAGATATTGGTTTTTCCGTCGTGATAGAAGAATATTTGTTGAGAGTTCAGATTCTGTAGAGTGGGGCTATTACTCTTCCCAGGAGGAGGTATAGATACTGGAACACATTTTCCCTTATAGTCTTTTCTCAAGTTGTGATGATGTTCAACTTTTCCTTGTAACAGCTTGATGCTCTGATTGGATCACTGAATGTCAAGGGTGAAAGGGAGAGGGCTCTTAAAAAGCAACTCGAAAATCTCTACCACAAAATAAGGTGAGTTGAACTTCAGATGAAATACTTTAATTTGCCTGTATTCTTTAATTGGAATCTTTAATGGGACTTAGAAGGAGACCACATGCAATTGAACTTGGTGGTTGGTATTAGTCTCGACTCTTGTGGATTACAGTTACTCTGAGGTGAGCTGAACTTATAAAAATAAAGTGAGTTTAAACTTTATTTTATTTTATCTGAATTTTGGAGGCAACTTAGAAAGAGCCCATAATACTAAAATCATGTGAGAACTTGGTTGGGTGGTCTCTTTGTCATGTTTTAAGCTACGGAATTGCTATATCCTCTGGGCAACTGTTATTAGTCTATTGTCATGTGTTTTCTGCTTACATGTATGACATTTGCTGTTAATTGTGTTTAAACTGTAGCCATGATCTATTTAGAAACAGTAAGAGAGACACAATAAAACCCATTGTCCCTTGGTATTTAATACTGATACAAGAGAGGTGCACCTAAATATCATACATAAGCTTCATTTGATTATTCTCTCGAAACTCTAGTGCACTTATGCAGATGGTCTTGCAACTATATTTTGTTTCTTGCTTTTCGAGACACTAAATTTCCTCTTAACTAGAATGGTGTATCCAGAGGTAGGGTGACCCTGCACAATCTGCTGATATCCTCGATGTTCGTAAAGTATTTTTTTATTGGAGTTGATTTTCTATATCGAATAATACAAATAAACCTTATTCCATTGACTCATAAGGAGAATTCAATTACTGACTCACAACACTTGCTGGGTAATCGATGTTAGGTCGAATCACAATGACTTACTTTAACTTGCCTACCTACTTTCTACATCTTCCACAATCAGAGGTCCCTTTTTGGATCCATCAAAGTATCAATAGGAATAGGTCTACAATTCTTTATTCATGTCTCCTCAGGAATATAAGAACATACTTTTCTCCTCCTCAAAAATAATATAAGAACATACTTTGTGAAATGAACTTTATCTGGATTCATCAAAACCTCAATGCCTGAAAAGTAATATCAATTGATCTAGGTCCTTGGTCTGAAAATGTCGAAAAGGTTATTCTTCAAGTTGGTACTTTTCTTTTCATCATTATGTATGATGAGCATATCATCAACACAGATCACTAAATACATACACTACTCCTGAGGCAATAAAACAAATAAAGATCAGTCTCTCTGGGAGTCATTATCTCACTCCTTTTGTACCTTATGCTGTTATGCATTGTTGGCATTGTTTTCGTTGAAGCTAATCTCTACTTTATAGCTTCTTCTGTACAACTAGGCATTCTTGAGACTGTTTCAACTTTTAGCAGCTCCGATTGTTTCTCCTTCATTTTCTCCCCAAACTCCATCTACTTCTCCCGACTCCATACAACTTGCAAATCTCTAGATACAATCCATAGGCGGTTGGGGCATATGATAATTTACCCAAAAGTTAGAAAATGGTCTGTGGTTTGTCCAAAATGTTTGCATTAGGCTGTAAGTCATGTTAACCCAGGAAAGCATAAACGATCTACATTTCCTCGTCTAATAATTGTGTAAGAGTTTACTTTTCATTTGTTTCATTATGATGTCCGCATCCCAGTAGAGTTGGTCAACTCTGGGATTTCAGTATTTTGTTTATTGTTGATGATTAGTTTTTGTTGTCAAGGACAGTTTTATTGGTAAGGTACCAAGCTCGTACGGTGATCATACCAGACTCAACAACTAACATAAAACATCAGACAATCAAGTAGCCCATCCTAACAAACTCAGGAAGATAATTTATTGCCTAACACTTTATAATTAAAAAAATCATATATTGATCCACGTCATCTAATCTACTACAATTATAGCAAAAAATCAAATTTGCTAACATGTATTCTTAATTCTAGATGTATGTTTCTTTTTCCTTCAAAGTATGCATTGTTCCTCTCCAACTAGATGGTCTGAAGATGCATATGGGAATAGCCTTCCAAATCTGTTTCAGGACTCTTGAGGTCTTTTATCTTGCAATCATTATCTTCAAAGATTTTTTCTTCATCTCTGAATGTCTCTGGTTTAACTTATTACAGCTTGGAACTTCAAAAGAGATCGAAGGAGGCTCAGAAGGCAGAAACAGACGATGCTGATGTTCGGAGATCAACCCGTGTCCGTGCTCCACCAGGAGATAATCCTGCTCTTGCCTTCTTGAAGTACGTTAACAAGTGGAAAGAAGACTAACCTAGAAAGTTAAACTATGGCAACATACTCTGCTGTTCAGAATTGGTATTGTAGTCACAGCTAACCATCATGCCGAGATGAATATATAGGGGAAAAGAAATTCGTCCTGCATTTTGTTGAAATGACAGTTCATTTTTTGGCAATTGAACCCTGGGCAGTTGCAATTTGGTTCTTTTTCATTCCTGTGATTATGGTACAGATGAAAGGTTACTGTTCCAATTTTGTATATGATGTTCATCGGCTGGTACTAACATTAGTATCATGATTGTCCTTTTTCTGTTATAGCAAGTTAACTTTAATAATTTTAATGTGATAACTATGAAATACTTTTTTTTTGTACTGATAAATTTGGTAACTTACTTGCGAATTCTTCTCCACAAGAATTGGTGCAAAACTTGGCAATTGTTATTATTCTTCCTCTTAAAACACTCAAATTAGCACATCTTTTATATTTCTATGATAAAAACAATATGCACATACTAATACTATACATTTTTAACTATAAATGGAGAGACTGTAACAATTTTGTAACTACAGATTTTTATGTTTTCTATTCTTCTTTTCTTAAAACCTCAAATATTATTTACAAACGTTACAATCTCAAAGTTGAGTAAAATTAGAACACTCCATAATATGAATGTTAAATTAATGTAATACTTGAGGTAAATCATCCAATTTAGTATATCTTCTATGTGTTATATCAATGATTATTTATATTATATTATATTAAAAGTAAAAACACATACAAAACAAATATAACAAAGTAATGCACAATAAGGGAGTAGAAAGTTTATTTAAAGATTAATTTTAATAGTGACTAAATATTTATTTAGCAAAGCTTATCCTGTGAGGGCGTACATAAGGAGAAAGGCCATGTTTAATCTTTACAGAGTTACACTAATCACCATGAAGCGTAATCAAATTGGAGATTAAGCTATATTGCACCAACAAGATTTCTGAGAATAACGTCTCGGGAAACCCTGTTTCAAAATGAGTTTTATTACTTTCGACACATATTTACAGTTTTGCCTCATTTAACGCCAACAGTAACGTTTGCTAGCACTAGACCACCAGAAATAGAAGTTCACATGAATGTTAAAATGAGTGATGTAAATATCAAATTTACATTATTTCAACAACAGCGCGTCCAGCAATGGTTCCCTGATCAAGATCTTTGTATGCCTGTGGAGCGTCTTCAAATTTGCAGGTCCTTGAAACAGCAGCAGATAGATTGAATATGCCACTCTCCGCTAGTTTAATCAGCTTAGGGAGATCTTGTCTTGCTCTGGCTCCATAGGAGCCAATTACTTTTATCTAGCATCACAATATCAAACGTGCTTAAACTCAAATAAGACAACACAATAATGCTCAGAAAAATATTTAATAGTATTCCCTTACCTAAACACAATATGGATTTTCATGTTCCACTAGAAGAATAAATACCCAATATAATAAATGAAAGACTATTTAAACCTTTTTACTGAACTACAAACTTTACTAGTTCATATCAGTATGGCATTTACTAACAGATCACAGACTAGGCCTAGGCCAAACATATTTACCCCTTAATATCTTCATTCTTACAGAAGTTTATGTTTTGGAAAGTACAGAGAAGTAACTAGGGCAATCATTTAAATTATTGGATCAATGGTAGAAGAAGATAAAGAGGACTGCATAGTTTCGATGGCAAGCAATATTCTGTCAGAAGCTGCTATGATATTCTCCCACAAACAAGCTGATAATTGTGGAGAAAATTCGCCATGGAAATGTTATGGATACCAAAGCGCCTATCATGGTGGCCTCTTTTGGGTGGATTGTCAGCAGAGTCTCTTGTTTAACCCAAGATAATCTACAAAGGAGAGGCTTCACTTTAAGTAACAAGTGTTATTTATGTGAAAATGGATGGAATCTGTTAATCATCTGTTTATTCACTGTATAATTGCTAAGCAATGCTGGGAGCTGTTCCTGAACCGGTGTGGGGTTACCTGGGTTATGCCTTCGGATATAAGAAGCCTACTCGTCAGTTGGCAAGGGTAAAAGATAGCAGCGAATCAGAAGAAAATATGGAGGACCATTCCAGTATGCATATTCTAGACCATCTAGAGAGGAGAAATGGTTGTTTTGAAAACATATAGAATCACATCTCATTCATCTTCAAAATCTGTTTTCTATGGGTTCAGGAGGTGCTTAGGGGACAGTATGGCTCAGTACATGGGTTTCCTTAGATTTGCTTGGAAAAATGTAACTGGATGTTATTTCTGTAGGCATTGTCTGCTTCTGATACATCTTTATGTACCAGCTTGGTACTTCTTTAATAAAACTTTACCTATTTCTTTGAATGCTATAAATTTGACTTATCAAAAAGAGGGAATGGATCATTCGTGTTAGCAGATTGGAATTGAGAGGGACAAGCAATAAACACACAAAAGCACATACCTGTCGTCGCACTAGGTGGTTGATATCGACCTCCCCCTTAGCACCAGATAGTGTAAGTCCAATCATCACAGCTTTGCCTCCATCGCGAACGCTTTGCACACATTGCAAGAATGTTTGTGGTCTTCCCAAAGCTTCAACAGCTACGTCAACACCAGAGCCTCCTGTGATGTCCTGTACAAGTTGAATAGCTGATCATATTAGTTTAAGCAGTCGGTATGTTCTCAAATGCAAGCCAAACATTTGATCAGAAGAAGACTTAATTTTAACATTAAAACAGTGTTGTCAAAGGTGCACTTAAAGCGTGCTTACAACATTGAAGCGAGGCTCAAAACATATTGAGCCTCTTCACGTCGCTTCATGTGCATTTGTGGTGTCGTCATCAAGGTTCCAAGGCATAATTTCCCTTGCCATTGAGCCTGAGGGGTCGAGATACTAAAGCAAATAATATTTCACATCGTAAAAAGAATTCAATTTCTTCGTTCATATATTTGTCATTCATGCTTATAATTATTAGTCTCGGAACTAAACATGTGTATTTGTATGGAACCCATCTCGCCAATAACAAATAATTTAACACTACAAGATTTTACTCAAACAAGATTTGAAGACTGGATTTAACAAAATCCACAGAAAATGCATAAGCTAGAGATGAACATAGTGCAGAAACAGCCCTCTTGAATACACAAGTTGGCCAATGAATTCAAGGCCAAAATTCAAGAACTCGAGCAATCAGAACTTATAGATCTCATTTGGAATAATTTCACTGCTCAGTTGCACAACATTTCCTATAGTTATCTACAGCCAATGTTGCTCGGACTCCTCAAAAATGTAACGGGTGGGTGGGATTCTCCAAAAATAGTGTATTTCTTTTAGAATCCAAAACGGGAGTGGCATCGAAAGTGCAGATTCCGCACAACTTAATCTACAGCACAGCGCATACAGATATACTCTTGGGCCTTGGCCTTAATGTATATTAGCATACAAACCCACCTCTTTATCTAGAAATCAGAATTGAGTGAATACTATATGGTGTTTGATAGTTTAATTTGATAGTATGTACATAACAGGTTAAGGGAGAAGTCTATACCTTGATTGTCTTCACGGCATCCACCTTTGATGCATTTACACAATGAGTGGCTCCAAGGAATTTAGCTTTCTTCAATTTCTCATCTTGAACATCTACAGCAATAATCTCTGACGCCCCAAATGCTCTTGCTATTTGCAGACAGCTATGCCACATTTTCAGGTGATAAATCACAGCAGAAAATCAGAATAGAAGTAGCAAAGCTTAACTCAAGATGCCCATCCACAGGATAGTAGAGGTAAGAATGAATAAAGATGGAAGTATGAAGAAGAAACACGGTATAGTAAGGAAATCAGTTGCAAATGCATAAAAATGAAGAACAGAACTTGAATTGACTAAATTATTGAACTAAAATGGAGGTTAGTTAGACATATAGAATCCCACCAGTATTCAGGCTGCAGGTATAATGTGCCCATGTCAGACACCCTAAACATTCTGTTTTATTCATTTCATAGTTAAATCAAATTAAGACGATCCAAATTTTTACCTTGAGCCAACACCTCCTATACCAATCACAGCAATAGCATCACCTGGGCGCACCTCAGCAGCATGAGCCATAGCCCCATAGGCAGTAAAAACTGCACATCCTAAAATGGCGGATTCTGTGTATGGCAATGAATTTGGTAGAACAGCCAATGCATGTGCTGGAACCACACAGTACTCAGCTAGACCTCCCATGCTATACATATACACCGGCTTACCTGAAAGATCAAAATATGAATAGTTTTTTTGGAAGGTAATGTTAACCACATTAAGCAATTAAAAGTTTAAGACCACAGTAGAAGAGAAGAATCAGGAGTTGATGAATAATGCTACAAAGTTCCCATTCATATATTACTAGTCCAGCAATCATAGACAGCCTAAAAAGCCAATCTGATTATGTGCCAACTTAGCTGTTCAGATAGCCCATAACATTCATACTCATCATACATATCAGATAATCAATTGTCTCAACACAAACTAGTTGGGGAACACCCCGTGGAGTTTTTGAACACTTATATAACTTTTTACAAACGTTGAAAATGTTAATAGAAAGCATGACGGGGTACTATTATTTTTTTTTGATGACCGTGGTGTCCGAGCCAGCTTTCGCGCACCTCGACCAATTCCACGAGATACCTATCACCTCTTGACGGCATGTATTAGGTAACTCTGGCATGACGAGGTACTATTACAAGTAAACAGATATTTCTCAATATGAAACTTTCATCTACATCCTACAATACTGAAGAAGAACACTCATGCATATGTAATAAAGGTTCAAACTGTATTAACATACTCCTCTTCTGAGCCGTAAATTCTTCAATAGAAGTAAATTCTTAAGTAACATTTTCCTTTTTCTCTTAAACTTCGCAATATGGGTTTCGAGTATCTCCTAGACCACTGCCTTTCTTCTCATGCAACAAGTAGTATCTATGAAGGACTAGTGATACAGCAAGAATAGGGTGGAAACCCAAACTAAGTGTGTTCAACCTTCACAGTTACAATAAAAGTAGTCAGTTTGATTCCCAGATAAGTGAGACTTTGCTTCAGAAAAATTGCAAATGGAGACCTTTCTTTACTGATAACAGGACCATGTCAAGCCATCTGTTCAGCAGCTTAGAGAAACCACTAGCATAAGCAAAAAAGGTAGCAAATCGAACATTTGATGCATATTGCATTGAAGAATCATGCTTCACCTGAATGCTTGATAAGACCATATGTTTAAACTTGAAACTCAAATAGAAACCAAAAAAAATTGCAAGTAATAACAGCCTCCTTACCACTATTACGGAGGAACAGTCGCGTTTCCCCATCATAAAGGGTTCCCTTCGCTCGGTTGTAAGCAAAGAAATCCTCACATAAGTCATCTTGACCCTGTGTTCATAGATAATTATGGTATCACATAAATTGGCATGACTGCATCATGATATGCGAATATTGTAGGTTTTATAGGAAACAAATCCACATATTGTCACCTTAGAGCAGAAAGAACAGCTACCACAAGGCATGATGAAAGCTCCAACAACTTGAGATCCCACAGGAAACCTGAAAAATATAACAAATTCTTCTCACCATTTAATGGCAAGGAAGGGAAAACTATAGTATGTTTCAAGAAAACCCATAATTGTTTAACCTTTCAATGATTTTACTGTCTGAGAGCTGTCCGTGTTCAACCACTTCACCAGTTATCTCATGCCCCACAACACAAGGGCTAGCGAACGGAAGTTCACCCTTTATTACATGCAGGTCAGAGTGGCAGACCCCACAGGCTGTAGCAAACACATGAACAATAATTTTAGCTATCATATCCTTCTTACATAGATACCATTTGCATTAGCATGTTGCAATCAAGCTTATAAGGATAGATAAAAGTCTTGCTCAAAGGGGCAATGACATACATCAAATAAGTCCTTTCAAGATTGTCCAAAGATTGCAACTTTTGCACAATTTTCAACTGAATGGATGATGGGGTCACTTAATTACCACAGAAAGAGGCATTCAGCATAGAAAAAGAAGCCAATGTACCTTTAGTTTTGATGAGAACTTCATTAGCTTTAGGTCGAGGCATATGGAAATCTTCAAAGGTGAGGGGTTTGCCTGGTTCCCAAAACACAGCAGCACGCATATGAGAAGGACCACCGCTTAGATGGTAGTAAGAGGCCTCTGATGGTGCTGTACTATTCTTCTCCGATTCAAAACTTGAACAAAAGGATCGATTAGTGAAAGGGGTCGTTGATCTTGCTAAAAGTGCAATCTTTGATGATGTGCTTCGAATGGCGCTGCGAATTATGTGAGGGAAAGACATTGTTGATCCTCTCAACAATCTTGTTTTTCAACTGCAGATTCAACGATGGGAAGAGACTTGTTAGTATTTTAGTATTACTATGAAATTAATGGATAAACATTAAGATAAAATATTATTATTATTATGATTATGATTATATATCAAGAATGGAAGGAAAATATATGATACCAAAATAAGGATAAAGTGCCTAAAATATCACCATAATTTTGCAAGCTGAGTCACTTTTATAACACCTCGCAAATTTTACTAACATACCAAACACATTTGCAATGTCAGGAATATAATAGAAAAGTTTGAGGTTTTTGTAATTAGGAAAATTTTGGGATATGATGTAATTGTATGATATTTTTGTGAGTTATATAAAAAAGAAATTAATTATGTTGTTATTAATATTATTTTTGTCTATTTCTAATTGACATAGTTTTTTAAGAATCAAATAATAATAACTTTGATGAATATTTTATAATGTATTTTAAAACTTCATCTTTTAAATATGACTTATGCAACGATCTTCACTTCTCAACCTTTGTCTCATGCATTACATCACTAAACATAGCTCAATGTACTTAATTTTGGTCCTACTTAACCTAAAACCTTTAGACTTTAGTGTTTGTCTTCAAGCTTCAAACCTTTCTTTAACTTCATCACACGTTTTGTCAATTAATATTATGTCATCTGCGAAAAACATGTACCACAATGCCTCACATTGAATATGTCATGTCAATTTGTTCACTACTCAAAAGGCAAATAAAAATGGGCTAAGAGTTGATCCTTGCTGTGACCCCATCATGACTAGAAAGTGATCCAAATCACCTTCAATTGTCTTAACCCAAATCTTGAATCCATCGTATATGTCCTTAATAAACCTAGCGTAGACCACAAATGTAAGTCTCTCTTCTTGCCCTTGGAATCTTCTTACAAGATGCATGGCTTTTGTAATTGACCATCATGACATGAATGCAAATGGATTCTCGAAGATAATACACCCCTAGTCATCATCATCTCTATCATCCTCCCCCAAACTTGTTAGTAGCTTGATACTTTATAGTTATTGCAATTTTAATTATCGTTCTTGTTCTTGTATAATAAAACAATTGTACTATATCTTCATTCTTATGACGTTTTAGTCGTCCTAAAATGACATCGAACAATTCAATCACCACCTATACCTTCCTTGCTTGGATTCTTACAAAAATACACCAAAATGGAAGATGTTATATATCAGAGGACTTATAATGTCAATAATGCCCAAGTTTGAACAAATTAATAATGTAGAATAATAGGGATATGGAAGTTTTATTTATTTTATTCAAAATAGAAAAGAAGAGTAGGGGTAAAAGTATATATACATAAGACTTGAAACAGAAGCATAAAAAGAATATAGATAGAGATAGAGGCAGAGGCGGCATCTCTAACGAACTAACTTTGCCACAGACATAAGTCAGAAAATTAAGCTAGCTAATCACCGACTCATGAATGGAATAAGCTTCGAGTTTCTTGAGTACGGAATTATCTTTATTAGGATTTCGATTTAATGGAACTTCAATATATCATCAATTACAATAGATAGTGAAAAAACATAAAGCCTGCTGATGAGAGTAACATGATCATGTTGAGATGGATTCAAATAATTCATAGCTATAGAGTTATAGTATGAATATGACCGATTGACCACTAATAATAACAATAATTGCTTAGCAGAAAAGATATACTAATTAAAAGTCAAACCCACATCTGCACTTCCTTGGAGAGCGGCGTTTTTATAGATCCAAAGCAAAGTCTCTTCTAACTTTAATTTTCATCGATCATATTGACGTTCGTGAGGTATAAGTTATAGTAATAATTTTTTTAAAAAATATATATATATATATATTTTAGAGTTTAATGTGTTCTTCCCACTAGCTGATTGATTAATTAATTAATTAATATATTTATGGAAGTGGTGATGAGTGTGGAATCCCATACCATTACTCTTTACTCTTCCACGTGCTCTTCAGTAGTGTACATGTTAATAAATATTAATAATCAAGGGTAGGCTTGATGAACTGTAACTTACCTTTCATTTGTGTATATATATATGCGCCATGCCAGTTGCCAGATTTAATAAGTATCCCTATAAATACATGAGCTGATCAATCAATCTATTTACAACAATTTTCGAGTGAAGATGCAGAATTACGAAGTTGTGAAGGAGTTGGGATCTGGTAATTTTGGTGTGGCCAGGCTGATGAGGCACAAAGAAACAAAACAGCTTGTTGCCATGAAATACATTGAGCGAGGGCGTAAGGTATCTTTTTTCATACCTCTGTTGTGGTTATATATTATATACTAATCTATTCGTTGTTTGGTTGTAGATTGATGAGAATGTTGCGAGAGAAATCATAAATCACAGATCATTGAGACATCCAAATATTATTCGTTTCAAAGAGGTGCTATTAACATCAACACATTTGGGCATAGTAATGGAGTATGCAGCTGGTGGTGAACTGTTTGATCGCATCTGTCAAGCAGGGAGATTCAGTGAACCCGAAGCTCGATACTTTTTTCAACAGTTGATCTCTGGAGTCCATTACTGCCATAACATGGTACTTACTTTGTTTTTCATTTCATTCCTAATTTAATACTTAGCATCAAATTCGTCATCGTCTTTCACTATATATATATATACAGCAAATCTGTCACAGAGATCTGAAATTGGAAAACACACTGTTAGATGGAAGTCCAGCACCTCGTCTTAAAATTTGTGACTTTGGGTACTCAAAGGTACTACACTTTTATATAATCTAGCACAAATATATATCTCTCTCTATATAAACTAATAATGATCGAATTACAGTCATCTGTGTTGCATTCACGTCCCAAGTCAACTGTTGGAACACCAGCCTATATTGCACCAGAGGTTCTATCGCGCCGTGAATATGATGGCAAGGTAACATAATATTTTTTTTTTTATAAAATAATCAAACATTATTGGACCTTAACGTTCAAGTTAATTATTATTTCTTCACTGATCAACTAGTATGTCATTTTATACCTACTCTACCTGTACACTCTATTAAAAAAAGATGTTTTTTTTTTTATTAGTCTGCAGATGTATGGTCATGTGGAGTGACTTTATATGTCATGTTGGTGGGAGGATATCCTTTTGAAGATGTAGATGATCCCAAGAATTTCAGAAAAACTATTTCAGTTAATTATATTCTCTCTTTTGAAGATAAATTTATAATTATTAATCTATTTATTAATTAATATATGATTTTTTTTCTTTTAATTTTTTCCAGAGAATAATGGGCGTTCAATACAAAATCCCAGACTACGTCCATATATCTCATGATTGCAAACACCTTCTTTCTCGCATTTTTGTCGCCAGTCCTGCCAGGGTACTCTATGATTCATGCAATAAATAATCTTTTCATTTATGATTTATAATAATGACATGAACATGTATTTTTTCACTTAGACCTTATTGTAATAATAACATGTAAGACGCGTGTGTCACTTGTTCAACTTCAAACAAGTTTTAGTATCACATTCAAAATTGGAGGTCAAGGAATAATGTTACTAATGTATGATATATGTTGGGCAGAGAATCACACTAAAAGAGATCAAGAATCATCCATGGTTTTTGAAGAGCTTGCCAAAAGAACTTACAGAAACAGCTCAAGCAGTGTATTACAAAAGAGACAATCCAACATTCTCCATTCAGAGCATTGAGGAGATCATGAAAATTGTATCAGAGGCAAGAAATCCAGCACCTCCATCAAGGCCTGTTCCGCACTTTGGATGGGGAACTGAAGAAGAAGAAGAAGAAGAAGTAGAAGAAGAAGAAGAAGAAGAAGAGGACGAGTATGACAAACAAGTTAAGCAAGTTCATGCAAGTGGAGAGTTCCATATCACACATGATGATGCTTAAGTTCACCATTTCTGATTTTCATCTTCTGTACAACTAATAACAGCACTTGGCCTGTTTCCTACCATCAACAAACTTAACAAATATATTACTAGTATTCCTTCCTTGTATTGAGATTGCAGATCAAATGCTTCTATCTGAAAGCCTAATGGAAGGATATATGCATACTTCTTTCTAAGAAGACATTATACTTAACACTTACCAGAAATGGGGTTTTCCTAAATAGATATTCCTTTTGAACTCAAATCACTGAACATAATTAGCACAACAAAGACGAGAAAAGCTGAGTTTACACCCTTCTAGTGGAACTGAAATGACAAGATTGTAATTCATTTCTAATGATCAACATTAGTCAAAGGTTGTCGCCCAAAGTTTTAACCAAATACTGAACAATGGCATACCACAATCCTACAACAATTGACTCATCATATTCTCATCACAATCCTCCAAAGAGAAAACAGAGGAACCTTCATACATGAAGATGTCCTTACCAGCCATCCCAACTATAAAGCGAAGCCCTTCAAATATTCTGGATCTCGCTTTGCACGTTCTTGGAATTTCTTGAACCAGCGATCCAATATATCCATAGGCACCACCAGCTTACTGCCATCCACTCCACAAAATGACTGCATAAAATTGAATAAATTCTCGCCAACTTTCAGTGCCAACCTCTCAATTTTCTGCCCTGCAGCCACATCAAGGGAGGGAAGTGTTGCGAGATCCTCAACTGAAATACCTATCTTGGCAGAGATTGGAGTTGCATCAGCAGTGAGCTGCAGTTGCCCACCGGGCTCTGGCCAAGGAAGCGACAGCACAGCAGAGGGTCGAGTCAGTGTGACTGCACCACAAAAGAGGAAAGGTGAGCCAGGGGATTGGATATACACAGCGAGGGCCTTGTCTGGTGGCAGCGTGAAGTTGTTGAGGAGGAATATGCAGACTTCACGAATCGAATCATACGCTTCCCCTGCACATGTAATGCTAGAATTGTCAAGTGGAAAAGTACACACAGTCTTTTCTGATCAGTGAAGAATGATTAAATTATCTCCAGGTTTTGGTTATGGAACTCACCAACAAAGGTGTTCATGTCAAGGACCCAATGGGTGGGGTCTATTTGAGCAAAGGTGGAGATATCCATAGGGAAGCTTCGATTTGGGAACACTACTCCAAACATTGTTAATGACTTTTTTCCCTTGTGCTTTTCCTGAGGAAGAAGAAAGGAACCACAGTTAGAATATAGATTTCCGTAGCATCCAACGATCAGAAGTTTCGAATTGACTCACAGTCAAACACGATAAGAAGTTTGTCTTCGCCACAGAACAGCCGAGATTGTAATTTTAGGCAAAGACTACAAAGTAGTTTGAAGTTGCTTACTTTGTGCTCAACACAAAAACACTGAGCAAAGTAATACTTGCCCAACCTTGAGATAATTTTTGCAAATGCACAATGAAAAGAGCAAATCTCATATATTCTTGCAAAACAACCCCAAAAAAGAGTACCATCTGATACTGCTTGATGGCCCAAACTTACTTACAGAACTTAAATCAAATAATGCCAGAGAAGAAAATCAGCCAGCAATCTCAGATCTATGACACTAAGCAATCAGAAAGCAAAATGAATCATGAAGGGTAACCAGTTGGATCACCAACTACATAACACTAAAAAGCCCCAAAGGTTGACATAATGCCTTCTGTTTCTTGAGTCCCATAATCAGATTGCAAACAAAAGCTACAAGTTAGTACACAAATACAGTTCAATTTACAGTCGTTAGTAGTAATCTTGATCCTTGTTCAGTTCTCAACGCCAAAAACATCAAAGTATGTCGAACTAAGACACAGAAGTATAAAACCAAAAACATGCAAATAACACAAAGAAATAAAAAGGGAACTCCTGAATCGGCATATAGCTTTGTGTTGACAAGCTGGATTTTCCAGGAAATTGCAAAAACCATGCAAACTCTTCTGCCTACCGAGTAAAACTTCTGAAGAAAGTCAAGCCCTTTAAGATGGACTTCAAGAAAAAAAGCTGGCTAGTAAACTGACCACATCCGGTTCAATTTGCATGTATCTCGATAATTCCACCAGGTACCTGCTGGTTCCCACCAACACAAGTACCGGGTAACTATGCCAGCTTATGCAGCTTGGAAGCAATAGTTTTATTCGTCCTGATCTCCAAGGTTTACACCCACGTTATACACCACTTCTTCAAAATCCACATTCCCTTGTTCAAAATTCAGGTACAAACCTAGCTCTAGCACAAACATCCATAACTTGTACCACACTATCCTAGCTCCATGAGAAGTTATTTATTAAAAAATTGTCATAGAGTAGAACGTCCATTCCCCAAGAAATCTCTTTCACAATATAGACTAAAACTGTAAGCAGGAAACAAAAAAATACCAGCAAACATTTTATATAGCACCATTTTATATATGCAAGACGAGAAATCTCAAAGGCAGCTGAGAGGTTAGTTTCCACCTTGAACCGTTTTAGTCAATTTAAAAATGAGTTTAGCTTGTAAATGTTGATGGGGTAAAGATCAGTAACCCAAAAGATTTCTACAAAAATAAAGATTCTTTGTAGGAATAATAATTAAAATCATTCAAGATATACCACCTTTATAATCTATGCAAGCTAAACTACCAAGTGGAACATTCACCCTATACCAGATAATGATGAAACTTACTCAGCCAAAACCCGCAAAATTTCCAACATATCCAAATACCATAACCACATGAGGTGATCAATTCGATCGGGCACTCACAACATATTTTCATTATTCAAATCTTTGAAAACACGAAAAAACCGTTGTTCAACTCTTTGGCGGCATAAAAAAATAAAGCTCTGCCCTCGTTATTTTTTTTTTTTTAAGAACCAAAAAGATTTGTGCCAAAATAACACAAGTCATTTGATGTGGTCAGAAGCAAATTGAAAGTTAAGCAATGGGAAGCTATTTCGAGACAGACTGAGAGCTGAGCGACAACCTTGTTTGACATGCTTTTTCCTTCCAAAGTGAAATAATCACTCATGAGCTAATCGCACTTGACATCCTACCTCACTCGATTAAGCTTTTCTTCTTATATGCAGAAGGTTTTGCTCTCATACAGCGGGTTTTCCACTTCATTCAGTTACATTAGGGCAGACACAAAGTTGATCTAGATATGATTCTTTTTTATCGCTACCTTCCTGGAACTACCTCCTTACTTAGATCGTTAGTTCCCCAATTCAAACTCGTAACAGTTGGATTGCCTGGGTATGGAACTCTAAACTACAAATGTGATCTAGAAAGAGTCAAATCTAGTCTTTTGTCTTTATCCTTCATGGGTCTCAGCAAACAGACTGAATCGTGTGCGAGAATCTTTCGTAAGAACAACTGAGTGTAACCGGCCTGTAACCCAAAAGAATTAGTTTTCTCTAAAAGCGGACTTGAAAAAAAAGCAGGCTTTGACTTGGACAATGAAGTAAAAGGCTTGACTTTTAATGTTTTTTAGGGCTCACTTGAACGATTCGTTTTACTGAAAAAGGAGTCCATATATAAAGATATTTATACTTCTTTTCAAATACGGAAATATGAAATTCATATTCATGTTGCAAGTCAAGGCCCTGAGAAGAAGTAACTAATGAAATACTACATTTAGATGCTCATTTACTCTGCAATTTAGACAAAAATGGAATTGTGACGCTGGGACGTCGGGTAGAGATGGGTGATATTTTAGTGGGTAATTTAATAGCCCAGGTCGTGAAAGAATCTTTGTACGCCCCGGAAGATTGATTGTTAGGAGCTATACTTAGTATCCAGGTATCTACTTCAAAGAAACACCATAAAAGTAAATCAACCAACTACAGCCTCAATCCCAAATCAGTTATATGAATTGTCTGTATCTATTCATTTTACTTTAAAAAAATTGACATTTAAAACTTTTAAGGCAGATTCTTGATTAAATTATGCTGAACTGACATACAACACCATAAAAGTAAATCAATCAACTACAGCCTCAATTTTCTATACCTATTCAGTTATACTAAAAAAGGTTTGATCTTTAACACTATTAAAGCAAACCCTTGACTTAATATTTCTAACACTGACATACAGCACCATAAAAGTAAATCAATCAACTACAAGCTCAATCCCAAATCAGTTAAATGAATTGTCTGTACCTATTTAGTTCTACTTAAAAAGGGTTTGATCTTTAAGACCTATAAGGCTAAATTCTTGACTAAATTAGGCACTTATTTCTAACAGTGCATACAACACCATAAAAGCAAATAGATAATAGCAAAAAGAAAAAGGAGGATGTTGGGATAGTGTACCAAAAGTTGTGAATTAGTCCAGCGATGATAGCAATTCCAGAGGCTTGCAATGAAAGAGTTCTAAGCTATGAATGGCCGTATCCTTTTGTTTTCAAGATTAAAGGAAGGTTTTTTTTCCCCTTTAAATTTCAGAAACAAAGATTGAAGACCAAAAAAGAAAGTGGAGATTACTAGTATTTGCATCGACCAATATTAATTTATATATTTTCATGTGGAAGAAAGAGTGAGTACACATCTTGTAAAGTCTAGAAAGGTCTAGAACGTTTGGCTCAATATGAGGGGTAACATTAAGACAAATTTCATAAACCAAGCTATTCTAAGTGCTAATTAATCAATGAAATGATTATGGCAATAAATATATACAGTAAGTTGTTTGAGGTTAATTTTTAAATATATATGATTTGATTGGAGAGATAATTATATTTAGGAGTAATATATTAATATATGAGTTGATCAATAAGGATTTGATATCAGATTAGTAATTATCAACATTATTGCTTCAATCATTTTGTGATTTTTTATTTTATTTTCATTCACCAATATGTCACATCAAGCAATACAATTTTTTTTGACTTTATTTAAGACATTTAAAAAAACAACATAGATATGCAATGTATCTGTTCGACATTTTAAATTTTTATGAGGGATATTAAAGTCATCATCAAAAAGAGAAATGAGAGTAGACTTGAGCATCTGAGTCACCAAAGCATATTTCTGACCAAAGTGTCAGAAGTGCACAAAGGGAGAGGGAATCTAGAGAGGTAAAATATTGCCAAAGAGGAAAAAAAAGGTCTTGATAATTAGTAAAGTTTTCATTTTTCAGCTCTGAGAATCAAGATTCAGTTCAGAGGACCACATCTATGGATTCCTCAGACCTCACCAAGACAAAAACATCATCTTTATCAACCCCATCTAAGCATTTTTGGGTTCTTCCTTACAAAACTCAAAGTCTTGAGAGTCTTTACACACTAGGCAAAATATTGGGTCAAGGTCAGTTTGGAACTACCTATCTTTGTACTGAAATATCAACTTCTAATCTTTATGCTTGCAAGACTATACCAAAGAAGAAGCTCATATGTAAGGAAGATTATGAGGATGTTTGGAGGGAGATTCAGATAATGCACCATCTATCTGAGCATCCAAATGTTGTTAGAATAAAGGGTACTTATGAAAATGCTTTATATGTACATATAGTTATGGAGCTTTGTGCTGGTGGGGAGCTTTTTGATAGGATTGTTGAAAAGGGGCAATATAGTGAAAAAGAAGCTGCTAAATTGATCAAAACAATTGTTGGGGTGGTGGAAGCTTGCCATTCATTAGGGGTTATGCATAGAGATCTAAAGCCTGAGAATTTCTTGTTTCTTAGTTTTCAAGAAGATGCTGCCCTCAAGGCCACTGATTTTGGCCTTTCTGTTTTCTATAAGCCAGGTACATTCCCCTTTTTCATCAACTAAGGGATTTTGGTTTGATCATCTTTTTTCTGATATTTATTTTCTTGATATTCGTCTCTAGGTTGAGGAGTGGAAAGCATGTCTTTTCTTTTAACTGCTTGATTGTTAGCATAGTCCTTGATCATAGGAATTCATGATTTTTCACAAACAAATCAGTTATTAAGTAAATGATGATTCATGATGCCTTTAAGTTTGCATCTAGACTGAGAAACTGTGATTCTTGTAATGCTCATGATGGGGAAATACTTCTTTTCTTGGGGACAGTTACCATGGGGATTACCTACTTATCTTATTCTTATGATAGCTGAGATGCTTCTCTAATTTGACCACTAAGGTTTTAGCTTATTACTGATATTATCTTTTTTTAAGAACAAGATTGAGTCTTCTTTGTTTATTATTTGAATTATATGGAATGAAATGACGGAAGAATAGGTATTCGAGTCTTTATGGGTATCCCCACTTTTCGTTTCTTCTCCTCAACTTTTGGATCTGCAGGATTTGCATTATAACAGTAGTTGTGTATGTACAGTTCTAGAGAGTACTTTACCGAAGCAAAATTGTTTGTATAAGTGTCCTTTTTCTTATTGTTTTATTACTAGTGTTCCCGACTGAATAGTACATAGCTTACCAAGTTTGTGACGGCCGGACAATGTATTTTGAGAGTGTTCTCGAACATGAAAATGATAACTTTATCTTTTATATAAGATGACATTTTTAACTTCAATTTGTTTACTGGTCCTTCTGATCTTGGTATGGGTATCTCTTCAAATTGTCTCGTCCCATTTTCCTTTTAAATGTGATTGTTCCATTCAACTTGGTCTTGCTGAAAGAAAATTTTACTTCGTTAATTTCTACTACTATATGTTTCTGGTGAGGTTCTGTTTTATTTCAGTCTCTAACACTTAGCTTTTGCTTTCACTTGCTGATATGATGTTTTCAAATGTGAAAGCCCAGCAATCTTCCTGACATTATTCTTGCATCATATTTTTTTCCTGGACAGTTGGTCACTACATTTGTCCTGCATGCTGATTTTTTGTTCTACTTAATTTAGGAGTACTTGACCTTTAATGGTAAAGGTAAACATTTCTGTTCCTTGATGTTTTTATTGTTATCAGGTGAAACATTCTCTGATGTTGTTGGAAGTCCTTATTATGTTGCCCCAGAGGTTTTATGCAAGCATTATGGACCTGAATCAGATGTATGGAGTGCAGGAGTTATCTTGTACATATTACTTAGTGGAGTTCCACCTTTTTGGGCAGGTATTGTAATTGCCAGGTTCATATTTCTATGGGTGTTGAGAAGGAAATAAAGGGTGTTGTAAAGTTTGTCTTTCATGCTCATATTATCTAATAATTCTTATTGTTTTTCTGATTCCAGAAACTGATATGGGAATATTTCGTCAGATACTGCGAGGCAAACTAGATTTAGAATCTGAACCTTGGCCTGGAATTTCAGATAGTGCAAAGGATTTGATACGCAAAATTCTTGATAGGAATCCAAAGAGGAGGTTAACTGCCCATGAAGTTTTGTGTAAGTCCTTCTAGTTGTGAAAACTGGGACTTATTTGGCTCTGGAAAATGCTGTTACCCTCTTAGTGTCATTGTTCATGAAGTTGCATATTTCAAAAACATGTCCACAAACACGTTGAAACAAAAGGGATTTTACTATGAACTTACATTTTTTGTTTCCTGTGACTCAGGCCATCCGTGGATCGTGGATGACTCAATGACCCCTGATAAACCTCTTGATTCTGCAGTTCTTTCACGCCTCAAGCAATTCTCAGCAATGAACAAACTAAAGAAAATGGCTTTGCGTGTAAGCTCTTGAAAAGTTTGTTCTCCGCTTACATGTGTCTGTACTCTCCTTGCCTGGAACAACTTCTGCCATACAGTTTTATAGTGTTCCAAGAACTTCAGCTTTAAAGAAACTTAAATTGGATCTAGATGCTGTTTTAAAAGAAAAGGGAAAATGCAAAAAAGTAGTATAGAAGTGTAGGAATATAGGATATAAGTGTAGAAATATGGGTAGAATTGAAAATTATTTGGGGGATGGGAAGTATGGAAGAAGTATGCCACATCCTAGAAGCTGTTAATGCAGATCATATTCATGTAACATCTATATCCATGTATATCGTCATTTCTAATTAAAGAATGCAAGTAAATGAACAATAACTACTACCATGCCACAATGATGCACTAGTTGGGTTCTTTATTTGAATCCTTTATACACATTCCACTCTCTGAATTGTTCCACTTTTATCGGATGTCCCCAAGGGACTATATACATCCCACTCTAGTTGAGTTCATCTTATTCCATTACTAAATAATGTCCTTTAAGACAAACCAGTGATAGTAGTATTATCTACACCACACTGTACAGACATACAAATCTCTAGGTTTATCTTGGATTCCTACATTGTTTTTATCAAGTTGTGTCTTTCCTGAATATAGATACCAAATTGCGAGATCATAAACTAGTTACCATTGCAGTGGTCCCTTCCCATGGTATAAATAGTTGGTTTTTGTGCTGATTCAATCTTCTCTTTTTTCCCCTGATAATTGCCTTTCCCGTTATTCTAATTTTCTTATTTGTAGAACCATACCTCCTTGAGAGAACATGTATTCTGTTAGTCTGTATCTTATATATTTCTTGCAGCATCACAAAATGTATGTCAATTTGGTCCTAATTTACCAAAGGAGAGAAAGGAATGAGAAAAGTTAAAATGGGAAAGGAGCAAACAATTTATCCTCTTGCAGTTTTATGAAGTCCAATCACTATCATTCTAATTTCATGTCCAATGTATTATTGAGTTATACATTTGATTCTTGTTTTACTCATTCTCTTGTTACTTTGTAGGTGATTGCCGAGAGGCTATCAGAAGAGGAGATTGGTGGTCTCAAGGAGCTATTCAAAATGTTAGACACGGACAATAGTGGAACAATAACCTTTGAGGAACTAAAAGAGGGTTTGAGGCGAGTAGGTTCGGAACTAATGGAGTCTGAGATCAAGGATCTTATGGATGCGGTAAGAATTATCCTCATTGGGTTTTTGTGTGATATCCCACCTTGTCTTTCTTCCACTCACTTGTGCTCATGTGTGTTATAACTTTCCGCTCATTTGACCACATAGATCTAACCATGTTTTATTTAACAGGCAGACATTGACAACAGTGGAACAATAGACTATGGGGAGTTTATTGCTGCTACTGTTCATTTGAACAAATTGGAAAGAGAAGAGAATCTATTATCAGCCTTCTCTTTCTTTGACAAAGATGGTAGTGGCTACATAACTATCGAGGAACTTCAGCAAGCCTGCAAGGAATTTGGTCTAAGCGAGCTCAATCTTGATGAAATAATTAAAGATATTGATCAAGATAATGTAAGTTCTATTCTCTTATGTTTTTTTTTATCATGCACATATAAGAAGTAAGGGTTGATTAAGTTACATAATGTCTGCCAATTTATTAAAAGACATCCAATGGAGTTTATGAAGATTCTGTGCGGCTTTATCGATTGTCTTGAGGGTCGGATGCTCTAAACCTTTCACATGATATAAAGGCAACCTTTTGCAAGCTTATTTGCACACCCATAAATACACATCAAAAGTCTGCTGGGGAAGCCCAGATCCACTCGGATTGGTGTTTAGTTATGTAGTTTCCAACATCCAAGAGTGTTTATAAAGGTGTTGATTTGCTTCATCGCAATATATGATGAAAAAGGTTGTCAATGGTCAAAGTAAGTGATGCCTAGTACTATTACAAACGCTCTCCCATTGCATAAAGGAAGGAGAAAAATCTTTACTATTACAAACACCTTCCCATGCCTAGTCTCATTTTGTGCTGCCTGTACCAGTGCTGAAGATGAGTTTACTGATTTACACTGTATTTAGTAACATAAGAATCTGCCATGTACCATTCCAGGGAATGGTCTTTGTGTTGGTATTATGTTCAGCTAGATAGGCTGTAGTTCTCTCTCTCTCTCTCTCTCTCGTTAAAGGTTTATTTTTTGTTTGAATTCCTATCAGCTCAACTGGTTAACTTAGATGTTCAATGATTAGTTGAGTCCAGTTCATTTCTCAATTTCCAACTCAATTTGTGTGCAACTTGTCCTTCCATCTTCTGTTAATTCTTAGTGTCTGTTCCTGTGTTTTCCCCACTAAAAGAGCTTGCAAAGTGCAGGATGGACAGATAGACTATGGGGAATTTTCTGCAATGATGAGGAAAGGCACCGGCGGAGGCGTTGGAAGGAGGACCATAAGAAACACATTGAATTTAGGAGAAGCACTTGGACTTGTACAGAGTGAAGAAAACGTATGACCAACAAACGCGATGTTTCTAATTTCTTTTTGCCATGAAGGTCCAATTATATGACATTTACTGCTCCAAGGCTTAGGTGTTGAACTTGATCCCTTTCCTTGCTTTATTGACGACTGTTTTTTTTACCTTTATTTGTCCAAGCTTAGAACAATTTTCTTCTAAATCTGCTTCATTTTCCTTCTAAATGTCAGCCTTTGTGCTGATTTTAATTTTGGATCGTTTTGAATTCTCATTGGAAGGTGATTTTTAAGTATCTGAATACTGTGGAACCTCTACTGCTATAGAAATTCACACCTCAAGAAAAGAGTATCAGTCTCAACCATATTATCCCTTTCTTCTTCAACTTAACAATGACAGCAGTGATTGCCTTCCCAACTCGTAATACTTTGGCTTCAAGTTCGTTTTCCTCCTGATTATGTAAGATAGACAATGATTTAATGAGGATATTGCATTGTATCCTCCTCTTAAAAATTAGAGAATATTGACTCACACCATAATGAAAAATGTTAAACTGACCATTGATGCTATGATACCAACTTGCTTGTGTGTTTTTTTCCCTGATCAGATCTTAAATTTCAAAACCAGTGCAGTGCATGTTTTCGTCTTACAGAAGCAAAAACTAGGAAACACTTATTGCTTAAGTTTGTGGCATTGCTTATTAAGATCAGAACATGTACACACATATTGCTCAAGACTTGAAAGTGACCTTCAAAAGCATTCAGATTGATTAAGTTATTGCTTATAACACTCTGCTAAATGTAGTTGAAGAAGCTATATATTATATGGAAATAAAACTGTATGTACCACATGAAAGAAGAGCCGTACATTCCATCAGATGATATATTATTCAACCCTATAATGCTATCTTAAAGTTTATCCTTCATTCATTGTGAGATTAAGATAATCATTCTCATTTCCCCACAAACTGAGCTCTATCTTTTATTATGGAAATAGATAATACTTCCCCTAGTATGTACATTTCTGAGAGAAAATAGGACCCAGTCACAAGCAGAGTACAGAAGAGCCAAATACACAACCACACACACATGTATAGGCAAACTTCTTACTTGATGCCAGCTATCCAAATTAAGCACATGTTGAGAATCAATGTAGGATACTTAATCTTACCTTGAAGATGGTTGTTGTCGATCCTCTTCAGGTCTCTTCGGCTACATCTATCTGCTAACCTCTCACCTTGATCTCTTTGAAACTCATGAATGAAATGCATCATTTACATTCAAAATAGGTAGGTTCTTTTGGGTATGTCAGGCAAGATGATTACTACTTATAATAATATCCTGTTATTGCAAACACTAGCAAAATCCATTCCTGAGACACTAACTAATCAATTTTGATGCTTGTTTTGAAGTATAGAAGTCGTTTATACCATCCACTTGATGGGTATTTTAAGTGTTATCTTCATCGTCTATAAGATAATGTCTGTGTGAACAAAGTTGGTGCTGTAATGTCAAGTCTCAACGGTAATAAACTGAACCTCAGGTAATGAAATGTGTATCAAATGTAAAGTGCACAATATTTCTATGTTTTGTAATTATTTGAAAGAGTAGAGACACTAGAAAGTGCAATTTTGAAGACTAATAAAGCAGATATTCCTCAACAATACAAAGTATAGGGAGTATTGGCCTGTTGCCCAATTCAATCTGAAAACGAATTTGATTGTGGTGCTTTTGAGATTTACCATCGTTCACCTCCTCCATATTACAAAATACAGAACCTCAAGGCATTTACTATCCACAAATATTTAATGATGATACTACTAATTTGCTAAGGAAATGGTACGCGATAGCCTGACAAGAATAAAGTTACAAGAATTTAATCAGAAAACTTTCTAGTCACCGTGGCATGAAAGCCTCTTGAACGGAACACAACCAGCATCCTTCACATGCAAGGCAGCTAAGCAATGGCATAAGTTAGTGTCTCGACGTCCTTTGGTCGCCACATTGTTTTCTGGCAATACAACAATCCTTCCTTGTCCTTGGAATAGGTCATATTGATTTCATATTGCATAGACTTGAGCATACTTTCTAACTCAGTTATAGTCTCCTCTTTGTCACGCACAATGAGCTTCCCTCCTGGTCTCAAAATGCGGTCAACTTCAGCAACTACTGCCGGTAAACCACACCTAGAGATTCAAGAACCAAAGCACTATCAGATCACAACATAGAGAAACAGAAAATGAACGGTGCTGACTTAAGTCAGTAATTTTAAAGGTTAAATGTTTACTTTGTTTTAATCTTGGAGAAGAGATGGTCTGCATGGACAAGATCGTACGATCTGGGGTAAGTGCTGAAGGATTCACACCAGTCATGATAAATTCCAAAAAGACCTCTTTCATAAATAATTGGTAGTGTATCTGGAGCATCTACTGAGACAACGTTCATAACCCACACATTCAAGTCTCTTAAAGCAGCTGCAAATCTGCAAGGGGACAGAAGTTTAACATCACAAGCCACTGAAGACGATGAAAGATGCTATAGAAATAGTCACAACTGATGAAATCATTACTGAGATAGCACCAACCAGGTAGAATATTTTAACCAATGTGCAGAGCGTTCCAACTAATACAGCATTAAAGATGATAATATCTCATGACTATTGCTGCTTTTGCAATGAAAACGGGGTTTGTTTCAAAAAATATGGTGTTTGATTTTTTTTAAAAAAAAGTTCAACCATGATGAAAACATATGCCACCTGTCTGCTAGTCCATTAAAATCATAAAATCTACATCAGCAACAAGCTTCAACCAAAACTTCTTTGCTAGATATATTAGGCAGAGAGATGGATAGAAGATCAATAGACAGGAAACAAGTAATGTAGCACTCGGTACTTACCCTCCATAGATAGCACGCATGTCCATAACATTCCGCACAGTAGACCAATTTATCCCCATTCCATTAAGATATGAATTTGTCACCACATGTTTCCAGTGTTCATAATCTGCAGTAAAATCTTCCGGAGCTGGTTTCCCATATACTCCAACCTGGGAACTCAATAACCAGTAAGGTGATTTCGATAACCTGGCTGGCCATGGTTCTGGCCATTGAGATCCACGTTCCGATGTGGCAACAGGAGCTTTATGCATGCAAGCTTGTAAAGGCACATTCCTGAAGAAAGCATCCATTCATTAGATCATGTTAAGCATAGATGCAATATCTCACTGCAACTATATTAATAAGGTAAAACTTTATATAAGTATCACTATCAGCATCAAGAGTATGCTATACATCAAAGGGAGTTCTTACAGGTTCTGTAGAGAACTAATTAAGTCAAAAATCGCACTACATTTCTCAATACAAAAACAATTCCCACAGATAAGATGGAAAATAGTTTCCTGCATTTGTACCCGATAAACAAATAGACAGCCTTGCAATCCAGTACCCAACCAAATAATTGATATTAATACTAAAATTGAAGTTCCCATCACTCTGAGAATAATACCAGGCTGCATTTGGATCATCAGATCCTTGACAAATCGGGGGAGCGTCTTTTGATCTTTGTTCATAGCACTCATTGGAAGTAGGCTTGCGATATACAGCAACCCCTACTCCATTGACTCTATCTTTGGTTTTTGAAACAAGATCCCAGCACATTGCATTTGTCAACTTCTGCATGGCTGTCAAAATGCCAAAAACAAACAGTCATTCAGCAAGACCAGTTAACCAAGTTATGGAAGAGTCAACTGAATAAGTTAAAGCAAAGTACCTTCCCAGATCTCAACATCTTCGGGAAGCTTCTGGTAGACAGGAGTAGCAGACCACACAAAAAGTCCACCAGGTCGAAGTACACGATTCAGCTCCAGGAGAAGTTTCCCCCCTACAGTTTGTTGGATCAAATAAGTCTAATCTATTAAGTTACACAATTTCATCAGTTGTAAGATGAAATAATAGAGATGAACTGATTGCGGATATAGAAATATTTTTGGCGCTGGAAGTCCACACACCCAGAACTACCTATGTTCTTCTCAAAGGTTGCCTACTGAATAGAAGAACTTCACACTTAACCCTTTACTACTTTGAGCAATGAAAAGGCATCATGAATGAGTAGAACGCAAAATCAAATACCTTCAATATGCCAGGGCACTCTACAACGTGCACAATGAACAACGTCAAACACTCGACTAGGAAAGGGAAGCCTCTTTGTACCCATAACAGCAGATATAGCAGGAATACCCCTCTCAAGAGCAAACTGAACCTGAGCTTCATGTTCATCTTTAGGAGCTAAAGACATGGCCAAAACATCTCTTTCGAAAAGATAACCCCCAAAGCTTGCAACCCCACATCCAACATCTAATATAACCCGAGTTTGCTTTCCCCAGGCAATTTCTGGAAAAGACTGCAAAAATAATGTAAAAGTGGTGTGAAATAGCATAACTTGATCATTTGATGAATTCAAAACACAATTCTCTGCAAGAACCAAATACACATGATATTTTTTACAATGTGGGAAAATATCCTACTAAAGACCTTATCATAATATTTTTGATATTTGAGAATGTGGGTATTGAAATTACCATTCTAACATTCTCATTCTCACAGTCACTCCTAACAAAACTCAACATTCTAACAGCTTAAGTATCACAATGCCATGCAAGGATATTAAAGAGCTTAATAGATTTGTTGATACACCAAGATTGTTTATGGGATCTTTGTGCAGAATTATTATCCCCGGGTTCTGGTAACAATTCTTAATACATCAGTTCCTTTCTTTTTCTTTTTTTTTGTGTGGAATCAAGTAGTCAGTTCTATTATATACAAGAACCTGTCGCTTCGGAATCCAAGACACCACGTTATAGTTAAGGGAAGTAGAAAGAGGCAAGACAGTATAAAAGAATAAACATTGAACAATCTACTAAATAGAACAAGATTGCACAAACCAGATACAACTGCAAGAACTGATATAGTATAATGTGTGCCCTCTAATGATTTGAAGAAAAACAGACGCACGCACAAATGCAGAGCAAAGATAAATGCAAGTGCTAACCTGCTGTATGAAATCAATATAGTGCAGAGCGCCATGCTTGAACTGAGTTCCCCCACCAGGGAAGGTAAGGTATTCACCACTAACTTTTACCCAATTTTGATGTCCTTTAATTTCTGCAAGCTTTGTATGGGGAACATTGTGGTACCATATCTGCAGAAGGTAATACTGTTAGCTTCAAGAAAAAGGAAATATGATATAATCAGTTCAAACAGAATTCCAGAAATGACGTATCACCTTTTCCCTACTCGTAGGCCACTCAACTGAATGTTGATATCCTTCAGGAAGTGGAACAAGACAAGTCGGAGGATTATCTGGGCAGTGTCTCTCTCGGTGTTCATAATGTTTTGTACTTCTGAGGTTCCTAATTGCTTCCAAATTATCAAGGCAAGGGATATAATCTGGCCCAGCAGTGGAATTGCAGAGTTTCCAAATGTAACTACTTTCTTTATCTGACTCCGAAGACTTCTGCATTTCCTTTTCATTCTTTGATTCCGACGCCTGAGTTAAAAATGCCCCATTTTGAGTTGTAGTTTCATTCAAAAGGTCCGACTGAGTCCCCGAACTCAATACGGCACTTGAAGACAAGTCCTTCTTCTCACCATCAGCCTTCTCATCAGAACTTTGGCCTACCTCCTGATCCTTTTTATCATTCAGTTCAACTGAGTTTTCTATTGATTTTTTCTCATCAGAACCTTCTTTGATCTCTTCTCCGACAGATTTATTTTCATTTTTCTCCCCAGCCTCAGAATCCTTATCATCTACTTTGTTTGGCCCATCTTCCTTTTTGTCATCTGAACCATCTGTTGCCTTCTCGGATTGAGTTTCTGACTCAGATTCTCCAGCATCTTCTTTCTGTTCTGTCGATTTCTCTTCCTGTTTCACTTCTGAAGTTGATTCTGTCTGTTGTGGATTAGAAACATTTTCTTCTTGACTAACTAAGGCATCCCCTTTTGTTGCATCCTCAGGTAAATCACCCAGGGTATCCTCAAATTGTTTTGATTTTCCCTCATCCGTTGGATTACTCTCACCACCAGCTTTATTGTTACTCTCATTGCCACCATTGTAACTCTCTTTACCTTCGGTTACCTGTGTTGACAGGTCAGTCTTTTTCCCCTGTGAGGACAAATCTAGATTTTGGTCTGGAACGACAGATGATGACGTCATCATCCATACCCCAACTAAACATAGAGCTACAAATACCACTATAGTTACAGTGGAGCAATAGTTTGATGACTTCCTTCCATCTACTCTAGAGTACTTTCCTAATGCCATTTTTTCCGGTAACTTCTATCAGTCCTTCACAAATTTCCTCTATCCACCTGAGATACAAAATAAGAATAATAAGATTAAAATCTTTGAATCACTCTTGTGCATTTCTGGCAACTTATCATGTTAGTAAACCAATTGTCAAATTGAACTTTGTGTCCACTTAAAAGTTTAAGTGGTGGAGGTTGAATATTGATAGTAGTACATCTTTTTTTAATTTTAACAGCATATTTAAGACCACAGGGTTCGAAAGCCAAAACCAGAAAATTGAAGTATAGAATTACTATATAAAGACATTTAACATTGAACTATAACTCGACATGGTCATTAATTATCTCTTGCTTTCAATCAGAGTAGTGGAGTACTGATAACACCAATAGATCTTAAATATCAATTCTTATATGCTGAGAGATCTGAGATGAAACTGACAAGTTTACCATCACAACGCTGAACCTCGAGTTGCTACACAATTAATAATAACAATCGTAACATGTCGATGCAAAGCAACAATCTTGTGATTCTAATTCAATCACTGAGCAAATCTAAGGAAAAAATGTATAAACCCAATTCGATAATACAAATAACAGCTGACCCATCTCAAAGAATTGCACAAGTAACAGAAAAAGGAATCAGATCTGTCTGTATAGATCAAGATTAAGATCAGGAAAAATTGAAAATTTACGTACAAAAAAAAAAGGTGAAAAAGAAGTAATACCCATGTACCTTTTAGCAGCTCCAAGAACAGATCTGAGAAAAAAGGGGAGCAGGTGTTAGAAGTGAACCATGTGAATTTTGTAGATACACAGGAAGTGAAAGGGAAATGGGGATGAATAAATAGGAGTGAGAACAAGAGAAACTCTTTAGTAGTAGAGTAGGAGTGCTATAGCAGTAAAGGAAGTCTTCACCAATATTTTATTACTAATAATTTTATCTTTATTATTAACAAGACTATACAATGATTAGTTTTTTTAAATAAAGATTATTATGATATTTTCAAATGGTAAATTATAATAAAACCCAATAAATTATCTCATTCTTTGCAAATTTATAGAAAAAAATTATGACTTTGTGTCTTGTCTTGATATTTATTAAAATTAGGAGAACAATTTAGTATAATAAAGAAATAATTTTTTAGAGTAATTAGTATATATGATGAATAAATGTTTTACCTCAAATGAATTAGAATCTAAAAATATTTTTAAAAAATTGATATAATATATACAACAATAATTGAACATGAGGTAGTTAATATTATAATTTATATAACTTGCTTAAAATTATTTTAACTAATGATAAACTAATAGTAATAAATAAGTATATGTTTTTCAATAAATTATATAATGACCTATATGTTATGTAAAGTTGTTGGATTATACATAAAAAGAGAAATCAAGTAAATTAGATATTTCAAAAATTATCTTTGCAATTTAAAGGAAAAAAAAGCAATACCATGAAATTGAAAAGTCTGAAGAGAACCAAATGAAAGGACATAACGGGAGCCGAAATTATCGAAATTTTTGTTCTTGCAGAGCTTGCTCAGTGATTGCATTCCTTTTGGATTAGGCATTTTGAGAAACACAATTTTGATTGACATTAGATTTAACATGTTAACTAATCCATTAGGGTGTTTGGACAGTGTGGAACGATTGAATTTTGCTGAAAAATTGACTATATGAACAAGTCCCATAAGTGATACGTCAACTAAGAAATATTGAATTTTACTTTTGTCTTATAACTATTTTACAAAGGTAGGGTCATTATATAGGAAATTGATCAAAAATGAAGTTCTTAATGTTGGAAGAAAGTTGCATTAATGGTCTTCCTAATAAGAGATATATGCCAGAGTGTATAATATTTAGCACACAAATTAAAATAAAGGGCGAGAAATTTATTGATAAAAAACATGAGACGGAGAGAATTGAGGAGTGAATAAAATGAAGAATGAGTTAGTGTCTATTTATTTGTGTCATAGACTTAGTTCTAGAAAAATCTTATAATTTATAGTTTTTAGAAAAGTTATGTAACTTGTGGAGGAAATTTACCCACTTGAAAATAAATATTTTGACAAGTTTAAAAATACAATTAATAGACATTTAAAATGAAATATATATGAAATGACCATATTACCCTTGATTGTCCTCAACTTTACATTTCTATATAATAGAAAAATACCAAGTTTTGATCCGACGACTTCAATTTTAAAATCAAACTTACATCACTTCGCATATTAAGTTGAATATGTTTGAAATCAAGCAAAAGTATAAACTTGATTATATTCAATGAAGAACTACTCTGTTATGATCTAGAAATTTTATAGTCTACTTAATATTGTAAAACTAAAGTAAAACAAGACAAGAAATATAAAAGATGATAACAATAAAAATTGGGATACATGAGATATTTTCTTATTATTCCAAGCATTTATCAAACCTTCAAGTGTCTACAATAGGATCCCTTATGTCTCTATTTATAGTGTAACATAGAGGTATACAAAAGGTTAGTTATAAACATGACATTAAACAGAAATATAAAGAAGGAGGTTATGGAGGTGAAAGGTTACAAAAGTAATTATTATAAAGGTGGAGGTTCTCTTCGTAATGAAGGGAAATAATGTATTAACTTCTTGGTGTAGTGGATTATCTTCATAATGGAGGGAAGTAATGTAATCATCCACAATATATTATTTTACAACATTTAGACATTTATAGTTTACTTTAAATGCATATATATCATCCTATTCATTTTATTTGTAAAGTTACTTTTTAACATCTTTTAAATATATTAAAATAAATTTTATTTATTCTTTAATTACAATTTAATACATATTATTAATTTTATCAGACTTATTTCTTTTCAGGTATATTAATTAGAGAGCAATGAATTTTTATGTTGAAGTAGATATTTTTAATAAGCATAATGAATATAAAAAATATTAGAAATTAATTAAAATAATAATAAAATAGAGTAATCAATAGGTATCGCAATAACTCATAAAAGAAAAGAAAGTGTATCGTACTAATAATAACTAATGATGTTTCTAGAACTATTTAGTTTTCTTATTATTATTCTTGGTAGATTTTTGTTAGCACGGAATTATATTTTTATACTTCATATGTAGAAAGATGTTTCTAGAATTTTTGTTTTTCTTGCTATCTTTTTAAATAGTTTTTTGTTAGAATAAAAAATAAAATTATTTGTTAGAATAAAAAATAAAATTACATTTTTACCCTTGGTCGTCCTACCACTTCATATATAATAGAAATTTTGCAAAATTTTACATGATTATGAATTTCTTTTTAAAAAAATATTATCATTATTAGACAAAATAATCAGGTAGACCCTTGTACTTGAATAAGTTTGTATCGTGAAACCTTCTACGTATCACTTTGTTAATTGAACCCTTGAACGCATCATTACACAACATTTTAAACACAATTTTTGCTACTCAATTGTGTGTGTATCACAAATGTCTGATACGTAATTTAAAAATAATTATAAAATAGCACACGTATAATATTATATTTGATTAATGTAGCTACTTTTCTCTTTCCAATATTTATTTCTCTTTGGCATAGCTCTCTCCAATCTCCCTTTCCACAATCTCACTTCGTCACTTTTACTCATCTTTCTTACCCTTTTCCTTTTTCCAACCTTTTCTACTCTTTTCATTAAAGTAAAAAATGTTGATATGATTTCTGATTGTTTACAATCTCGTTGGGGTTCAAAGTTGATTATAGGTTATGTTGGATTGCAGTTTTGATGGTAGCCGGTGGCACTAAGGAGAGTGAGGTCTATTGGGTTGTCTAACTGTTTCTAGTTGTTCACAATTGGCGGCTTTTTGAAAGTTGAAACTTATTAACGGAATTAGTTTGGGGGTTTTGATGTTGTTGTTGCCAGTTCTCGTTTATAGTTGCGGGTTGAAGCTTGTCGGAGATGGTGAGAACGAAGGCACTTTGATCGGAGAAGGTGAGGAGGACGAGAAAAAAACAATAAATCTGAATTTGGTTTGGAACTGAAATAGAGGGTCAATGTCAATATTTATTTGAGTTTTTTGTTTGATTTTCAACTTATCTAGGTAAGTTTTTTGATTTATTTTTAAATTTATTTGTTGTTTAGTCTAGATTTGATCTCTGTTTTGTCTTTGTTTAGAATTTGGAATTTTAGTCAATTATATTGATTTTGTTGAACTTTTTTGGGGATTTCACCTTTTTTTTTTCCCTAATGCTAGTGTAAGATAGTTTGGTAGTAGTGTTATGTCTTTCATGACGTGTTTCATAAGGAAGAGAGCAATATGATGACAAAAAACAATAGAGAAGAAATTTGTGGGAAAAAGGCCAAGAAATAGGAAGATGATGACTTTATAAAACTCTAATATGATTGTTAGACTCTTTTCCGAGGGTCTTACGCTCCTAATAGGTGTGTGTCAGAGGTTCTTTGGAATTAACTGTCACATCAGATGCCAAGTCAAAAATAGCGTTTAGAATATTGTGTTTTGATGAATTTAGGAATTCAAATGACAAAGGAGCAAGTAGAAGGGTTCACAATACAAACGTAAAACAAGTACAAGGGTTCACCAAACCTTTTTGCCTTGTTATTATTATAGCTTATAGCATATGTTTTATCTCTAAGAGGTCGCTTGGTAGGGAACAAGTTATTTCAGGACTAATTATCTTGGATAAATTATCCACTATGTATATATGATAACTTATCTCATCATTATGATATAAATTATAGGATAAATTCTCTCAAACATGTCAACCAAACAAAACGCCAAAATTTAATCTCATGACTATTTATTCTTATCTTTCACTCTAAACGACTCTTAATTGTTAGAATTACTATATTGCTTCTTTTCTAAAAATAGAAAATCCAATTTTATTGAAGATCTCTTTTAAGCAAATAAGATGACAAGCAATAATCACTATAATTTTCATTTTCTTTCTCACGTCCACAACAGGTAAATACTAAATTGAAAAATCATCAAATTCCAATAAAAAAATCACAAACTTCTAAAAAATTATATAAAACAAATTATTACTTTTAGGGAAAAGGGTCTGATATACCCCTCAACTTTGTCATTTGGAGCTGATATACCCCTCAACTTTGTCATTTGGAGCTGATGTACCCCTCGTTATAAAAGTGGCTCATATATGCCCTTCCCGTTATACAAACGGCTCACATATACCCTTCATTTACCGGAAGTTAAAAAATTAGTTTTAAATTTATATTTATTACTTCTATTTTTAAAAAAAAAATTATTTAGGGGTATATATGAGCCACTTTCATAACAAGGGGTATATCAGCTCTAAATGACAAAGTTGAGGGGTATATCAGACCCTTTTCCCTTACTTTTATATATATCTTTAATTGATAGAATAGACACATACAAAAACTTATACAATGAACTGATTTTAATATTTTAAAATTGCCTTTTCTTATTCATAATTTAACTCTCGCAAATTCTTATTGAAAAAATTAGTTAAAATGTATTTTATGTCTTTCTACTTAATATAGAATAGATATAACAATATATATATATATATAAATCAACCCAAGACATACCTAAAAAGCACATAGGCTTAATATAAAAAATGCATTGATAATTTTTTTCCATAACTAAACTCTCACAAATACTATTTAAAATATAATTAATGAAAAAAAAAAGAAAAAAAAGGATTGAACATTGGAGTAGACGTTGGCAGAGTTTAAGCCATAGACTAGTTATTGAAGAAGTATGTATAGTATCGTTGAAGTTGAACATCTTCCTTCAATTGACAAAGATGATAATAGGAAGAGCAGTTACAAAGAGATCATCGTGGTGTGTGAGGTGTTTTTCAGTTTCCAGTGTTGAATTTAATGGAAATCGGCGATTAGCAGCCCTTTGGGGGAACGGTGATCATGGCAGGCTAGGGCATGGAAGTCTTGAGTCGCAATGGAGACCTAATGTTCTTCCTTCTTCTGCTTTTCATAATCAAAACCTCCGTCAAATTGCATGTGGCGGAGCTCATTCTCTCTTTCTCACAGGTTCTAACAATATTCTTTACAAATTATCTTGCTACAATATTGAAATACTTAGGGTTATTTTTTGTGATGATTCATACAATATATAATTTGGGGGCTTAGCTCACTTATATTTAGTAAAAAATAAAATAAACCAGAAAGTAAAAAACTTAAGGCGATGAGTAATGCTTTGCAAATAGGTTTACTTATGGAACTAATGCTTGGAAGTAAAATGTATTACGAGTGATGGAGTGGACCCTATGCCTTTTCCAAGTGCAATCGGTGTACTAGGAGGAAATACGTGTAGTAGATGCATGGTCTGGTGCCAGATGTGAATCATCTGGGAATGATGCTGGCCGTGGACAGCCATGATAAGTCGGGAGGGGTGAAACTGTGTCTAGAGATGTACAAGTAACACTAGATTCCTTGAAAGTCATTATAGGTAAGACTTCAGAGATATCAGGATGTGAAGTAAGACCGAGACTTAAAAAATGTAAAATTGGCTGACATAAGATACCGCCGAAGATCAGGGTGAGTAGACACGATACCCCTTTGAACTCGAGAATAACCAAGGAAGATTAACTTGATAGCACGAGGGATGAATTTATTTTTTTCAGGGTGAGTAGAGATGATACCCCCTTGAACTCAACAATAACCAAGCAAAAAGTTTCTTCCCATTATTTCTCCAAAACGGGTTACTAGGTTCAAGTTTAGAGTAGTTATTTGCAGATTTTGGAAGAAAGAGCTTTATGCGTGTTTTGTGCTTTGAGGTTTATGCTGGGGTCATAAAACCTTCATTCCTCCAGTTTGAGTGGGTAATTTAACTTCAGCCACAGGGTTATCACACTCAGCTTCAAACCTGTCTATAATCGCATACACATATTCCTAACTAGGAAAAGGTAGATACTGTCTACTTCTCAAAATAAGCTTGGCCATAAGCAACCCCATCAAAAGGATAGAGACGATCTTAATACGGAGGGAGGCAGTTAATACCTTAGTTTTTTTTTGTGGTGCAACTGAGACTCGGTTGGATTCGTTAGGACAAGTTCTCACTTAGTTTCAGATGGTGTCAGGTCTTAGAATTAATTTGAGGAAGTGTGAGATTATTCCTGTTGGAGAGGTGGATGACATTATATTGTTGGCTTGAGTCTTGAATTGCTGGATTTGGCTCTTCTGACTACATTTCTTGTACCTTTAGGTGCTTCAAACAAGGATCATACAGTGTGGAAATCCGTTTCTTCAGAGGGTCGAGAAAGAAAAATTATTAGTCCAAAGGGCGGTACAGAAGTGCTTACTAAGAGAACTTTATTGAGCATCCTACTTACTAGTTCCTGCATGTCTGTATTTCATGCTCAAACTGATGGGGCAAGGAATTTCATTTGGTGCTTCAGAGACTATCACATTTCCTAAAAAAAGGGAAGGACTTGGAATTAAAAATTTAAAAGTTCTAATAAAGCTTTACTTGGAAAATGGTTGTCGAGGTTTGGGGTGGTAGTCTAGGTTTTGTGGAGGGGGGGGGGTGATAGTCAATAAATTGGGATCACAAAGGGGGGTGGAAGACTTGAGATATCATTTTTCTATTCAGTTGTAGTTTGTGGAGGATTATCATGAAGGGATGAGATTATTTTGTGCAAAATATCTCATTCTAGGTCAGAGACGGGAGGAGAGTTTTTTTTTTTGGGATATGAATGGTGTGGGAACATAGACCCGATTATTCAACAAATTAGGGGGACACAAGGTGGAGAGCCTTTTTGAGATTTAGAAGGAATTTTCAAGATCGGAAATGAATGAGTGTCAAAGATTATTAGCCTTACTTCATAGGCAATTCAATCCGATGTTTGGTGGTGGGGCCCGAGAAATAATAGAGTGTTCTTGGTGCTTTTATGAGTAACTTTTGGTTAGGGAAGCATTTTCCGATGTAATGCAATATGGGTTCCAAATGTACCGAGAAATGCGTGTTTTTTCACTTGGCTAGCCACTACAGGGGTGATTTTGACAACGAAAAATCTGAGAAAGCGGAAGGTTGTCTGCGTGAGTTAGTGTTGTTGTTGCATGAGTTAGTGTTACTGTTACATGTGTAAGGAGGTTCACATTACACATGTAACTCTAACTCCTGATTAACCTCTATCTTTCCTCCTTTCAACTAACTCCTACAATCAAGTACCACCACCAGAGCTCGAAATACCACCTTAGCAAGCAGGGACCAAATATTCTTCATTCATCTTATTTTCGTAAATTTTTTTTTATTCATCTTAATTTCAGTTCGCATTATGAATGTTGCTCTAGCTATTTTATTGTTTAGGAGGAGAGAACGAGGTGGATAGAATATTTGGTGTGATACTTGAGCGAAATGGATATCGAAGATCCATATAGTCGAAACCACCTAATTCAATAGTCAATGCTGACTTTTGTATTGCCTGGTTTTTGATATGCATGTTAGCATCAATTGCAGTTCCATTTTCCTTGTTTTGATAGCACTTTTTCTGTCAATATGTGCTTTCCTTTTTAGTGCATTTTGAGCTTTGCTTATTTAATAGAAGATTGCATTCAGACTTGTCCACCAGCATCTGTCTAATTTTATTTCATGATATAACTTGTTCAGAAATAACTAGTGATAGGAATATAGGAGTTTGTTACTAGGTATTTGACCCAATAGGATTGTTCAGTTCAAAACTATCGCTAAAATAATGTTTGATTGCTAATGCATCAGTAGAGACTTACTTACAAGTTAATGACCCTCTCTTTTTGCAGATCATGGTCGTGTTTATGCCTGTGGACTCAATGATTATGGACAGCTAGGGGTGTCAGATGACAGAGCTTATATAAGTGTATGCTATTTTGACCTTTCTTGATGCATGTTTCAGAATTTGGATAGGTTGAAACTTGGAAACAGAACTTCATCTATCAAATGAACATATTTTTTTTTATCATACAATAAGTACGTTGTAGTATTTGGATAGGATTTAACTTCATTAATTAACTGAATACATTTTCGAAATCATGCAATAACTGTATAGTACCAATGGATGACTAATGAACAGACTTAAGGGTGTTCTAGGTAAGCAAACATGTTTGAAAGTGAGTTCCGGAAAACTTATATGAAGTCGGTGACAATTATACGGCTGAAAAATTGTTCGGTTAGATCTGGAGTCAAACTGAAGATCTCGATGGAGGAGATGAAAAGATTTATTTCAAAGGAGGGAGAAATGATCAAAACAGAGAAGTTAAAGGGCCAGACAAATATTACAACTACGGCCAAATAGGTTAGTTGAATAGAAAAGGCTAGGATTTTGTGGTTGAAGAAGAGAAACAACAGGAATAACTTCCACAGGAACACTTCACTGACATAATTATTGTTTTTGGGAGGGAAGTAGACAACCTTGTGAAGATTAGAGAGGGATTGGTTCTCCAAAGAATTATGTCGCGAGAAGATAGGAGTTGGAGATCCTCTCTTGAGAGGTTGATTTCAATAGTTTGTATAGAAGGGAGACATTGAGTCTTGAGATGAAATATTTTTGATTAGATGATATTGGATGTTCTACAAGCTTTCTACTTTCTCTCCCAAAATAAATTAGGTGTCTAAATGCCTATCTTTTTTCACTTTCATCTTTAATGAAGTGTTCACACTTCGTCTAACTAAAAGTTTAACCTGTTAAAGGAGACACATTTATTTATTGATGTTAGGTTAGCAACATGCATGTATGGCTTTGTTTTCTTGGGCCAAAGTTCTTTGTTAATGGGTGATAGGGAACTTTAATGATGGATCTCAAGTTGGATTTGGTACTATGTTAAAGTGTGTGATCAACTCGTCTAAAAGTTTAAATTGTTATATGCAGTTCGATATATCTTAGGTCTACAATAATCTCATCGGAGGTGCCTGTTTTATGAAGGATCGTAAACATATAAGTTTGGTAGATACATACTTAATATACTTACACTCCCTAAAATGTCTCTGTAGTAGAAAGATGGATTCTTGATGCGCCTTTGATTATGAGTTGGTCAATTGATTTTCAAGGTAGCGATGTCTGGAATATTATGTGAATCAGGACTAATAATGTCTATAAACTTTTTAACTGGTCCTTTCCTGAAGATGTATATGGAGAATAGGGTTTGGGAAGAAGTAGAGGCTTATGTCCAATGTGTCACAACCATTTTGCTTTGCAAGCCATGACCGACATCCCTTCATTAACTTGGTAAGTGAACCTTCTTGGCTTTATACTTAAAATACAATATAAATAGAACTTATAACTTCTTATTTGATCTAAGCTCCAAAATTGATGAAAATTACTACTCCCTCCCCATTTATGTGAGACAATTAGGAGTACGAGGGTCAACTTTCTATAACCCAAATACTTTATATTCTTTCTATTATCATAACCATAGAACTTTATGCAGAAGTAAGGTAATCCAAAGTGATAACATTAGTAATAACTTGCGGGGAGCTAAACTTGAAGAAATCTTATTTCAAGTTTGAGCAATGGTGGTGCAAGTAGAAGGTTTCAGGGAGAAGGTAAACGATTGGTGGTGTTCCTTTTCAGTAAATGGGACCCCTTCTTTTATCTTAGCTTCCAAATTGAAGTTATTGAAAGGGAAGTTGAAACAATGGGTTATGAGAACAAAGTCAACTAGAAACAAAAGAAGGAAGAGACACTCAATCAAATTGCTTGTCTGGAAAAGATACAAGAGCAGAGAATATTGACTGATGAAGCTTCGAGGAATGAGGAGATAGCTTGGAGACAAAGGTCAAGAATTCAATGGCTCAAACATGGAGACAAGAACACCAAGTACTTCCATAGGATGGCCACAACACACAAAAGAATAAAGTTAATTGAAAAATTGGAAGTAAATGGCAGAGAGTTGACTGATACTGATGAGATCAAAACAGAGATTACCAATATCTATCAGAAACTATACTGAGAAACTGAGAATTAGAGGCCTGGTCTAAACTTACAAGGCATTGAAAGAATCAGTTTTGAGGAGAAGGACTGGTTACAAAGACAGTTCGAGGAAGAAGAAGTGGTAGAAAGAATCAAATTGTGTGCAAGCGACAAAGCCCCTGGCCCGGACGGGTTTCCCATGAGCTTTTGTCAAAACTTTTGGGAGATGCTCAAGGTAGATATCATGAATACCTTCAGACAATTTCATGATCAGCAGGTCTTTGAGAAGAGCTTGAATGCCACCTTTGTGGCTCTTATCCCAAAGAAGACAAGAGGCAAATGAGCTTAGGGACTTCAGACCCATAAGTTTGATAGGCGGGCTATACAAAATTATAGCGAAGCTGCTAGCTGAGAGGTTGAAGAAAGTAATCAGTAAACTGGTAAACAAACATCAAATGGCATTCATAAAAGGCAGACATATCATGGATGCTGCCCTTATTGCTAGCGAATGTGTAGATACTAGACTCACAGGGGCCGACTCTGGAGTTATGTGCAAGCTAGACATTGAGAAGGCATATGATCATGTTAACTGGGAGTTTTTGCTCAATATGTTAAAACAAATGGGGTTTGGTGAGAGATGGTTGAGATGGATTGAGGTCTGTATAAAATCTGTTAGGCTCTATATCTGATAAATGGAGAACCTACTGGTTTTTTTCCCTCAGAAAGAGGTCTTAGACAGGGAGACCCTTTTTCCCCTTTCCTTTTCATCATACATGGAAGGATTCGATAGTATGATGAGGGTGGCTACTCAAAACTCACTGTTGCAAGGATTCAAAGTAGGCAATCTCTCAGGGGCGGATATGCAAATTTGTCATTTGCTTTATGCTGACGACACTGTCCTATTTTGCGAAGCTAAGGAGGAACAAATTAGAATTGTCAGAATGATATTGGTAGTCTTTGAGGCGGTCTCAGGCTTGGCAGTCAACGGGAGGAAGAGTTGTATATATCCCATCAAAGAGGTTACACAGATCCAGGCCTTAGCAAACATTTTGGGGTGCAGAATTGAAAAACTTCTAACTGTTTACCTAGGTATGCCACTTGGAAACAACCATAAAGAGCTAGTGATATAGGATGGTGTAATTGAAAAAACTGAGAAGAAGCTGGCAAACTGGAAATCTTAATATCTATCCTTCGATGGAAGAACCATTCTGATAAACTCTGTACTAGACTCTTTACCTACCTATGTGATGTCCCTGTTCCCTATGCTAGCCAAAGTGGAAGAAAGACTTGATTAATTAAGGAGGGATTTTCTTTGGTCGGGAATCAAGGAAGATAAAAGATACATCTTGTCAAATGGCAACCTGCTTTGCTAAGTAGAAGCTCAGGGGGGTTAGGGATCAGAAACTTGGGGCTACAAAACAAGTGTTTGTAGCAAAATGGTTGTGGAGGTTCGGAAGAGAGGATCAAGCACTTTGGAAGGAAGTTGTCAGTAACAAGTATGGCCAGAATAGCCCATGGGTTTCCGATATGGTGAATATCCCGTATGGTGTCTCGGTGTGGAGAACTATCAAAAATTTATGGGGCCAACTACAACACAGTATTAGATACAAAGTGGGGAATGGGACCAGGGTTCTTTTCTGGAAAGATCACTGGATTGGTCAGGACTCCTTGATGTCTTCCTATCCGGACATATATATCCTCAGCTCGTCTCCAGATGCAATGGTAAATGAGGTATGATCTGAACAAGGGTGGAATTTCAGCTTCAGAAGGTTACTAAATGACTGGGAGATAGGGAGAGTAGCCGAGATGCTAAAAATGCTGGATGATTTCAAGGGCACAAGTCTAGAAGTTGATGTAATGATTTGGAAACACAATCATGATGGTATGTTGTCAGTCAGCAGATTGTACAATAGGAAAGTGAAGGAACTTCCAGAGGAAATCTCTGGACCATGGAGTAAGGTATGGAAATATAAAGTGCCAACTAAAGTGAGGTGTTTCTCATGGCTAGTGGCTAGAAGGGCATGCCTAACTCATGAGAAGCTGCAAAGAAGAGGCTTTGAAATAGCCTCCAGGTGTTTCACTGTGTAATGAAACAAATGAGACTAATAGCCATCTATTCCTCCATTGCAAAGTCACTTCTCAATTATGGGCCATTTTTCTAAGCAGAACACAGACAAACTGGACAATGCCAGAGCACACTGCAGACCTTCTCAGTTGCTGGGTGAGAAGAGGGGGGAGTAAGAGCCAGAAGAAATGGTGGAACATGATACCCTCTTGTATATGGTGGACTATTTGGGGAGAAAGAAACAAGAGGTGTATGGAAAATACTACAGAGTCAGTACAAAAGATCAAATGGCGTTGTATGAAGACCTTCTGTTTTTGGTGTAATGAGGAGGGTATAGAGGATGCTCGACAAATTTTAAATTTTTTCTCTTCTTTGTAAGTTTAGTAGCAATTTCTTGAGTTTTTTTATTTTGGGTCACTGATGTAAATCTTTTTGATGATTGCCAGCATACCCTCATTGCTGAAAAATACAACTTTACTTTATCAGAAAAAAAAGATAACATTTGTAATGCAAACGATAGAAATCCATAACCTAAATACTGTAAAACGGTCTATGAAAGTGCTAATTTGATTGTATAAATGGAAAAAAAATTACTATCCTTGCAAAAGCAGAGCTCACCAATAAACCTTTTGAATGTGATGGAGATCCTAGTTCGTGGTATGACAATCAACAACACTTATCAATGTAGGTTTCCAGTCCACAAAAGAGAACGTGAGTACTGTTAGAATATGAATAGGTTTATACAATCCTATTTAGAATAGGAATATGAATAGGTTTATACAATTCTATTTAGAATAGGAATATGAATAGGAAATAATAAATAGTTTCCTACTTGGTAAAAGATTGTATTGTAGTGTTTATAAATAGGTTTTATATGTAATAATGTATAGACAAAATTCAAAAATATTTTTTTCCTATATTTGGTATTTTGGTATCAGAGCCCCTAGAGCCCCTGATAAACAATCAAAGAGCTTCCGCTGCTGACGAGCGACTATTACCCATATATGCCGCCCATTTGGCCAACGATTATGTTAGAAAAAGTTGGGTCATCATGTATCTTTAGGGTGAGAATTTTCTCATATTTGATTTGTGTAAGCATCGTGCTATCTTTTCGGTGACTACTTTTTCATATTTAATTTGTGTAGCACCGTGCCGTCTTTCCTGTGACTCTTTTTTCGTGAACAATTTGTCAATTTGTGTAGCACTGTGCCAGCATTCCGGTGACTACTTTCTCATATCTGATTCGTGTAGCACTGTGCCATCATTTCGATGACTACTTTCTCATATCTTATATGTGTAGCACTTTGCCATTCTTTCGGTGACTACTTTTTTATATTTAGTTTGTGCAACAACGTGCCATCTTTCCGGTGACTACTTTTTTTCAAATCTAATTTGCGTAGTACGGTGCATCTCTCTGGATGACTTTTCATATTTAATTTGCATAGTACCGTGGATTTTTCCGATCCACTTTCTCATATCTGAGTTGTGTAGCACTGTGTTTTTTAGGTGACTCCTCAGATTTGATTTGCGTAGTCTGGTGACTCCTCAAATTTTATTTTTTTAGGGTTGTGCCATCTTTCTAGACCTACCCATATTATTTCTCTTTTTGCCGTCAATCCGACTCTACCCGTATAATTTCTATTTTCCAGTTGGGTCATGCCATTGTTTCGATCCTATCCTATAATTCTCTTTCTCAGCAGGGTCGTGTCATCATTCTTACCCTACCAGTATAACTTTATTTTTCAGATTGTGACCACTTTTAGCCATCAAATTTAATACTTTAGCGCATGAGCATGTTCTTGTCATTTTTTCAGTGACTTTCTTGTTTAATTTGGACTCATCTATTGATTCAAAGACAATCCATATACCTATACTAGTTTTTGAGAACTTTTCGACAATAACTGCATTGTGAAGAAGTCTGTATAGAGAAACCACCTAATTTTGTTGCTCAGGGGGAGTTTAGTAGACTCGTGTGTTGATTATGTAAGTCACTATATGGTCTAAAGTAGTCTTCTCAAGCATGGTTTGGGAAGTTTAACACTATTTTAATCACTTTGTGTATTATTGACATTATGCATCAAATTCAGTATTTCATGAGAATATCGAGCACATTGAGATTGATTGATATTATGCATCAAATCCAATATTTCATGATAAAACAATAACATTGAGATTGACTGTTAGTTTTGTGAAGTCGAGTGATCAACTTGCAGATATCTCACCAAGCCTCTCATCAGTCCTCATATTAATTACATTGTAAAAAGCTAGGTACATTACTTGTATGCACTAGCTTGATGGGGAGTGATACAATATGAATAGGTTTATACAATCCTATTTAGAGTAGGAATAGTAATAGAAATAGAAATAATAAATAGTATCCTACTTGGTTAATGACTGTATTGTAGTGACTAGTGTCTATAAATGGGGTCTCTATGTAATAATGTAGAGGCAACATTCAATAACATTCTTCTCCAATGTTTCTCACAAGTACGACTTCTTTGCCTCTCAGAGATCATTGTGACACCTTAACTTAAGATAAAAAGCCCCACATTGATAAAACACATGAGAGATGTTGGCTATATAAGTAAGAATGCCTTACCTACTAATGATGTGTTTTAAAGCCATATGGGCCTAGGCCGAAAGTGGACAATATCACTAGCAGGCTGGACTATCACAAATGATATCAAAACCACTTATATGTCAGTTTTGTCGATGTGGGCAAGAGGTCAACCGAGTTTAGGAAAATCCGGTAAGGTGGGGTAAACCTCAGTGTTGAGTCCAAGAAAATCCCATATGGTGGGGTAAAAATCAGCGAGGATGCGGACTCCATATGAGGAGAGGAAGTACCACATCGACAAAATACTTGAGAGATGTAGGGTATATAAGTAACTAAACCTTCTCCACCAGTGACACATTTTAAAGCCGTGCATGCCTAGACCCAAAGCGGACTATATCACTAGCGGGTTGGGCTGTTTCAATCATTAATCCTCCACTAAGATTGGAACTAGACTTAACAAAACATGAATGCATAACATAATAAGAATCTCCAATTCATATGATTTTTTTTGATGACTGTGGTGTCCGAGCAAGCTTTTGTGCACCTTGACTAATTCCACGGGAACATGCCACCTCCCACCCAGTGTTATCAAAGACTCGCTTTAAGCGCGCTTAAGCCTTTAAGCGAGACTCAAAATGTGTTGAGCGCTTCGCCTCGCTTTATGTGCGCTTTAATGTCGTCATCAAGGTTCTAAGACAAACATTGCCAGTGAGCCTCTTATGAAGAATTTGAGGTTAAATAATTGATATTTCACTTAATCGTAATTTTTTTCATTTCTTTGGTCATATATTTGTCATTCATGTTTATAATTATTAGTCTTGGACTAAACATATATATTTTATTCTTTTCTCCCTTTGCGCCTTTTTTTGTTAAAGACACGCTTTATTTGCGTTTAAAGCCCCCACATACCTTAGAGCTTTTTTGCACTTTTTGCCTTTGATAACACTGCTCCCACCAGCCACAGGTACCAGGTTACTCTATCTAATTCATATAATTAAATGCCATTTCTATGTTAAATTTACGAAGTACCCCACTGGTGTTGCTTTTTATTTTTGAATCAAGACATTCACCAGCAATGAGAACAGCATCCATGATTTGTATCCTCTGATGAAAGCCATCTGGGAGTTTTCTTTCATTTTTTTGCATGACATTTTTCAGTCTTTTCACTCAACAATTTGGAGACAATCTTGTAAAAGCTTCCAGCCATGTTTGGGCCTGAAATCCCTCAATCCAAGAGCTTTATTCTTTTCTGGAATCAAGGCAATGTTAGTGGCATTAAAGCACTTTTAAAAAAAAGTGATGATTATAAAACATCTCCAAACTTTTCATGATATTTTCTTTAGGGAAGAACTGAGATTTCTGATAAAAACACCTTGGTCTAGACATCTGGCCCTGGAGCCTCGTCTCCTGGACATTGGTTGCTCATCACATGCCAACTTCTGACCATTCAAGTGGTCTTTATAGCAAGTTATATCCACATCATTGATCTGTCACGTTGTCCCATACCTTAGGTTCTGCTAAAGATTCTGATAAAATGACAAGATCTCTGATCTCAATGTTGATGTCATCTGGACCATCAAGTGAAGTCCCATTAACTTCATTTTTTCTATAGTGTTGCATCTTCTGTGTGAGGCGGCCATAAACCCCCCCTTCCCCCCC